>NW_027437537.1:690000-985000 GCF_965140245.1 Athene noctua | reverse complement strand
TTCCTTAATTCCTTAATTCCTTAATTCCTTAATTCCTTGGCCTTTCCTGGGTAAGTCCCTACTGCGGCCTTTCCGGGGTCGCCCTTCTCGGAGTGAACACCTGCAGCTGGCGCTGAGGAGGTGGCAGCGTTGCCTTCCTACTCCGAGTCCATCCGCCGCTTCCCGGGTTCCGTCCGGTGGAAAAGCAGGGATCGGGTAACCCTGCTCAGGGCGCCACTTGCGGCGGGCGGAGGAAGCAAGCAGCCGATTCAGTGTGAACGATAGAGCAAGCTTCAACTTTATTGAGAGAAATCACCCCTTATATAAGCGCTCTACACTAACCATGCACACTACTCACAGATCTATTGGGTACATGTAAAAGGCCACATTATAATGTCATAGCCCCTTGTGGCATCTCAGACATGTCACAACATCTTCCCTCTTCTGAACCTGTTTTTCTCCCAGGGCCGTTCCTTTATCACACACAAGGCCGTTGTGTACCTCAGTTTCTCTCTCTGTTAACATAACAGTCTGTTGTCAGCATAACTGTACCCGGGGTTTTTTCCTCTGTTTACCTCAGATGGCTGCAATCAGCTCCTGCAGAGACCCAGGGCCTTGCTCTCTGCAAGCCGTTCTCCAACAGGTGACCCCAGCCCCTTCCTCCTTTCTCCCAGCTTTACACTGAGCAGACGTCACATGGTCTGGAATATCCCTTGGGTCGGTTCGGGTCAGCTGTCCTGGCTGTGTCCCCTCCCAAGATCTTGCCCACCCCGTCCCACTGGGGGAAATGTCAGAAAGAGCCTTGGTGCTGTGTAAGCCCTGCTCAGCAGCAGCCACCACACCAGGGTGCTGCCAACACCCTGCAGCTCCCAGCACAAACCACAGCACCGTGGGGCTGCTGTAGGGGAAAACCGATTCCAGCTCAGCCAGACCCAATACAGTCTCCACCCCTTATTCCATACCATTTACGTTATGCCCAGGGCCCACATAATATTCATTTCTCCATTCCATAAGCTTTCTTCACTCCTTCAGATGTTCAGTGACTCGGCTTCCATCTGTCAAGACAGATGCTCAGGACAGAAGTATGCTTGACCGTTGGACTCCAGCACCGGCTAGGTTTGGGTCGTCATTGCACGTATCTGGTTCACTCTTCATCGTTCCTACTTCCTCCATCACTTCCTGCAACATACAACTCATCCCACAGATTACTTTCCCCCCAAGGTTAAATGTCCTTGAGGCACACACTGAGTAGCCCCATCCTCCCGCATTACCCACCAAGTACATCCAGTCCCTGAGCAAAGACAATCCCACGAGTGGGCTTGCCTTTTCCCAAGGGAGGAGCAATCCACACTGCCTTCCCCAGCCCTTTCCCTGTGTGTGCTACGGGGACCTTATCTCCTCCCACAGGATGAAGGGGGTTTGTTTGGGCAGGCCCAGGACGGGTAACAGATCCTCTGGTATTAATTAGCCAAGTGGCTTCTGCTAAATTTATATCCCAGTGCTTCCATCCCCCATTGTCCAATGCTCTCAACAGAGTCTTCAACAGTCCATTATATCTTTCAATCTTTCCAGAGGCTTGTGGGTAATAAGGGATGTGACACACCCACTCAATGCCATGTTTCTTTGCCCAGGAGTTTATAAGATTATTTCGAAAATGGGTCCTGTTGTCTGACTCGATTCTTTCAGGAGTACCATGTCGCCATACAATTTGCCTTTCAAGACCCAGGATGGTATTTCGGGCAGTGCCATGATTTACAGGGTACGTTTCTAGCCAACCCGTAGTTGCTTCTACCATGGTGAGTATGTAGCGCTTGCCTTGGCGTGTTCGTGGCAGTGGTCCAATAGAGTCAATCTGCCAGGCCTCACCGTATTGAAAACTCAGCCATCGCCCTCTGTTCCAGGGAGACTTTACTCGTGTGGCTCGCTTGATTGCAGCACATGTGTCACATTCGTGAGTGACCTGTGAGATGGCCTCCATGGTCAGGTCCACCCCTCGATCACGAGCCCATCTGTACGTTGCATCTCTGCCAAGATGCCCTGATGTTTCATGGGCCCATCGAGCTACAAACAGCTCACCCTTACGCTCCCAGCCCAGGTCCAGCCGAGCTACTTCAATTTTGGCAGCTTTGTCTGCTTGCTCATTGTTTTGATGTTCTTCAGTGGCACGCCTTTTGGGCACATGAGCATCTACATGACGCACCTTTAGAGCCACGTTTTCCACTCGGGCAGCGATGTCCTGCCACAATGCAGCAGCCCAGATGGGTTTACCTCTGCGCTGCCAATTGGTCTTCTTCCACTCCTGTAGCCACCCCCACAGGGCGTTAGCCACCATCCAGGAGTCCGTGTAGAGATATAATACTGGCCACTTCTCCCGTTCAGCAATCTTTAGGGCGAGTTGGATCGCTTTTACTTCTGCGAACTGACTTGACTCTCCTTCTCCTTCAGTGGCCTCAACGACTTGTCTTGTGGGACTCCACACAGCAGCTTTCCACTTCCGATGGCTTCCTACCACACGACAGGATCCATCAGTAAAGAGAGCATAACGCCTCTCATCTTCTGGTAACTCGTTATATGGCGGTGCCTCTTGGGCACGAGCCACCTCCTCAGGCCGCACTCCAAAATCTCTACCTTCTGGCCAGTCCATGATCTCTTCCAGGATCCCTGGATGGTTGGGTTTCCCCAGTCGAGCCCGTTGCGTGATTAACGCGACCCATTTACTCCAGGTAGCCCTGGTTGCATGGTGTGTGGAAGGGATGTTTCCTTTGAACATCCAATGGAATACAGGCAGCCGTGGTGCCAAGAGGAGCTGTGCTTCTGTACCAACAACTTCTGAAGCAGCTCGAATCCCCTCATATGCTGCCAGTATCTCCTTTTCAGTCGGAGTGTAGTGGGCTTCTGATCCTCGATATCCCCGGCTCCAAAATCCTAATGGTCGACCTCGAGTTTCACCTGGTATCTTCTGCCAGAGGCTCCATGTGAGTCCGTGCTCCCCAGGTGATGTGTAAAGTATATTTTGCACAGCTGGTCCTGTCCGAACAGGCCCAAGAGCTACCGCCCGAGCGATCTCCTGTTTGATGTGCTCAAAGGCTTGTTGCTGCTCAGGACCCCACTGAAAATTGTTCTTCTTTCAGGTCACTTGATAGAGAGGGCTCGCAAGCTGACTGTAACCTGGAATATGCATCCTCCAAAATCCCACAAGTCCTAGGAAAGCTTGTGTTTCCTTCTTGTTGGTCGATGGAGACATAGTTGCTATCTTGTTGACAACATCCAATGGCACATGATGGCGTCCATCTTGCCATTTTATTCCCAAGAACTGAATTTCTCGTGCTGGTCCCTTGACCTTGCTTTTCTTTATGGCAAACCCAGCTCTCAGAAGAATCTCAATTACTCTTTGTCCTTTCCTGAACACTTCTTCTGCCTCATTGCCCCACACAATGATGTCATCAACGTATTGTAGATGTTCAGGGGCATCACCCTTTTCCAGTGCAGTTTGAATTAGTCCATGACAAATAGTGGGGCTGTGCTGCCACCCCTGGGGCAGTCGATTCCAGGTATACTGGACACCCCTCCACGTGAAAGCAAACCGTGGCCTGCACTCTTCTGCCAAAGGAATTGAAAAGAATGCATTGGCAATGTCGATTGTGGCGTACCACTTGGCTGCCTTTGACTCCAGTTCATACTGGAGCTCTAACATATCTGGTACAGCAGCACTCGGTGGTGGCGTCACTTCATTCAGGCCACGATAGTCTACTGTTAACCTCCACCCTCCGTCAGACTTTCGCACTGGCCATATTGGGCTATTAAAAGGCGAATGTGTCTTACTGATGACACCTTGGTTCTCCAGTTGACGAATCAATTCTTGGATGGGAGCCAGAGAGTCTCGGTTTGTACGATACTGCCGTCGGTGCACGGTCCTCATAGCAATTGGCACCTGTTGTTCTTCAACTCGCAACAGTCCCACAACAAAAGGATCTTCTGAGAGGCCAGGCAGATTAGACAACTGTTTTACCTTTTGTGTATTCACACTGGCCACACCAAAAGCCCATCGGTATCCTTTTGGGTCTTTGAAGTATCCCCTCTTGAGATAGTCAATGCCCAAGATGCAAGGGGCTTCTGGGCCAGTTACAATGGGATGTTTTTCCCACTTGTCCCCAGTCAAGCTAACCTCGGCCTCCAATACTGATAGTTCTTGACAGCCCCCTGTCACTCCTGAGATCCAGATAGGTTCTGCTCCTCTATAACTTGACGGCATTAGTGTACGTTGTGCCCCGGTGTCAATTAAAGCCTGGTACTTCTGTGGATTTGATGTGCCAGGGCATCGAATCCACACTGTCCAATACACCCGATCATCCCTTTCCTCCTCCTGGCTGGAGGCAGGGGCCCTCTATTCCTGTTCTTGGTCGGAGTACTCACTGTCTGACTCTTGCCGTGCCAGGCCGGAGGTTCCTTCTTCAGGATCAAGGGAGGTGATCTCAGTCTTTCTGTATCTGGGAGATCGCTGGTTACTTCCTTGTGGTTTTACACCAGCTACATTAGCAACCTTCTTAGATGTCTTCTTGTTGGCAGGGGTCTTTCCTCGCAATTCATGTACACGTGCTTCCAACTTAAAGGTGGGTTGACCATCCCACTTCCTCATGTCCTCCCCGTGGTCGCGCAGGAAGAACCAGAGTTCGCCACGTGTCATGCGCCTTGGCTTTCCTTTCCCCCTGACTGGGACAGAAGAGAAATGATTTCTTGGGGAGCTCCTAACATCCAGGGCACTCGCCCGTAGAGATGAGGAGGTACCAAGACTCTCTTCAAAGTTCTGAAGCCAGGAAGAGACTGCCTCCACAGTTGGCGTCCATCTTAGTCCTTCTCCTGCATCCATTTCTGGGTAGTACATTGCGGCCAAGCCGGCAGAACACGAGGATGGCGCACCTTTAATCACCTTCCTCCACATGGCCCGTGTGCATGGGACATCCTCTGGATTTTTAGGGGCTTCATCATTATCTGGATCACCACAGATGACTTCCATCACTGCTAATTCTCTCAGGTACTGGACACCTTCATCTGCAGTAGCCCACTTCCCTGGGGTGTGGTCCATAAGATCTTCCTTAAAAGGAAACCTTGCTTTAACACTTGAAAGGAGCCGTCTCCACAGACTGCAAATTGCTGTCTCTTTCCCAATTCCCCTTTCAATTCCTCGATTTCTAGCAAGGGAACCCAGCTGTTGGGCTTCCTTCCCTTCCAGCTGTTGAGCATCTGCCCCGTTATCCCAGCATCGCAGCAGCCAGGCAGCGATCCGCTCACCCGGCTGGCGGCAGTAGTCTTGCCGCAGATCTCGCAGTTCTGATGACGTCAGGGACCGGGTAGTTTCCGCCTCCTGTTTCAGTTCTGTTATTCCCTCTTCTGACACCTTTGCTGAAGGACCAGCTTCTTCCTCCTCTTTCTCCTCCCTTATTAATCGAGGGTATGGGCCTGTTGTTCTCCTTGTCCATTGTTTCTTTTTCACTACTGGGGCAATCTCTGCTGTTGTTATTGTTTGAGTTCCCATGCCAACCACAGCCCTTTGAGAGTGCTGAACTGCAGCTCGGTAAGCACAGGCCAGGCCCCAGTACAGCGCTAGAAGTTGCTGATTCTCACTGGGATGGGCAAGACACCCCTCTGTCAGGGGATGTGTCAGTTTTGTGGGGTTGCTTGCCTGTTCAGGGGTGAGATCCCAGGCTACAGGAGGTGATAACCGTCCTAGGAATCTGCCCAACTCCTTCCACTCTCCCTGCCACCCAGGAACAGGCCGCCTCAGAGCACATTTTGGCACCGATTCACTCAAAATTTGCGTTCTCTTACACCAAGAGCATACCGAGCTCCACACAACCCACAACAGGCGAGCAGCATTAACAAAGAGTATCAGTGAACTAACATAAGGATGACTAAGTACCTCGGGAGCCTGCAAAATAAAACCGCTCATGATGTTCCCGATTCCTTGCAGCATGTTCCCGAGCTTAACAAAATAAAGATAAGCAGCGCAATAAACAAGCCCGTGACCAGCACAAGAGCTTGTTGCTTAATAACTACGATAGCTACAGCACATTTAATATAAAACTGCCGTTGTTTTGCCCCACGTTGGGCGCCAGAATAGACTGTGATGGTTTGACTCTGGCTAAATGCCAGGTATCCACCAAGTCGCTCTATCACTTCCCCCCCCCCCTTCCCTTTGTTTTCTCAACAGGGTAAAGAGGGGAGAGAAGATAAACGAACCCTTGTGGGTGAAACAAAAGCAGTTTTAATATAAGCAAAGCAAAGCAAAAGTCCGCGCGCGGAAGCAAAAGCAAACAGATTTATTCTCTACTTCCCATGAAGAGGCGATGTCCGGCCTTCTCGGGAAGCGGGGCTCCAATACGCGTCGTAGTTGCCTCGGAGGACCAAGGGTGACCCCAGCCCCTTCCTCCTTTCTCCCAGCTTTACACTGAGCAGACGTCACATGGTCTGGAATATCCCTTGGGTCGGTTCGGGTCAGCTGTCCTGGCTGTGTCCCCTCCCAAGATCTTGCCCACCCCGTCCCACTGGGAGAAATATCAGAAAGAGCCTTGGTGCTGTGTAAGCCCTGCTCAGCAGCAGCCACCACACCAGGGTGCTGCCAACACCCTGCAGCTCCCAGCACAAACCACAGCACCGTGGGGCTGCTGTAGGGGAAACCGATTCCAGCTCAGCCAGACCCAGTACAGGGGGAAAAGGCAGGCAGGTTTTGAGGGGGAAAATGCAGGCAGGTTTTGAGGGGGAAAAAACCCGATTTGCAAGTCTTGGGAGTGAAAGGGTTCAGGTTGGGGGGTGGTGATGGAAGTTGTGAGGTAAAAGAGGCAGATTTCGGGGTGAAATGGGGCGGATTTGGGGGTGGAGGGCGCATAGTGTCGGAGTGGAGGCAGTTTTTGACGGGAAAAATGCAGTTAGGTTTTGAGGGGAAAAATGCAGGCAGGTTTTGAGGAGGAAAAGGCAGGCAGGTTTTTAGGGGGAAAATGGCAGGCAGGTTTTGAGGGGAAAAGGCAGGCTTTTTTTGAGGGGGAAATTGCAGTTTTTGAGGGGAAAAAGGCAGGCAGGTTTTGAGGGGGAAAATGCAGGCAGGTTTTAGGGGGAAAATGGAGGGAGGTTTTTAGGGGGAAAATGGCAGGCAGGTTTTGAGTGGGAAAATGCAGGAAGGTTTTGAGGGGGAAAATGCAGGCAGGTTTTGAGGGAGAAATGCAGGCAGGTTGTTAGGGGGAAAATGGCAGGCAGGTTTTGAGGGTGAAAATGGAGTCGGGTTTTGAGGGGAAAATGGAGGCAGGTTTTATGGGGGAAAAGGTAGGCAGTTTTTGAGAGGGAAAAATGCAGGCAGGTTTTGATGGGGAAAATGCAGGCAGGTTTTGAGGGGGAAAATGCAGGCAGGTTTTGAAGGGGCAAATGCAGGCAGGATTTTGAGGGGGCAAATGCAGGCAGTTTTTGAGGGGGAAATGGCAGGCAGTTTTTGAAGGGGAAAATGCAGGCAGGTTTTGGGGGGAAAATGGAGGCAGGTTTTATGGGGGAAAATGGAGGCAGGTTTTAAGGGGAAAAATGCAGGCAAGTTTTGAGGGGAAAAATGCAGTTTTTGAGGGGAAAAATGGAGGCAGGTTTTATGGGGGAAAAGGTAGGCAGTTTTTGAGGGGAAAATGGCAGGTTTTGATGGGGAAAAATGCAGGCAGGTTTTGAGGGGGAAATTGTAGGCAGGTTTTGAAGGGGCAAATGGCAGGCAGGTTTTGAGGGGACAAATGTCAGGCAGGTTTTGAGGGGGACATTGCAGTTTTTGAGGGGGAATAGGCAGGCCGATTTGAGAGGGAAATTTCAGGCAGGTTTTGAGGGGGAAATGTCAGGTGGTTTTTGAGGGGGAAAATGGCAGGCAGGTTTTGAGGGGAAAAAGGCAGGCAGGTTTTGAGGGGCAAAAATGCAGGCATGTTTTGAGGGGGAAATTGCAGTTTTTGAGGGGGAAAATGCAGGCAGGTTTTCATGGGGAAAAATGCAGGCAGGTTTTGATGGGGAAAGAGGCAGGCAGTTTTTGAGGGGGAAATTGCAGTTTTTGTAGGGGGAAAATGCAGGCAGGTTTTTGAGAGGGAAAATGCAGGCAGGTTTTTGAGGTTAAAATGCAGGCAGGTTTTTGAGGGGAAAATGGCAGGCAGGTTTTGAGGGGGAAAAGGCAGGCAGGATTTGAGGGAGAAAATGCTGGCAGGTTTTTGAGATGAAAATGGAGGTAGGTTTTGAGGGGGAAAATGGAGGCAGGTTTTGAGGGGGAGAATGCAGGCAGGTTTTAGGGGGGAAAGGCAGGCAGGTTTTGATGGGTACATTGCAGGCAGGTTTTGAGGGGGACATTGCAGTTTTTCAGCGGAAAAAGGCAGTCAGGTTTTGAGGCGGAAATTTCAGTTTTTGAGGGGGAAATTTCATTTTTTGAGGGGGAAATTTCAGTTATTGAGGGGAAAATGCAGACAGGTTTTGAGGGGGAAAATGGAGGCAGGTTTTGAGGGGGAAAATGGAGGCAGGTTTTGAGGGGGAAAATGGTGGCAGGTTTTCAGGGGCAAATGCAGGCAGGTTTTTGAGGGGAAAAATGCAGGCAAGTTTTGAGGGGGAAAATGCAGGCAGGTTTTGAAGGGAAAATTGCAGTTTTTGAAGGGGAAAATGCAGGCAGTTTTTGAGGGGGAAATTGCAGTTTTTGAGGGGAAAAGGCAGGCAGTTTTTGAGGGGGAAATTGCAGGCTGTTTTTGATGGGGAAAATGGAGGCAGTTTTTGATGGGGAAAATGGAGGCAGGTTTTGAGGGGGAAAAGGCAGGCAGGTTTTTAGGGGGAAATTACAGTTTTTGAGGGGGAAATGGCAGGCAGGTTTTGAAGGGGCAAATGCAGGCAGGTTTTGAGGGGGAAAATGCAGGCAGGTTTTGTGGGGGAAAATTGCCGGCAGGTTTTGAGGGGGAAAAGGCAGGCAGGTTTTGAGGGGGAAAATGCAGGCAGGTTTTTGAGGTGAAAATGCAGGCAGGTTTTTGAGGTGAAAATGGAGGCAGGTTTTTGAGGGGAAAAATGGAGGCAGGTTTTGAGGGGGAAAATGGAGGCAGGTTTTGAGGGGGAAAAGGCAGGCAGGTTTTGAGGGGGACATTGCAGGCAGGTTTTGAGGGGGAAAAATGCGGGCAGGTTTTGCGGGGGAAAAGGCAGGCAGGTTTTGAGGGGGAAATTGCAGTTTTTGAGGGGAAAAGGCAGGCAGTTTTTGAGGGGGAAATGGCAGTTTCTGAGAGGGAAAATGCAGGCAGGTTTTTGAGGGGAAAATGGCGGCAGGTTTTGAGGGGGAAAATGGAGGCAGGTTTTGAGGGGGAAAATGGAGGCAGGTTTCGAGGGAGAAATGTATTCAGATTTTGAGGGGGAAAATGCAGTTTTTGAGAGGAAAATGTCAGGCAGTTTTTGATGGGGAAATTTCAGTTTTTGAGGGGGAAATTTCAGTTTTTGAGGGGGAAAAGCTAGGCAGGTTTTGAGGGGGAAAATGGGTGGTAGGTTTCGCGGGGGAAAAAGGCGGGCAGGATTTGAGGGGGAAAAATGCAGACAGGTTATGAGGGGTAAATTGCAGTTTTTGAGGGGGAAAGGCAGGCAGTTTTTGAGGGGGAAATTGCAGGCAGATTTTGAGGGGAAAATTCCACTTTTTGAGGGGAAAAGGCAGGCAGTTTTTGAGGGGGAAATTGTAGTTTTTGTGGGGAAAAGGCAGGCAGTTTTTGAGGGGGAAATTGCAGGCAGTTTTTGAGGGGGAAAATGCAGGCAGTTTTTAAGGGGGAAATTTAGGCAGTTGTAGAGGGGGAAAATGGAGGCAGGTTTTATGGGGGAAAATGGAGGCAGGTTTTGAGGGGAAAATGGAGGCAGGTTTTGAGGGGGAAAATGTAGGCAGGTTTTGAGGGGAAAATGCAGGCAGGTTTTTGAGGTGAAAATGCAGGCAGGTTTTTGAGGGGAAAATGCAGGCAGTTTTTTGATGGGAAAATGGAGGCAGGTTTTGAGGGGGAAATGGCATTTTTGAGGGGGAAAATGCAGGCAGGTTTTGAGGGGGAAAAAGGCAGGCAGGTTTTGATGGGTACATTGCAGGCAGGTTTTGAGGGGGACATTGCAGTTTTTCAGCGGAAAAAGGCAGTCAGGTTTTGAGGCGGAAATTTCAGTTTTTGAGGGGGAAATTTCATTTTTTGAGGGGGAAATTTCAGTTATTGAGGGGAAAATGCAGACAGGTTTTGAGGGGGAAAATGGAGGCAGGTTTTGAGGGGGAAAATGGAGGCAGGTTTTGAGGGGGAAAATGGTGGCAGGTTTTCAGGGGCAAATGCAGGCAGGTTTTTGAGGGGAAAAATGCAGGCAAGTTTTGAGGGGGAAAATGCAGGCAGGTTTTGAAGGGAAAATTGCAGTTTTTGAAGGGGAAAATGCAGGCAGTTTTTGAGGGGGAAATTGCAGTTTTTGAGGGGAAAAGGCAGGCAGTTTTTGAGGGGGAAATTGCAGGCTGTTTTTGATGGGGAAAATGGAGGCAGTTTTTGATGGGGAAAATGGAGGCAGGTTTTGAGGGGGAAAAGGCAGGCAGGTTTTTAGGGGGAAATTACAGTTTTTGAGGGGGAAATGGCAGGCAGGTTTTGAAGGGGCAAATGCAGGCAGGTTTTGAGGGGGAAAATGCAGGCAGGTTTTGTGGGGGAAAATTGCCGGCAGGTTTTGAGGGGGAAAAGGCAGGCAGGTTTTGAGGGGGAAAATGCAGGCAGGTTTTTGAGGTGAAAATGCAGGCAGGTTTTTGAGGTGAAAATGGAGGCAGGTTTTTGAGGGGAAAAATGGAGGCAGGTTTTGAGGGGGAAAATGGAGGCAGGTTTTGAGGGGGAAAAGGCAGGCAGGTTTTGAGGGGGACATTGCAGGCAGGTTTTGAGGGGGAAAAATGCGGGCAGGTTTTGCGGGGGAAAAGGCAGGCAGGTTTTGAGGGGGAAATTGCAGTTTTTGAGGGGAAAAGGCAGGCAGTTTTTGAGGGGGAAATGGCAGTTTCTGAGAGGGAAAATGCAGGCAGGTTTTTGAGGGGAAAATGGCGGCAGGTTTTGAGGGGGAAAATGGAGGCAGGTTTTGAGGGGGAAAATGGAGGCAGGTTTCGAGGGAGAAATGTATTCAGATTTTGAGGGGGAAAATGCAGTTTTTGAGAGGAAAATGTCAGGCAGTTTTTGATGGGGAAATTTCAGTTTTTGAGGGGGAAATTTCAGTTTTTGAGGGGGAAAAGCTAGGCAGGTTTTGAGGGGGAAAATGGGTGGTAGGTTTCGCGGGGGAAAAAGGCGGGCAGGATTTGAGGGGGAAAAATGCAGACAGGTTATGAGGGGTAAATTGCAGTTTTTGAGGGGGAAAGGCAGGCAGTTTTTGAGGGGGAAATTGCAGGCAGATTTTGAGGGGAAAATTCCACTTTTTGAGGGGAAAAGGCAGGCAGTTTTTGAGGGGGAAATTGTAGTTTTTGTGGGGAAAAGGCAGGCAGTTTTTGAGGGGGAAATTGCAGGCAGTTTTTGAGGGGGAAAATGCAGGCAGTTTTTAAGGGGGAAATTTAGGCAGTTGTAGAGGGGGAAAATGGAGGCAGGTTTTATGGGGGAAAATGGAGGCAGGTTTTGAGGGGAAAATGGAGGCAGGTTTTGAGGGGGAAAATGTAGGCAGGTTTTGAGGGGAAAATGCAGGCAGGTTTTTGAGGTGAAAATGCAGGCAGGTTTTTGAGGGGAAAATGCAGGCAGTTTTTTGATGGGAAAATGGAGGCAGGTTTTGAGGGGGAAATGGCATTTTTGAGGGGGAAAATGCAGGCAGGTTTTGAGGGGGAAAAAGGCAGGCAGGTTTTGATGGGGAAAATGCAGGCATTTTTTGAGGGGGAAATTTCAGTTTTTGAGGGGGAAATTTCAGTTTTTGAGGGTTAAAGGCAGGCAGGTTTTGAGGGGAAAAAGGCAGGCAGGTTTTGAGGGGGGAAATGGCAGGCCGGTTTTGAGGGGGAAAATGGCAGTCAGGTTTTGAGGGGGAAAATGGCAGGCAGGTTTTGAGGGTGAAAATGGCAGGCCGGTTTTGAGGGGGAAAATGGCAGTCAGGTTTTGAGAGGGAAAATTCAGGCAGGTTTTGACGGGGAAAATGCAGGCAGGTTTTGAGGGGGACATTTCAGATTTTGAGGGGGAAATTTCAGTTTTTGAGGGGGAAATTTCAGTTTTTGAGGGGGAAATTTCAGTTATTGAGGGGGAAAATGCAGACAGGTTTTGCGGGGGAAAAAGGCGGGCAGGTTTTGAGGGGGAAAATGCAGGCAGGTTTCAAGGGGGAAAAGGCAGGCAGGTTTCGAGGGGGAAAATGGAGGCAGGTTTTGAGGGGAAAAATGGAGGCATGTTTTGAGCGGGAAAATGCAGGCAGGTTATGATGGGGAAAATGCAGGCAGGTTTTGAGGGGTACATTCCAGGCAGGTTTTGAGGGGGACATTGCAGGTAAGTTTTGAGGGGAAAAATGCAGTTTTTGAGGGGAAAAATGGAGGCAGGTTTTATGGGGGTAAAGGGAGGCAGTTTTTGAGGGAAAAATGGCAGTTTCTGAGAGGGAAAATGCAGGCAGTTTCTGAGAGGGAAAATGCAGGCAGGATTTGATGGGGAAAATGCAGGCAGGTTTTGAGGGGGAGGGCTGCCGGCAGGTTTTGAGGGGGAAAAGTGCAGGCAGGTTTTGAGGGGGAAGAATGCAGGCAGGTTTTCAGGGGGAAAATGCAGGCAGGTTTTGAGGGGGAAGAATGCAGGCAGGTTTTGAGGGTGAAGAATGCAGGCAGGTTTTGGGGGGGAAAAGTGCAGGGAGGTTTTGAGGGGGGAAAAGTGCAGGCAAATTTTGAGGGGGGAAAAGTGCAGGCAGGTTTTCAGGGGAAAAATGCAGGCAGGTTTTCAGGGGACAAATGCAGGCAGGTTTTGAGGGGGACATTGCAGTTTTTGAGGGGGACATTGTAGGCAGGTTTTGAGGGGAAAAATGGAGGCAGTTTTTGAGGGGGAAAATGGAGGCAATTTTTGAGGGGGAAAATGGAGGCAGGTTTTGAGGGGGAAAATGGAGGCAGGTCTTGAGGGGAAAAGTGGAGTCAGGTTTTTGAGGGGAACATGCAGGCAGGTTTTGAGGGGGAAAATGCAGGCAGGTTTTTGAGGGGAAAATGGACGCAGGTTTTGAGGGGGAAAATGGACACAGGTTTTGAGGGGGAAAAGTGCAGGCAGGTTTTGAGGGGGAAAATGGCAGTTACGTTTCGATGGGGAAAATGCAGTTTTTGAAGGGAAAAAAGCAAGCAGTTTTTGAGGGGGAAATTTCAGTTTTTGAGGGGGAAAATGCAGGCAGGTTTTTTGGGGGAAAAAGGCAGGTTTTGAGGGGGAAAAAGGCAGGCAGGTTTTGAGGTGGAAATTGCAGTTTTTGAGGGGTCATTACAGTTTTTGAGGGGGACATTGCAGTTAGGTTTTGTGGGGGAAAATGGAGGCAGGTTTTGAGGGGGAAAATCGAGGCAGGTTTTGAGGGGGAAAATGGAGGCAGGTTTGGAGGGGAAAAGTGGAGGCAGGTTTTTGAGGGGAAAATGCAGGCAGGTTTTTGAGGGGAAAATGCAAGCAGGTTTTGAGGGGAAAATGGCAGTTTTTGAGGGGGAAAATGCAGTTAGGTTTTGAGGGGGAAAATGCAGGCAGGTTTTTTAGGGGAAAATGGACGCAGTTTTTGAGGGGGAAAATGGAGATAGGTTTTGAGGGGGAAAATGGAGGCAGGTTTTGAGTGGGAAAATGGAGGCAGGTTTTGAGGGGGAAAATGGAGGCAGTTTTTGAGGGGGAAATTTGAGGTTTTGAGGGGGAAATTTCAGTTTTTGAGGGGGAAATTTTAGTTTTTGAGGGGGAAATTTCAGTTTTTGAGGGGGAAAATGCAGGCAGGTTTTGAGGGGGAAAATGGCAGGCAGGTTTTGAGGGGGAAAATGGCGGCAGGTTTTGAGGGGGAAAATGGCGGCAGGTTTTGGAGGTGAAAATGTAGGCAGGTTTTTGAGGGGAAAATGGAGGCAGGTTTTGAGGGGGAAATTGCAGGCAGGTTTTGAGGGGGCAAATGCAGGCAGGTTTTGAGGGGGAAAAGGCAGTCAGGTTTTTAGGGGGAAGAGTGCAGGCAGGTTTTGAGGGGGAAGAGTGCAGGCAGGTTTTGAGGGGGAAAAATGAAGGCAGGTTTTGAGGGGGAAAAATGCAGGCAGGTTTTTTGGGGGAAAAATGCAGGCAGGTTTTTAGGGGGAAAAATGCACTCAGGTTTTTAGGGGAAAAAGTCGGCAGGTTTTGAGGGGAAAAGAGTGCAGGCAGCTTTTGAGGGGGAAGAGTGCAGGCAGGTTTTTAGGGGGAAAATGCATGCAGGTTTTTAGGGGGAACACTGCAGGAAGGTTTTGAGGGGGACAAGTGCAGGGAGGTTTTGGGGGGGAAAAGGCAGGCATGTTTTTAGGGGGAAAATGCAGCCATTTTTTGAGGGGGAAATTTCAGTTTTTGAGGGGGAAAGGCAGGCAGGTTTTGAGGGGGAAAATGGCAGGCACGTTTTGATGGGGAAATTTCAGTTTTTGAGGGGTAAATGCAGGCAGTTTTTGAGGGGGCAAAGGCAGTTTTTGAGGGGAAAATGGCAGGCAGGTTTTGAGAAGGAAAAAGTCAGGCAGGTTTTGAGGGGGAAATTGCAGTTTTTGAGGGGAAAAATTTAGGCAGGTTTTGAGGAGGAAAAGGCAGGCCGGTTTTGAGGGGGAAAAGGCAGGCCGGTTTTGAGGGGGACAAGTGCAGGCAGGTTTTGAGGGGGACAAGTGCAGGGAGGTTTTGAGGGGGAAAAGGGCAGGCAGGTTTTGAGGGGGACAAGTGCAGGGAGGTTTCGAGGGGGAAAAGGGCAGGCAGGTTTTGAGGGGTGTGATAGGTAGTAAATCGTCTGTTCATCAAATCCAGTAAGAAGACAATAGAAAAGCAAACTGTCATATGAACTATTGTATGTTGTGCAAGACTAACAGCAAATGTTTAATTGAATTAACATGATAGTGTGAATTGTGACAGGAAGAAAGGGGGGGGAACAACAAGAGAAGAAGCATCTGCACTTCAAAAGGTGTGAAGGGTTGCAGATGCCCAATTAAGCAAACAAGAGAGTGTTCAGACCATAAATCTCCTTATTCAAAGAGACTGCTGGGCCTAGGCTGATAAGGACGCTGCAGACTTAGTGGATCATCCCATTCCAGGCAAAAGGTGAAAAGTACACTGTGAGGAGGACCTACGGCCTTCATCCCAAACGACCACCACCCATAATTTGGAGACCCTTACCCGTATTTTTAACAGCTTCTGCGCAAGCGTAAAAGACTGATAAGCTAATTACCATACGAAGCGGGAATAGGCGGGTCCAAGTAATGTATATGCATAAGTGTATAATGACTATGTAACACTTTATAGTGTAAGATTGAAACAAAATGCCCTGGGGTTGCGGGCGTTGTTGGAGCAGGAGACTCCCCGGCCGCCCAGCGCTGTTTTGCTTGTTGCTGCTTGCTAAATAAAACTCTGACTCAGCCAAATTTAAGAAGTCAGTTTATACCACCCCTCAAAAACTGCCTGAAATTGCCCCCTCAAAAACTGCCTGAAATTTCCCCCTCAAAACCTGCCTGCATTTTTCCCCCTAAAAACCGGCCTGCATTTTACCCTCAAAAACCTGCCTGCATTTGCACTCTCAAAAACCTGCCTGCATTTGCCCCCTCAAAACCTGCCTGCATTTGCCCCCTCAAAACCTGCAATTTCCATCTCAAAAACTGCCTGCCTCTTTCCCTTCAAAACCTAACTGCATTTTCCCCCTCAAAAACTGCATTTTCCCCCTCAAACCTGCCTGCATTTTCCCCCTCAAAACCTGCCTGCATTTTCCCCCTGAAAACATGCCTCCATTTTCCCCCTCAAAAACCGCCTGAAATTTCCCCCTCAAAAACTGCAATGTCCCCCTCAAAAACTGCAATTTCCCCCTCAAAAACTGCCTGCCTCTTTCCCCATCAAAACCTGCCTGCATTTTCCCCCTCAAAACCTGCCGCCATTTTCCCCCTCAAAACCTGCCTCCATTTTCACCTCAAAAACCTGCCTGCATTTTCCCCCTCAAAACCTGCCTGCATTTGCCCCCTCAAAACCTGCCTGCACTCTTCCCCCTCAAAACCTGCCTGCATTTTCCCCATCAAAACCTGCCTACATTTTCCCTCTCAAAAAGTGCCATTTCCCCCTCAAAAACTGAAATTTCCCCCTGAGATAGGGAATTTAAAGAATTTGAGTTTGATGGTGCAAGCTTGCGCCAAGATGAGGGGGCTATACGTGAAGACATACCAGGGGCTGACACTGTTGCTAAGATATTATCTTCTGGCTCAAACAGAAGCTTCCTATTGTCCTTGAAGCAGTACAAATCAGCAATAGATCACCTCAAATCCTAACTCTAATTGGCCTTGCGGTTTAGCTAGGAGCCAGGGAACAACTGAGGCTGCGCAGAAGAATGAGGTAAAAAGTTCATCAGCGAGGAAGAGGAGATACTTCATCTGTACGACCCTCGCCCAGGAATTTGCGACCACCAAAGGAGCTCAACGCGCAGACGCAAGAGGAGGAGACCTAATTACCATGAGAAGCGAGGGGAGGCGGGGAAATATTATGTTTATGTATAAGCATTCTATGAATATGCATTATTTTGTAATATATAAGCAGGACGAGAGCTGCAAGGGGTGCGCATGCTTGTGGAGGAGTGATTCCCCATGCGCCCGGCGCTGAATAAACATACCTACTTTACAACTTAACAGTTGTGGAGTTAGTTTTTCCACAAGTCAGGGGGAAATTGCAGGCAGGTTTTGAGGGGGAAAATGGAGGCAGGTTTTGAGGGGGCAAATGCAGGCAGGTTTTTGAGGGAAAATGCAGGCAGGTTTTGAGGGGAAAAATGGAGGCAGTTTTTGAGAGGGAAAATGCAGGCAGGTTTTGAGGGGGAAAATGGCAGGCAGGTTTTGAGGGGGAAAAGGCAAGCAGGTTTTGAGGGGGAAAATGGCAGGCAGGTTTTGAGGGGGAAAATGGCGGCAGGTTTTGAGGGGGAAAATGGAGGCAGGTTTTTGAGGGGAAAATGGAGGCAGGTTTTGAGGGGGAAAATGCAGGCAGGTTTGAGGGGAAAATACAGGCAGGTTTTGGGGGTAAAATGCAGGCAGGTTTTGAGGGGAAAAATGGAGGCAGGTTTTATGGGGGAAAAGGTAGGCAGTTTTTGAGGGGGATATTACAGGTTTTGATGGGGACATTGAAGTTTTTGAGGGGGAAAAGGCAGGCAGGTTTTGAGGGGGAAATTTCAGGCAGTTTTTGAGGGGGAAAATGGAGGCAGGTTTTGAGGGGGAACAGGCAGGCACGTCTTGAGAGGAAAATTGCAGGCAGGTTATTAGGGGGAAGAGTGCAGGCAGTTTTTGAGGGGGAAGACTGCCGGCAGGTTTTGAGGGGGCAAATGCAGGCAGGTTTTGAGGGTGTTAATGCAGGCAGGTTTTGAGGGGTAAAATGGAAGGCAGGTTTTGAGGGGGAAAATGGAGGCAGGTTTTGAGGGGAAAATGGAGGCTGGTTTTGAGGGGGGAAATGGAGGCAGGTTTTGAGGGGCGAAATGGAGGCAGGTTTTGAGGGGGACATTGTAGGCAGGTTTTGAGGGGGACATTGTAGGTAAGTTTTCAGGGGGAAATTGCAGTTTTTGAGGGGGACATTGTAGGCAGGTTTTGAGGGGGAACAGGCAGGCTGGTTTTGAGGGGGAAAAGGCAGGCAGGTTATGAGGGGGAAATTGCAGGCAGGTTTTGAGGGGGAAAAAACCCGATTTGCGAATCTTGGGAGTGAAAGGGTTCAGGTTGGGGGGTGGTGGGGGAAGTTGTGAGGTAAAAGGGGCAGATTTCGGGGTGAAAAGGGGCGGATTTGGGGGTGGATGACGCATAGTGATGGAGTAGAGGCAGTTTTTCAGGGGAAAAATGCAGTTTTTGAGGGGGAAAATGCAGGCAGGTTTTGAGGGGGAAGAATGCAGGCAGGTTTTGAGAGGGAAAAGTGCAGGCAGGTTTTGAGGGGGAAAAGTGCAGGCAGGTTTTGAGGGGGAAAAGGCGGATAGGTTTTGAGGGGGAAAATGTAGACAGGTTTTGAGGGGGAAAATGCAGGCAGGTTTTGAGGGGGAAAATGGCAGGCAGGTTTTGAGGGGGAAAATGGCAGTTAGGTTTTGAGGGGGAAAATGGAGGCAGGTTTTGAGGGGGAAAATGCCGTTTTTGAGGGGAAAAAAGGCAGGTAGTTTTTGAGGGGGATATTTTCAGTCTTTTAGGGGGAATTTTCAGTTTTTGAGGGGGAAAATGCAGGCAGGTTTTGAGGGGGAAAATGGAGGCAGGTTTTGAGGGGAAAAGTGGAGTCAGGTTTTTGAGGGGAAAATGCAGGCAGGTTTTGAGAGGGAAAATGACAGTTTTTGAGGGGAAAATGCAGGCAGGTTTTGAGGGGAAAGAGGCAGGCAGTTTTTGAGGGGGCAATTGCAGTTTTTGAGGGGGAAAATGCAGGCAGGTTTTGAGGGGGAAAATGGAGGCAGTTTTTGAGGGGGAAAATGGAGACAGGTTTTGAGGGGGAAAATGGAGGCAGGTTTTAAGTGGGAAAATAGAGGCAGGTTATTGAGGGGAAAAGTGGAGGCAGGTTTTTGAGGGGAAAATGCAGTTAGGTTTTGAGGGGGAAAATGCAGGCAGGTTTTTGTGGGGAAAATGGCAGTTTTTGAGAGGGAAAATGCAGTTAGGTTTTGAGGGGCAAATACAGGCAGGTTTTTGAGGGGAAAATGGAGACAGGTTTTGAGGGGGAAAATGGACGCAGTTTTTGAGCGGGAAAATGGAGACAGGTTTTGAGGGGGAAAATGGAGGCAGGTTTTGAGGGGGAAAAGGCAGACAGGTTTTGATGAGGAAAAAGGCAGGCAGGTTTTTTGGTGGAAAAAGGCAGGCAGGTTTTGGGGGGGAAAAAGGCAGGCAGGTTTTGAGGGGGAAAAAGGTAGGCAGGTTTTGAGGGGGAAAAAGGCAGGCAGGTTTTGAGGGCGAAATTGCAGTTTTCGAGGGGTTATTACAGTTTTTGAGGGGGACATTGCAGTTAGGTTTTGAGGGGGAAAATGGAGGCAGGTTTTGAGGGGGAAAATGGAGGCAGTTTTTGAGGGGGAAATTTGAGGTTTTGAGGGGGAAATTTCAGTTTTTGAGGGGGAAATTTTAGTTTTTGAGGGGGAAATTTCAGTTTTTGAGGGGGAAAATGCAGGCAGGTTTTGAGGGGAAAAAAGGCGGGAAGGTTTTCCGGGGGAAGAAGGCGGGCAGGTTTTGAGGGGGAAAAGGCAGGCAGGTTTTGAGGCGGAAAATGGCAGGCAGGTTTTGAGGGGGAAAATGGCGGCAGGTTTTTGAGGGTAAAATGCAGGCAGGTTTTTGAGGGGGCAAATGCAGGCAGTTTTTTGAGGGGGAAAAATGCAGGCCGGTTTTTAGGGGGAAAAATGCAGGCCGGTTTTTAGGGGGAAAAATGCAGGCAGGTTTTGAGGGGGAAATTTCAGGCAGTTTTTGAGGGGGAAATTTCAGGCAATTTTTGAGGGGGCAATTTCAGGCAGTTTTTGAGGGGTGGTATAAACTGACTTCTTAAATTTGGCTGAGTCAGAGTTTTATTTAGCAAGCAGCAACAAGCAAAACAGCGCTGGGCGGCCGGGGAGTCTCCTGCTCCAACAACGCCCGCAACCCCAGGGCATTTTGTTTCAATCTTACACTATAAAGTGTTACATAGTCCTTATACACTTATGCATATACATTACTTGGACCCGCCTATTCCCGCTTCGTATGGTAATTAGCTTATCAGTCTTTTACGCTTGCGCAGAAGCTGTTAAAAATACGGGTAAGGGTCTCCAAATTATGGGTAGTGGTCGTTTGGGATGAAGGCTGTAGGTCCTCCTCACAGTGTACTTTTCACCTTTTGCCTGGAATGGGATGATCCACTAAGTCTGCAGCGTCCTTATCAGCCTAGGCCCAGCAGTCTCTTTGAATAAGGAGATTTATGGTCTGAACACTCTCTTGTTTGCTTAATTGGGCATCTGCAACCCTTCACACCTTTTGAAGTGCTGATGCTTCTTCTCTTGTTGTTCCCCCCCCTTTCTTCCTGTCACAATTCACACTATCATGTTAATTCAATGAAACATTTGCTGTTAGTCTTGCACAACATACAATAGTTCATATGACAGTTTGCTTTTCTATTGTCTTCTTACTGGATTTGATGAACAGACGATTTACTACCTATCACACCCCTCGAAACCTGCCTGCCATTTTCCCCCTAAAAACCGGCCTGCATTTTCCCCCTCAAAACCTGCCTTCACCCAATAACTATGCGCCCCCCACCCCCAAATCCGCCCCTTTTCACCCCAAAATCTACCACTTCTACCTCACAACTTGCCCCACACACCCTCCTACCTGACCCCTTTCTCCCCCAAGACACACAAACCAGGTTTTTTCCCCCTCAAAACCGGCCTGCATTTTCCCCCCTCAAAACCTGCCTGCATTTTCCCCCTCAACATCTGCCTGCATTTTCCCCCAAAAACCTGCCTGCGTTTTCCCCCTAAAAACCTGCCTGCACTCTTCCCCCTAAAAACCTGCCTGCACTCTTCCCCCTCAAAACCTGCCTGCATTTTCCCCCTCAAAACCTGCCTGCATTTTCCGCCTCAAAACCTGACTGCATTTTCCCCCTCAAAAACTGCCTGCAATTTCCCCCTCAAAAACTGCAATTTCCCCCCCCAAAACCTGCCTGAATTTTTCCCCTCAAAACCTGCCTGCATTTTCCCCCTCAAAACCTGCCTGCATTTTCCCCCCAAAACCTGCCTGCATTTTCCCCCCAAAACCTGCCTGCATTTTCCCCCTCAAAACCTGCCTGCATTTTCCCCCTCAAAACCTGCCTGCCTTTTCCCCCTCAAAACCTGCCGCCATTTTACCCCTCAAAACCTGCCTGCCTTTTCCCCCTCAAAAACGGCAATGTCCGCCTCAAAAACTGCAATGTCCCCCTCAAAAACTGCAATTTCCCCCCCCAAAACCTGCCTGCCTTTTTCCCCAAAAACTTGCCTGCATTTTTCCCCTCAAAACCTGCCTGCATTATTCCCCTGAAAACCTGCCTTACTTTTCCCCCTCAAAACCTGCCTGCCATTTTCCCCTCAAAACCGGCCTGCCTTTTCCCCCTCAAAAACTGCAATTTCCCCCACAAAAACTGCATTTTCCCCCTCAAAAACTGCCTGCCATTTTCCCCCTCAAAACCTACCTGCATTTTCCCCTCAAAACCTGCCTCCATTTTTCCCCTCAAAACCTGCCTCCATTTTACCCCTCAAAACCTGCCGCCATTTCCCCCCCCAAAACCTGCCTGCCTTTTCCCCCTCAAAACCTGCCTGCCTTTTTCCCCCTCAAAACCGGCCTGCCTTTTTCCCCCTCAAAACCTGCCTGCCTTTTTCCCCCTCAAAAACTGCAATTTCCCCCCTCAAAACCTGCCTGCTATTTGCCCCCTCAAAACCTGCCTGCATTTGCCCCCTCAAAACCTGCCTCCATTTTCCCCCTAAAAACCTGACTCCATTTTCCCCCTCAAAACCTGCCTCCATTTTCCCCCTCAAAACCTGCCTGCCATTTTCCCCTCAAAACCGGCCTGTCTTTTCCCCCTCAAAAACTGCAATTTCCCCCACAAAAACTGCAATTTCCCCCTCAAAAACTGCAATGTCCCCCTCAAAAACTGCCTGCCATTTTCCCCCTCAAAACCGGCCTGCATTTTCCCCCCAAAACCTGCCTGCATTTTCCCCCTCAAAACCTGCCTGCATTTTCCCCCTCAAAACCTGCCTGCATTTTTCCCACTCAAAACCTGCCCGCCTTATTCCCTCTCAAAACCTGCCCGCCTTATTCCCTCTCAAAACCTGCCCGCCCTTTTCCCCCTCAAAACCTGCCCGCCTTCTTCCCCCGGAAAACCTTCCCGCCTTTTTTCCCCTGAAAACCTGCCTGCATTTTCCCCCTCAAAAACTGAAATTTCCCCCTCAAAAACTAAAATTTCCCCCTCAAAAACTGAAATTTCCCCCTCAAAACCTCAAATTTCCCCGTCAAAAACTGCCTCCATTTTCCCCCTCAAAATCTGCCTGCAATTTTCCCCATCAAAACCTGCCTGCATTTTCCCTCTCAAAAAGTGCCATTTCCCCCTCAAAAACTGAAATTTCCCCCTGAGATAGGGAATTTAAAGAATTTGAGTTTGATGGTGCAAGCTTGCGCCAAGATGAGGGGGCTATACGTGAAGACATACCAGGGGCTGACACTGTTGCTAAGATATTATCTTCTGGCTCAAACAGAAGCTTCCTATTGTCCTTGAAGCAGTACAAATCAGCAATAGATCACCTCAAATCCTAACTCTAATTGGCCTTGCGGTTTAGCTAGGAGCCAGGGAACAACTGAGGCTGCGCAGAAGAATGAGGTAAAAAGTTCATCAGCGAGGAAGAGGAGATACTTCATCTGTACGACCCTCGCCCAGGAATTTGCGACCACCAAAGGAGCTCAACGCGCAGACGCAAGAGGAGGAGACCTAATTACCATGAGAAGCGAGGGGAGGCGGGGAAATATTATGTTTATGTATAAGCATTCTATGAATATGCATTATTTTGTAATATATAAGCAGGACGAGAGCTGCAAGGGGTGCGCATGCTTGTGGAGGAGCGATTCCCCATGCGCCCGGCGCTGAATAAACATACCTACTTTACAACTTAACAGTTGTGGAGTAGGTTTTTCCGCAAGTCAGGGGGAAATTGCAGGCAGGTTTTGAGGGGAAAAATGGAGGCAGGTTTTGAGGGGAAAATGCAGGCAGGTTTTGAGGGGAAAAATGTAGGCAGGCTTTATGTGTGAAAAGGTAGGCAGTTTTTGAGGGGGAAATTTCAGGCAGTTGTTGAGGGGGAAATTTCAGGCAGTTTTTGAGGGGGAAAATGGAGACAGGTGTTGAGGGGAAAAAGGCAGGCACGTCTTGAGAGGAAAATTGCAGGCAGGTTTTTAGGGGGAAGAGTGCAGACAATTTTTGAGGGGGAAGACTGCCGGCAGGTTTTGAGGGGGCAAATGCAGGCAGGTTTTGAGGGGGTTAATGCAGGCAGGTTTTGAGGGGGAAAATGGCGGCAGGTATTGAGGGGGGAAATGGAGGCAGGTTTTGAGGGGGAAAATGGAGGCAGGTTTTGAGGGGGAAAATGGAGGCAGGTTTTGAGGGGGGAAATGGAGGCAGGTTTTGAGGGGAAAATGGAGGCAGGTTTTGAGGGGGGAAATGGAGGCAGGTTTTGAGGGGGACACTGTAGGCAGGTTTTGAGGGGGACATTGTAGGCAGGTTTTGAGGGCGAAAAAGGCAGGCAGGTTTTGAGGGGGAAATTGCAGTTTTTGAGGGGGACATTGTAGGCAGGTTTTGAGGGGGAACAGGCAGGGAGGTTATGAGGGGGAAAATGCAGGCAGGTTTTGAGGGGGGAAAAATGCAGGCAGGTTTTGAGGGGGAAATGGAGGCAGGTTTTGAGGGGGAAAATGGAGGCAGGTTTTGAGGGGGAAAAATGGAGGCAGGTTTAGAGGGGAAAATGAAGGCAGTTTTTGAGGGGGAAAATGGCAGGCATGTTTTGAGGGGGAAAATGGCAGTTAGGTTTTGAGGGGGAAAATGGAGGCAGATTTCGAGGGGGAAAATGCCGTTTTTGAGGGGAAAAAAGGCAGGTAGTTTTTGAGGGGGATATTTTCAGTCTTTGAGGGGGAAATTTCAGTTTTTGAGGGGGAAAATGCAGGCAGGTTTTGAGGGGGAAAATGGACGCAGTTTTTGAGGGGGAAAATGGAGACAGGTTTTGAGGCGGAAAATGGAGGCAGGTTTTGAGGGGGAAAAGGAAGGCAGGTTTTTGGGGGAAAAAGGCAGGCAGGTTTTGGGGGGGAAAAAGGCAGGCAGGTTTTGAGGGGGAAAAAGGCAGGCAGGTTTTGAGGGCGAAATTGCAGTTTTTGAGGGGTCATTACAGTTTTTGAGGGGGAAAATGGAGGCAGGTTTTGAGTGGGAAAATGGAGGCAGGTTTTGAGGGGGAAAATGGAGGCAGTTTTTGAGGGGGAAATTTGAGGTTTTGAGGGGGAAATTTCAGTTTTTGAGGGGGAAATTTTAGTTTTTGAGGGGGAAATTTCAGTTTTTGAGGGGGAAAATGCTGGCAGGTTTTGAGGGGGAAAAGGGCGGGCAGGTTTTGAGGGGGAATAAGGCGGGCAGGTTTTGAGGGGGAAAATGCAGTTTTTGAGGGGGAAAATGCAGGCAAGTTTTGAGGTGGAAAATGCAGGCAGGTTTTTGAGGGTAAAATGCAGTCAGGATTTTGACGGGGGAAATGCAGGCAGGATTTTGAGGGGGCAAATGCAGGCAGGTTTTGAGAGGGCAAATGGGAGGCAGGTTTTGAGGGGGACATTGCAGTTTTTGCGGGGGAAAATGGAGGCATGCTTTGAGGTGGAAAATGGAGGCAGGTTTTGAGGGGAAAATGGCAGGCAGGTTTTGAGGGGGAAAAGGCAGGCAGGTTTTGAGGGGGAAAAGGCAGGCAGGTTTTGAGTGGGCAAATGGCAGGCAGGTTTTGAGGGGGAAAATGGAGGCAGGTTTTGAGGGGGATAAAGGAGGCAGGTTTTGAGGGGGAAAATGGAGGCAGGTTTTGAGAGGGAAAAATGCAGGCAGTTTTTGAGGGGGAAATAGCAGTTTTTGATGGGGAAATAGCAGTTTTTGAGGGGGAAATAGCAGTTTTGAGGGGGAAATTTCAGTTTTTGAGGGGGAAAATGGAGGCAGGTTTTGAGGGGGAAAATGGAGGCAGGTTTTGAGGGGGAAAATGGAGGCAGGTTTTGAGGGGGAAAATGGCAGGCAGGTTTTGAGGGGGAATATACAGGCAGGTTTTGAGGAGAAAATGCAGGCAGGTTTTATGGGGAAAAATGGCAGGCAGGATTTGAGGGGGAAAATGGCAGGCAGGTTTTGAGGGGGAAAATGGAGGCAGGTTTTGAGGGGGAAAATGGAGGCAGGTTTTGAGGGGGAAAAATGCAGGCAGTTTTTGAGGGGGAAATAGCAGTTTTGAGGGGGAAATTTCAGTTTTTGAGGGGGCAAATGGAGGCAGGTTTTGAGGGGGCAAATGCAGGCAGGTTTTGAGGGGGCAAATGCAGGCAGGTTTTGAGGGGGCAAATAGCAGGCAGGTTTTGAGGGGGAAAAAGGCAGGCCGGTTTTGACGGGGAAAAAGGCAGGCAGGTAGGTTTTGAGGGGGAAAAAGGCAGGCAGGTTTTGAGGGTACATTGCAGTTTTTGAGGGGGACATTGCCGTTTTTGAGGGGGACATTGCTGTTTTTTGATGGGGACATTGCCGTTTTTGAGGGGGAAATTGCGGGCCGGTTTTGAGGGGGAAAATGGAGGCACGTTTTAAGGGGGAAAATGGAGGCAGGTTTTGAGCCGAAATGGAGGCAGGTTTTGAGGGGAAAAAGGCAGGCAGGTTTTGAGGGGGAAAAGGAAGGCAGTTTTTGAGGGGGCAAATGGCAGGCATGTTTTGAGGGGGCAAATGGCAGGCAGGTTTTGAGGGGGAAAATTACAGGCAGGTTTTGAGGGGGAAAATGGAGGCAGGTTTTGAGGGGCAAAATGGCAGGTAGGTTTTGAGGGGGGAAATGGAGGCAGGTTTTGAGGGGGAAAATTGAGGCAGGTTTTGAGGAGGAAAATGGAGGCAGGTTTTGAGGGGGAAAAATGAAGGCAGTTTTTGAGGGGAAAAATGCAGGCAGTTTTTGAGGGTGAAATAGCAGTTTTTGAGGGGGAAATTTCAGTTTTTGAGGGGGAAATGGAGGCAGTTTTTGAGGGGGAAATAGCAGGCAGTTTTTTAGGGGGCAAATGCAGGCAGGTTTTGATGGGGAAAAGGCAGGCAGGTTTTGAGGGAGACATTGCAGTTTTTCAGCGGAAAAAGGCAGGCAGGTTTTGAGGGGGAAAAATGCAGGCAGGTTTTGAGGGGGAAAAGGAAGGCAGTTTTTGAGGGGAAAAATGAAGGCAGGATTTTGGGGGTGAAAATGCAGGCAGGATTTTGGGGGAAAAAGGCAGGCAGGTTTTGGGGGGGGAAATTCCATTTTTTGAGGGGGAAAATGGCGGCAGAGTTTCAGGGGAAAATGGCGGCAGGGTTTGAGGGGGAAAATGGCGGCAGGTTTTGAGGGGGAAAATGGAGGGAGATTTTGAGGGGGAAAATGCAGGCAGGTTTTGGGGTGGAAAACGGCAGGCAGTTTTTGAGGGGGAAATTTCAGTTTTTGAGGGGGAAAAGGTAGGCAGTTTTTGAGGGGGAAAAGGCAGTTTTTGTGGGGGAAAAATGCAGGCAGGTTATGAGGGGGAAAATGCAGGCAGGTTTTGAGGGGGAAAATGCAGGCAGGTTTTGAGGGGGCAAATGCCAGGGAGGTTTTGAGGGGGCAAATGCCAGGCAGGTTTTGAGGGGGCAAATGGCAGGCAGGTTTTGAGGGGCAAATGGCAGGCAGGTTTTGAGGGGGAAAATGGCAGGCAGGTTTTGAGGGGGAAAATGCAGGCAGGTTTTGAGGAGAAAATGCAGGCAGGTTTTGAGGGGAAAATGGAAGGCAGGTTTTGAAGGGGAAAATGGCCGGCAGGTTTTGAGGGGCAAAATGGCAGGCAGGTTTTCAGGGGGGAAAATGGCAGGCAGGTTTTGAGGGGCAAAATGGCAGGCAGGTTTTGAGGGGGAAATAGCAGGCAGTTTTGAGGGGGCAAATGGAGGCAGGTTTTAAGGGGGAAAAGGCAGGCAGGTTTTGAGGGGGAAAAGGCAGGCAGTTTCTGAGGGGGAAATTTCAGTTTTTGAGGGGGAAAATGGCGGCAGGTTTTGAGGGGGAAAATGGCGGCAGGTTTTGAGGGGGAAAATGGAGGCAGGTTTTGAGGGGGAAAATGCAGGCAGGTTTTGGGGGGAAAATGCAGGCAGGTTTTGGGGTGGAAAACGGCAGGCAGGTTTTGAGGGGGAAAATGCAGGCAGGTTTAGAGGGGGAAAATGGAGGCAGGTTTTGAGGGGGAAAATGCAGGTAGGTTTTGAGGTGGAAAATGGAGGCAGGTTTTGAGGGGGAAAATGGAGGCAGGTTTTGAGGGGAAAATGCAGGCAGGTTTTGAGGGGGAAAATGGAGGCAGGTTTTGAGGGGGAAAATGGAGGCAGGTTTTGAGGGGTAAATGGCAGGCAGGTTTTGAGGGTGCAAATGGCAGGCAGGTTTTGAGGGGGCAAATTGCAGGCAGGTTTTGAGGGGGAAAATGGAAGGCAGGTTTTGAGGAGAAAAATGACAGGCAGGTTTTGAGGGGGAAAATGGAGGCAGGTTTTGAGGGGGAAAATGGCAGGTAGGTTTTGAGGGGGAAAATGGAGGCAGGTTTTGAGGGGGAAAAATGCAGGCAGTTTCTGAGGATGAAATAGCAGTTTTTGAGGGGGAAATTTCAGTTTTTGAGGGGGAAATTTCAGTTTTTGAGGGGGACATGGAGGCAGTTTTTGAGGGGGAAATAGCAGGCAGGTTTTGAGGGGGCAAATGCAGGCAGGTTTTGAGGGGGAAAAAGGCAGGGAGGTTTTAGGGGGCAAATGCAGGCAGGTTTTGAGGGGGAAAAATGGAGGCAGGTTTTGAGGGGGAAAAGGCAGGCAGGTTTTGAGGGAGACATTGCACTTTTTCAGCAGAAAAAGGCAGGCAGGTTTTGAGGGGGAAAAATGCAGGCAGGTTTTGAGGTGGAAAAGGAAGGCAGTTTTTGAGGGGAAAAATGCAGGCAGGATTTTGGGGGGAAAAAGGCAGGCAAGTTTTTGGGCGTAAAATGGCAGGCAGGTTTTGGGGGGGGAAATTGCATTTTTTGAGGGGGAAAATGGCGGCAGGGTTTGAGGGCGAAAATGGCGGCAGCTTTTGAGGGGGAAAATGCAGGCAGGTTATGAGGGGGAAAATGCAGGCAGGTTTTGGGGTGGAAAAAGGCAGGCATTTTTGAGGGGAAAATTGCAGTTTTTGAGGGGGAATTTCAGTTTTTGAGGTGTAAAAGGTAGGCAGTTTTTGAGGGGGAAAAGGCAGGCAGTTTTTTAGGGGGAAAAGGCAGTTTTTGAGGGGGAAAAATGCAGGCAGGTTATGAGGGGGAAAATGCAGGCAGGTTTTGAGGGGGAAAATGGCAGTCAGCTTTTGAGGGGGAAAATGGAGGCAGGTTTTGAGGGGGAAAATGCAGGCAGGTTTTGCGGGGGAAAATGGCAGGCAGGTTTTGTGGGGGAAAAAGGCAGGCAGGTTTTGGGGGGGAAAAAGGCAGGCAGGTTTTGTGGGGGAAAAAGGCAGGCAGGTTTTGGGGGGGAAAAAGGCAGGCAGTTTTTGAGGGGGAAATTGCAGTTTTTGAGGGAAAAATTGCAGGCAGTTTTTGAGGGGGAAAATGCAGGCAGGTTTTGAGGGGGAAAATGCAGGCAGGTTTTGAGGGGGTAAAAGCCCGATTTGCGAGTGTTGGGAGTGAAAGGGTTCAGGTTGGGGAGTGGTGGGGGAAGTTGTGAGGTAAAAGGGGCAGATTTCGGGGTGAAAAGGGGCGGATTTGGGGGTGGAGGGCGCATAGTGACAGAGTGGAGGCAGTTTTTGAGGGGAAAATTGCAGGCAGTTTTTGAGGGGGAAATTGCAGGCAGTTTTTGAGGGGGAATTTGCAGTTTTTGAGGGGGGAAAAATGCAGGCACGTTTTGAGGGGGGAAAAATGCAGGCAGGTTTTGAGGGGGGAAAAATGCAGGCAGTTTTTGAGGGGGAAAAATTCAGGCAGGTTTTGAGGGGGAAAAAACTCGATTTGCGAGACTTGGGAGTGAAAGGGTTCAGGTTGGGCGGTGGTGGGGGAAGTTGTGATGTAAAAGGGGCAGATTTCGGGGTGAAAAGGGTCGGATTTGGGGGTGGAGGACGCATAGTGACGGAGTGGAGGCAGTTTTTGAGGGGAAAAATGCAGTTAGGTTTTATAGGGGGAAATTGCAGGCAGTTTTTGAGGTGGAAATTGCAGGCAGATTTTGAGGGGGCAAAATGCAGGCAGGTTTTGAGGGGGAAAAGTGCAGTTTTTGAGGGGGAAATTTCAGTTTTTGAGGGGTAAATGCAGGCCGGTTTTGAGGGGAAAAAGGTGGCAGGTTTTGAGGGGAAAAATGCAGGCAGCTTTTGATGGGGAAAAGTGCAGGCAGGTTTTGAGGGGAAAAATGCAGGCAGCTTTTCATGGGGAAAAGTGCAGGCAGGTTTTGAGGGGGAAAAGTGCAGGCAGATTTTTGGGGAAAAATGCAGGCAGGTTTTTGAGGGGGAAATTGCAGGCGGTTTTTGAGAGGGAAATTACAGGCAGTTTTTGAGGGGGAAAAGTGCAGGCAGGTTTTGAGGGGGAAAAAACCCGTTTTGAGAGTCTTGGGGGTGAAAGGGGTCAGGTTGGAGAGTGGAAGGGGGAAGTTTTGAGGTAAAAGGGGCAGATTGGGGGGTGGGGGGTGGATAGTGACGGGTTGGAGGCAGTTTTTGAGGGTACAAAATGCAGTTATTTAGGGGGAAGACTGCAGGCCGGTTTTTAGGGGGAAGACTGCAGGCCGGTTTTTAGGGGAAAAAATGCAGGCAGGTTTTGAGGGGAAAAATGCAGTTTTTGAGGGTAAAAAAGAAGGCAGGTTTTATGGGGGAAAATGCAGGCAGTTTTTGAGGGGGAAATTTCAGTTTTTGAGGGGGAAATTTCAGTTTCTGAGGGGTAAAGGCAGGCAGATTTTGAAGGGGAAAAGCCAGGCAGGTTTTGAGGGGGAAAATGGAGGCAGGTTTTGAGGGGGACATTGCAGGCAGGTTTTGAGGGGGACATTGCAGGCAGGTTTTGAGGGGGACATTTCAGTTTTTCAGCGGAAAAATGCAGGCAGGTTTTGAGGGAGAAAATGCAGGCAGGTTTTGAGGGGGAAATAGCAGTTTTTGAGGGGGAAATAGCAGTTTTTGAGGGGGAAATAGCAGTTTTTGAGGGGGAAATAGCACTTTTGAGGGGGAAATTTCAGTTTTTGAGGGGGAAAATGCAGGCAGATTTTGAGGGGGAAAATGCAGGCAGGTTTTGAGGGGAAAAATGCAGGCAGGTTTTGAGGGGAAAAATGGAGTTTTTGAGGGTAAAAATGGAGGCAGGTTTTATGGGGGAAAAGGTGGGCAGTTTTTGAGGGGAAAATGGCAGTTTTTGAGAGGGAAAATGCAGGCAGGTTTTGATGGGGAAAAATGCAGGCAGGTTTTGAGGGGGAAAATGCAGGCAGGTTTTGAGGGGAAATGCAGGCAGGTTTTTGAGGGGGGACATTGTAGTTTTTGAGGGGGACATTGCAGGTTTTGAGGGGGACATTGAAGTTTTTGAGGGGGAAAATGCAGGCAGGTTTTGAGGGGGAAATTGCAGGCAGCTTTTGAGGGGAAAATGGCGGCAGGTTTTTGAGGGGAAAATAGCGGCAGGTTTTGTGGGGAGAAAAGGCAGGCAGGTTTTGAGGGGGGAAAAGGCAGGCCGGTTTTCAGGGGGCAAATGCAGGCAGGTTTTGAGGGGGAAATTTCAGTTTTTGAGGGGGAAATGGCAGTTTTTGAGAGGGAAAATGCAGGCAGGTTTTGAGGGGGAAAATGGAGGCAGGTTTTGAGGGGGAAAATGGAGGCAGGTTTTGAGGGGGAAAAATGCAGGCAGGTTTTGAGGGGGAAATGGCAGTTTTTGAGGGGGAAAATGCAGTTTTTGAGGGGGCAAATGCAGGCAGGTTTTGAGGGGGCAAATGCAGGCAGGTTTTGAGGGGGCAAATGGCAGGCAGATTTTGAGGGGTAAATGGCAGGCAGGTTTTGAGGGGGCAATTTCCCCCTCAAAAGTGCTATTTCCCCCTCTAAAAACTGCTATTTCCCCCTCAAAAACTGCTATTTCCCCCTCAAAAACTGCTATTTCCCCTCAAAACCTGCCTGCCTTTTCCCCATCAAAACCTGCCTGCATTTTCCCCCTCAAAACCTGCCTCCATTTTCCCCCTCAAAAACTGCAATTTCCATCTCAAAAACTGCCTGCCTCTTTCCCTTCAAAACCTAACTGCATTTTCCCTCTCAAAAACTGCCATTTTCCCCTCAAAAACTGCCTACCTTTTCCCCCATAAAACCTGCCACCATTTTTCCCCTCAAAAACTGTATTTTTTCCCTCAAAACTTGCCTGCATTTTCCCCCTCAAAACCTGTCCACCTTTTCCCCCTCAAAACCTGTCCGCCTTTTTCCCCCGCAAAACCTGCCTCCATTTTCCCCCTCAAAAACTGCAATTTCCATCTCAAAAACTGCCTGCCTCTTTCCCTTCAAAACCTAACTGCATTTTCCCCCTCAAAAACTGCCTGTCTTTTCCCCCTCAAAACCTGACTGACTTTTTCCGCTGAAAAACTGCAATGTCCCCCTCAAAACCTGCCTCCAATGTCCCCATCAAAACCTGCCTGCCTTTATCCCCTCAAAACCTGCCTGCCTTTTCCCCCTCAAAACCTGCCTACATTTTTCCCCTCAAAATCTGCCTGCATTTTCATCCCTCAAAACCTGCCTGCATTTTCCCCCTCAAAACCTGCGTGCATTTTCCCCCAAAAACCTGCCTGCATTTTTCCCCTCAAAACCTGCCTGCATTTTCCCCCTCAAAACCTGCGTGCATTTTCCCCCCAAAACCTGCCTGCATTTTCCCCCTCAAAACCTGCCTGCCATTTTCCCCCTCAAAACCTGCCTGCATTTACCCCTCAAAAACTGAAATTTCCCCCTCAAAAACTGCAATTTCCCCCTCAAAACCTGCCTGCATTTGCCCCCTCAAAACCTGACTGCATTTTCCCCATCAAAACCTGCCTGCGTTTTCCCCCTAAAAACCTGCCTACATTTTTCCCCTCAAAAACAGCAATTTCCCCCTCAAAAACTGCAATTGCCCCCTCAAAAACTGCAATTTCCCCCTCAAAACCTGCCTGCCATTTGCCCCCTCAAAACCTGCCTGCCATTTACCCCTCAAAACCTGCCTGCCATTTGCCCCCTCAAAACCTGCCTGCATTTGCCCCCTCAAAACCTGCCTCCATTTTCCCCCTCAAAAACTGCATTTTCCCCCTCAAATATGCCATTTCCCCCTCAAAAACTGAAATTTCCCCCTCAAAACCTGCCTGCATTTGCCCCCTCAAACCTGCCTGCCTTTTCCCCCTCAAAACCTGCCGCTATTTTCCCCTCAAAACCTGCCTGCCTTTTCCCCCTCAAAACCTGCCTGCATTTTTCCCCCTAAAAACCTGTCTGCATTTTCCCCCTCAAAATCTGCAATTACCCCCTCAAAAACTGCAATTTCCCCCTCAAAACCTGCCTGCAATTTGCCCCCTCAAAACCTGCCTCCATTTTCCCCTCAAAAACTGCCTGCCTTTTCCGCCTCAAAACCTGCCTGCATTTTCCCCCTCAAAAACTGCAATTTTCCCCCCCAAAACCTGCCTGCCATTTTGCCCATCAAAACCTGCCTGCATTTTCCCCATCAAAACCTGCCTGCATTTTCCCTCTCAAAAAGTGCCATTTCCCCCTCAAAAACTGAAATTTCCCCCTGAGATAGGGAATTTAAAGAATTTGAGTTTGATGGTGCAAGCTTGCGCCAAGATGAGGGGGCTATACGTGAAGACATACCAGGGGCTGACACTGTTGCTAAGATATTATCTTCTGGCTCAAACAGAAGCTTCCTATTGTCCTTGAAGCAGTACAAATCAGCAATAGATCACCTCAAATCCTAACTCTAATTGGCCTTGCGGTTTAGCTAGGAGCCAGGGAACAACTGAGGCTGCGCAGAAGAATGAGGTAAAAAGTTCATCAGCGAGGAAGAGGAGATACTTCATCTGTACGACCCTCGCCCAGGAATTTGCGACCACCAAAGGAGCTCAACGCGCAGACGCAAGAGGAGGAGACCTAATTACCATGAGAAGCGAGGGGAGGCGGGGAAATATTATGTTTCTGTATAAGCATTCTATGAATATGCATTATTTTGTAATATATAAGCAGGACGAGAGCTGCAAGGGGTGCGCATGCTTGTGGAGGAGCGATTCCCCATGCGCCCGGCGCTGAATAAACATACCTACTTTACAACTTAACAGTTGTGGAGTAGGTTTTTCCGCAAGTCAGGGGGAAATTGCAGGCAGGTTTTGAGGGGAAAAATGGAGGCAGGTTTTGAGGGGAAAATGCAGGCAGGTTTTGAGGGGAAAAATGTAGGCAGGCTTTATGGGTGAAAAGGTAGGCAGTTTTTGAGGGGGAAATTTCAGGCAGTTGTTGAGGGGGAAATTTCAGGCAGTTTTTGAGGGGGAAAATGGAGGCAGGTGTTGAGGGGAAAAAGGCAGGCACGTCTTGAGAGGAAAATTGCAGGCAGGTTTTTAGGGGGAAGAGTGCAGACAATTTTTGAGGGGGAAGACTGCCGGCAGGTTTTGAGGGGGCAAATGCAGGCAGGTTTTGAGGGGGTTAATGCAGGCAGGTTTTGAGGGGGAAAATGGCGGCAGGTATTGAGGGGGAAAATGGAGGCAGGTTTTGAGGGGGAAAATGGAGGCAGGTTTTGAGGGGGAAAATGGAGGCAGGTTTTGAGGGGGGAAATGGAGGCAGGTTTTGAGGGGAAAATGGAGGCAGGTTTTGAGGGGGGAAATGGAGGCAGGTTTTGAGGGGGACACTGTAGGCAGGTTTTGAGGGGGACATTGTAGGCAGGTTTTGAGGGCGAAAAAGGCAGGCAGGTTTTGAGGGGGAAATTGCAGTTTTTGAGGGGGACATTGTAGGCAGGTTTTGAGGGGGAACAGGCAGGGAGGTTATGAGGGGGAAAATGCAGGCAGGTTTTGAGGGGGGAAAAATGCAGGCAGGTTTTGAGGGGGAAAATGCAGGCAGGTTTTGAGGGGGAAAAAACCCGATTTGCGAGTCTTGGGAGTGAAAGGGTTCAGGATGGGGGGTGGTGGGGGAAGTTGTGAGGTAAAAGGGGGAGATTTTGGGGTGAAAAGGGGCGGATTTGGGGATGGAGGACGCATAGTGACGGAGTAGAGGCAGTTTTTGAGGGGAAAAATGCAGATTTTGAGGGGGAAAAGGCAGGGAAGTTTTGAGGGGAAAAAGGCAGGCAGTTTTTGAGGGGAAAAAGGCAAGCAGGTTTTGAGGGGGAAGAATGCAGGCAGGTTTTGAGGGGGAAGAATCCAGGCAGGTTTTGGGGGGGAAGAATGGAGGCAGTTTTTGAGGGGAAAAATGGAGGCAGTTTTTGAGGGGAAAAATGGAGGCAATTTTTGAGGGGGAAAATGGAGGCAGGGTTTGAGGGGGAAAATGGAGGTAGGGTTTGAGGGGGAAAATGGAGGCAATTTTTGAGGGGGAAAATGGAGGCAGGTTTTGAGGGGGAAAATGGAGGCAGGTTTTGAGGGGAAAAATGCTGGCAGGTTTTGAGGGGAAAAATGCAGTTTTTGAGGGTAAAAATGGAGGCAGGTTTTATGGGGGAAAAGGTAGGCAATTTTTGAGGGGGAAAATGCAGGCAGTTTTTGAGGGGCAAATTCAGGCAGGTTTTGAGGGGGCAAATGGAGGCAGGTTTTGAGGGGGAAAATGGAGGCAGGTTTTGAGGGGGAAAAATGGAGGCAGGTTTAGAGGGGAAAATGCAGGCAGGTTTTGAGGGGGAAAATGGAGGCAGGTTTTGAGGGGGAAAATGGAGGCAGGTTTTGAGGGGGAAAAATGCAGGCAGGTTTTGAGGGGGAAATGGCAGTTTTTGAGGGGGCAAATGCAGGCAGGTTTTGAGGGGGCAAATGCAGGCAGGTTTTGAGGGGGCAAATGGCAGGCAGGTTTTGAGGGGTAAATGGCAGGCAGGTTTTGAGGGGGCAATTTCCCCCTCAAAAGTGCTATTTCCCCCTCTAAAAACTGCTATTTCCCCCTCAAAAACTGCTATTTCCCCCTCAAAAACTGCTATTTCCCCTCAAAACCTGCCTGCCTTTTCCCCATCAAAACCTGCCTGCATTTTCCCCCTCAAAACCTGCCTCCATTTTCCCCCTCAAAAACTGCAATTTCCATCTCAAAAACTGCCTGCCTCTTTCCCTTCAAAACCTAACTGCATTTTCCCTCTCAAAAACTGCCATTTTCCCCTCAAAAACTGCCTACCTTTTCCCCCATAAAACCTGCCACCATTTTTCCCCTCAAAAACTGTATTTTTTCCCTCAAAACTTGCCTGCATTTTCCCCCTCAAAACCTGTCCACCTTTTCCCCCTCAAAACCTGTCCGCCTTTTTCCCCCGCAAAACCTGCCTCCATTTTCCCCCTCAAAAACTGCAATTTCCATCTCAAAAACTGCCTGCCTCTTTCCCTTCAAAACCTAACTGCATTTTCCCCCTCAAAAACTGCCTGTCTTTTCCCCCTCAAAACCTGACTGACTTTTTCCGCTGAAAAACTGCAATGTCCCCCTCAAAACCTGCCTCCAATGTCCCCATCAAAACCTGCCTGCCTTTATCCCCTCAAAACCTGCCTGCCTTTTCCCCCTCAAAACCTGCCTACATTTTTCCCCTCAAAATCTGCCTGCATTTTCATCCCTCAAAACCTGCCTGCATTTTCCCCCTCAAAACCTGCGTGCATTTTCCCCCAAAAACCTGCCTGCATTTTTCCCCTCAAAACCTGCCTGCATTTTCCCCCTCAAAACCTGCGTGCATTTTCCCCCCAAAACCTGCCTGCATTTTCCCCCTCAAAACCTGCCTGCCATTTTCCCCCTCAAAACCTGCCTGCATTTACCCCTCAAAAACTGAAATTTCCCCCTCAAAAACTGCAATTTCCCCCTCAAAACCTGCCTGCATTTGCCCCCTCAAAACCTGACTGCATTTTCCCCATCAAAACCTGCCTGCGTTTTCCCCCTAAAAACCTGCCTACATTTTTCCCCTCAAAAACAGCAATTTCCCCCTCAAAAACTGCAATTGCCCCCTCAAAAACTGCAATTTCCCCCTCAAAACCTGCCTGCCATTTGCCCCCTCAAAACCTGCCTGCCATTTACCCCTCAAAACCTGCCTGCCATTTGCCCCCTCAAAACCTGCCTGCATTTGCCCCCTCAAAACCTGCCTCCATTTTCCCCCTCAAAAACTGCATTTTCCCCCTCAAATATGCCATTTCCCCCTCAAAAACTGAAATTTCCCCCTCAAAACCTGCCTGCATTTGCCCCCTCAAACCTGCCTGCCTTTTCCCCCTCAAAACCTGCCGCTATTTTCCCCTCAAAACCTGCCTGCCTTTTCCCCCTCAAAACCTGCCTGCATTTTTCCCCCTAAAAACCTGTCTGCATTTTCCCCCTCAAAATCTGCAATTACCCCCTCAAAAACTGCAATTTCCCCCTCAAAACCTGCCTGCAATTTGCCCCCTCAAAACCTGCCTCCATTTTCCCCTCAAAAACTGCCTGCCTTTTCCGCCTCAAAACCTGCCTGCATTTTCCCCCTCAAAAACTGCAATTTTCCCCCCCAAAACCTGCCTGCCATTTTGCCCATCAAAACCTGCCTGCATTTTCCCCATCAAAACCTGCCTGCATTTTCCCTCTCAAAAAGTGCCATTTCCCCCTCAAAAACTGAAATTTCCCCCTGAGATAGGGAATTTAAAGAATTTGAGTTTGATGGTGCAAGCTTGCGCCAAGATGAGGGGGCTATACGTGAAGACATACCAGGGGCTGACACTGTTGCTAAGATATTATCTTCTGGCTCAAACAGAAGCTTCCTATTGTCCTTGAAGCAGTACAAATCAGCAATAGATCACCTCAAATCCTAACTCTAATTGGCCTTGCGGTTTAGCTAGGAGCCAGGGAACAACTGAGGCTGCGCAGAAGAATGAGGTAAAAAGTTCATCAGCGAGGAAGAGGAGATACTTCATCTGTACGACCCTCGCCCAGGAATTTGCGACCACCAAAGGAGCTCAACGCGCAGACGCAAGAGGAGGAGACCTAATTACCATGAGAAGCGAGGGGAGGCGGGGAAATATTATGTTTCTGTATAAGCATTCTATGAATATGCATTATTTTGTAATATATAAGCAGGACGAGAGCTGCAAGGGGTGCGCATGCTTGTGGAGGAGCGATTCCCCATGCGCCCGGCGCTGAATAAACATACCTACTTTACAACTTAACAGTTGTGGAGTAGGTTTTTCCGCAAGTCAGGGGGAAATTGCAGGCAGGTTTTGAGGGGAAAAATGGAGGCAGGTTTTGAGGGGAAAATGCAGGCAGGTTTTGAGGGGAAAAATGTAGGCAGGCTTTATGGGTGAAAAGGTAGGCAGTTTTTGAGGGGGAAATTTCAGGCAGTTGTTGAGGGGGAAATTTCAGGCAGTTTTTGAGGGGGAAAATGGAGGCAGGTGTTGAGGGGAAAAAGGCAGGCACGTCTTGAGAGGAAAATTGCAGGCAGGTTTTTAGGGGGAAGAGTGCAGACAATTTTTGAGGGGGAAGACTGCCGGCAGGTTTTGAGGGGGCAAATGCAGGCAGGTTTTGAGGGGGTTAATGCAGGCAGGTTTTGAGGGGGAAAATGGCGGCAGGTATTGAGGGGGGAAATGGAGGCAGGTTTTGAGGGGGAAAATGGAGGCAGGTTTTGAGGGGGAAAATGGAGGCAGGTTTTGAGGGGGGAAATGGAGGCAGGTTTTGAGGGGAAAATGGAGGCAGGTTTTGAGGGGGGAAATGGAGGCAGGTTTTGAGGGGGACACTGTAGGCAGGTTTTGAGGGGGACATTGTAGGCAGGTTTTGAGGGCGAAAAAGGCAGGCAGGTTTTGAGGGGGAAATTGCAGTTTTTGAGGGGGACATTGTAGGCAGGTTTTGAGGGGGAACAGGCAGGGAGGTTATGAGGGGGAAAATGCAGGCAGGTTTTGAGGGGGGAAAAATGCAGGCAGGTTTTGAGGGGGAAAATGCAGGCAGGTTTTGAGGGGGAAAAAACCCGATTTGCGAGTCTTGGGAGTGAAAGGGTTCAGGATGGGGGGTGGTGGGGGAAGTTGTGAGGTAAAAGGGGGAGATTTTGGGGTGAAAAGGGGCGGATTTGGGGATGGAGGACGCATAGTGACGGAGTAGAGGCAGTTTTTGAGGGGAAAAATGCAGATTTTGAGGGGGAAAAGGCAGGGAAGTTTTGAGGGGAAAAAGGCAGGCAGTTTTTGAGGGGAAAAAGGCAAGCAGGTTTTGAGGGGGAAGAATGCAGGCAGGTTTTGAGGGGGAAGAATCCAGGCAGGTTTTGGGGGGGAAGAATGGAGGCAGTTTTTGAGGGGAAAAATGGAGGCAGTTTTTGAGGGGAAAAATGGAGGCAATTTTTGAGGGGGAAAATGGAGGCAGGGTTTGAGGGGGAAAATGGAGGTAGGGTTTGAGGGGGAAAATGGAGGCAATTTTTGAGGGGGAAAATGGAGGCAGGTTTTGAGGGGGAAAATGGAGGCAGGTTTTGAGGGGAAAAATGCTGGCAGGTTTTGAGGGGAAAAATGCAGTTTTTGAGGGTAAAAATGGAGGCAGGTTTTATGGGGGAAAAGGTAGGCAATTTTTGAGGGGGAAAATGCAGGCAGTTTTTGAGGGGCAAATTCAGGCAGGTTTTGAGGGGGCAAATGGAGGCAGGTTTTGAGGGGGAAAATGGAGGCAGGTTTTGAGGGGGAAAAATGGAGGCAGGTTTAGAGGGGAAAATGGAGGCAGGTTTTGAGGGGGAAAATGGAGGCAGGTTTCGAGGGGGAAAATGCCGTTTTTGAGGCGAAAAAAGGCAGGTAGATTTTGAGGGGGAAATTTCAGTTTTTAAGGGAGAAAAAGGCGGGCAGGTTTTGAGGGGGAAAAAGGCGGGCAGGTTTTGAGGGGGAAATTGCAGTTTTTGAGGGGGAAATTGCAGGCAGTTTTTGAGGGGGAAAATGGAGGCAGGTTTTGAGGGGGAAAATGGAGGCAGGTTTTAAGGGGGAAAATGGAGGCAGGTTTTGAGGGGAAAAGTGGTGTCAGGTTTTTGAGCGGAAAATGCAGGCAGGTTTTGAGAGGGAAAATGCAGTTAGATTTTGAGGGGGAAAATGCAGTTAGATTTTGAGGGGGAAAATGCAGGCAGGTTTTGAGGGGAAAGAGGCAGGCAGTTTTTGAGGGGGAAATGGCAGTTTTTGAGGGGGAAAATGCAGGCAGGTTTTGAGGGGGCAAACGCAGGCAGTTTTTGAGGGGGCAAATGCAGGCAGGTTTTGAGGGGCAAATGCAGGCAGGTTTTTGAGGGGAAAATGGACGCAGTTTTTGAGGGGGAAAATGGAGACAGGTTTTGAGGGGGAAAATGGAGGCAGGTTTTGAGGGGGAAAAGGAAGGCAGGTTTTCATGGGGAAAATTGCAGGCAGGTTTTGATGAGGAAAAAGGCAGGCAGGTTTTTTGGGGGATAAAGGCAGGCAGGTTTTGGGGGGGAAAAAGGCAGGCAGGTTTTGAGGGGGAAAAAGGCAGGCAGGTTTTGAGGGCGAAATTGCAGTTTTTGAGTGTTCATTACAGTTTTTGAGGGGGACATTGCAGTGAGGTTTTGAGGGGGAAAATGGAGGCAGGTTTTGAGTGGGAAAATGGAGGCAGGTTCTGAGGGGGAAAATGGAGGCAGGTTTTGAGGGTAATAAGGCAGTTAGGTTTTGTAGGGGAAAATTGCAGGCAGGTTTTGAGGGGGAAAATGGAGGCAGTTTTTGAGGGGGAAAATGGAGGCAAGTTTTGAGCGGGAAAATGGAGGCAGGTTTTGAGGGGGAAAATGGAGGCAGGTTTTAAGGGGGAAAATGGAGGCAGGTTTTTGAGGGGGAAAATGCATGCAGTTTTTGAGGGGGAAAAGGCATGCAGTTTTTTTAGGGGGAAAGGCAGGCAGTTTTTGAGGGGGAAATTGCAGTTTTTGAGGGGAAAAGGCAGTCAGTTTTTGAGGGGGAAAAATGCAGTTTTTGAGGGGGAAAATGCAGGCAGGTTTTTGAGGTGAAAATGCAGGCAGGCTTTTGAGGGGAAAATGGAGGCAGGTTTTATGGGGGTAAGGTAGGCAGTTTTTGAGGGGAAAATGGTAGTTTCTGAGAGGGAAAATGCAGGCAGGTTTTGAGGGGTAAATGGCAGGCAGGTTTTGAGGGGGCAAATGGCAGGCAGGTTTTGAGGGGGAAAATGGAGGCAGGTTTTGAGGGGGAAAATGGAGGCAGGTTTTTGAGGGGAAAATGGAGGCAGGTTTTTGAGGGGAAAATGGAAGCATGTTTTGAGGGGGAAAATGCAGGCAGGTTTTTGAGGGGGAAAAGGCAGGCAGGTTTTGAGGGGGAAAAGGCAGGTAGGTTTTGAGTGGGAAAATGCAGGCAGGTTTTGAGAAGGAAAATGGAGGCAGGTTTTTGAGGGGAAAATGGAGGCAGGTTTTTGAGGGGAAAATGGAGGCAGGTTTTGAGGGGGAAAATGCAGGCAGGTTTTTGAGGGGAAAATGCAGGCAGGTTTTGAGGGGGAAAATGGAGGCAGGTTTTGAGGGGGAAAATGGAGGCAGGTTTTGAGGGTGAAAATGCAGGCAGGTTTTGAGGGGAAAATGCAGGCAGGTTTTGGGGGGAAAATGGAGGCAGGTTTGAGGGGGAAAATGGAGGCAGGTTTTGAGGGGTCAAATGGCAGGCAGATTTTGAGGGGGAAAATGGAGGCAGGTTTTGAGGGGGAAAATGGAGGCAGGTTTTTGAGTGGGAAAATGGAGGCAGGTTTTGAGGGGGAAAATGGAGGCAGGTTTTGAGGGGGAAAATGGAGGCAGGTTTTTGAGGGGGAAAATGGAGGCAGGTTTTTGAGGGGGAAAATGGAGGCAGGTTTTGTGGGGGAAAATGGCAGGCAGGTTTTGTGGGGGAAAATGGCAGGCAGGTTTTTGGGGGAAAATTGCAGGCAGGTTTTGAGGGGGAAAATGGAGGCAGGATTTTGAGGGGGAAAATGAAGGCAGGTTTTTGAGGGGGAAAATGGAGGCAGGTTTTGAGGGGGAAAAGGCAGTCAGTTTTTGAGGGGGAAATTGCAGTTTTTGAGGGGAAAAATGTATGCAGTTTTTGAGGGGGTAATTGCAGGCAGTTTTTGAGGGGGAAATTGCAGTTTTTGAGGGGGAAAATGCAGGCAGGTTTTTTTGGGGAAAAATGCAGGCAGGTTTTTATGGGAAAAATGCAGGCAGGTTTTTCGGGGAAAAAAGGCAGGCAGGTTTTTAGGGGAAAAAGGCAGGCAGGTTTTGAGGGGGAAAAAGGCAGGCATTTTTTAGGGGGAAATTGCAGTTTTTGAGGGGGAAATTGCAGTTTTTGAGGGGAAAAATGTAGGCCGGTTTTGAGGGGGCAAATGCAGGCAGGTTTTGAGGGGGAAATTTCAGTTTTTGAGGGGGAAAGGCAGGCAGGTTTTGAGGGGGAAAATGGCAGGCACGTTTTGAGGGGGAAAATGGCAGGCACGTTTTGAGGGGGAAAAGGCAGTTTTTGACGGGAAAAAGGCAGGCAGGTTTTATGGGGGAAAAGGGCAGGCAGGTTTTGAGGGGTGTGATAGGTAGTAAATCGTCTGTTCATCAAATCCAGTAAGAAGACAATAGAAAAGCAAAGTGTCATATGAACTATTGTATGTTGTGCAAGACTAACAGCAAATGTTTCATTGAATTAACATGATAGTGTGAATTGTGACAGGAAGAAAGGGGGGGGAACAACAAGAGAAGAAGCATCTGCACTTCAAAAGGTGTGAAGGGTTGCAGATGCCCAATTAAGCAAACAAGAGAGTGTTCAGACCATAAATCTCCTTATTCAAAGAGACTGCTGGGCCTAGGCTGATAAGGACGCTGCAGACTTAGTGGATCATCCCATTCCAGGCAAAAGGTGAAAAGTACACTGTGAGGAGGACCTACGGCCTTCATCCCAAACGACCACCACCCATAATTTGGAGACCCTTACCCGTATTTTTAACAGCTTCTGCGCAAGCGTAAAAGACTGATAAGCTAATTACCATACGAAGCGGGAATAGGCGGGTCCAAGTAATGTATATGCATAAGTGTATAATGACTATGTAACACTTTATAGTGTAAGATTGAAACAAAATGCCCTGGGGTTGCAGGCGTTGTTGGAGCAGGAGACTCCCCGGCCGCCCAGCGCTGTTTTGCTTGTTGCTGCTTGCTAAATAAAACTCTGACTCAGCCAAATTTAAGAAGTCAGTTTATACCACCCCTCAAAAACTGCCTGCATTTTTCCCCCTCAAAAACTGCCTGCATTTTTCCCCCTCAAAAACTGCCTGCATTTTTCCCCCTCAAAAACTGCCTGCATTTGCCCCTCAAAAACCTGCCTGCATTTGCCCCTCAAAAACCTGACTGCATTTGCCCCTCAAAAACCTGCCTGCATTTGCCCCCTCAAAACCTAACTGCATTTTCCCTCTCAAAAACTGCAATTTCCATCTCAAAAACTGCCTGCCTCTTTCCCTTCAAAACCTAACTGCATTTTCCCTCTCAAAAACTGCCATTTTCCCCTCAAAAACTGCCTACCTTTTCCCCCATAAAACCTGCCACCATTTTTCCCCTCAAAAACTGCATTTTTCCCCTCAAAAGCTGCCTGCATTTTCCCCCATAAAACCTGCCTCCATTTTCCCCCATAAAACCTGTCCGCCTTTTTCCCCCTCAAAACCTGCCTGCCATTTTCCCCCTCAAAACCTGCCGCCATTTTCCCCCTCAAAACCTGCCGCCATTTTCCCCCTCAAAACCTGCCGCCATTTTCCCCCTCAAAACCTGCCGGCAGTCTTCCCCCTCAAAACCTGCCTGCACTTTTCCCCCCCTCAAAACCTGCCTGCACTTTTCCCCCCCTCAAAACCTGCCTGCACTTTTCCCCCCCTCAAAACCTGCCTGCACTTTTCCCCCCCTCAAAACCTGTCTGCACTTTTCCCCCCCTAAAAACCTGCCTGCACTTTTCCCCCCCTAAAAACCTGCCTGCACTTTTCCCCCCCTAAAAACCTGCCTGCACTTTTCCCCCCTAAAAACCTGCCTACACTTTTCCCCCTAAAAACCTGCCTGCATTTTTCCCCCTAAAAACCTGCCTGCATTTTTCCCCCTAAAAACCTGCCTGCAATTTTCCCCATCAAAAGCTGCCTGCATTTTTCCCCTCAAAACCTGCCCCCTTTTTCCCCTAAAAACCTGCCTGCATTCTTCCCCCTAAATAACTTCATTTTTACCCTCAAAAACTGCCTCCAAGCCGTCACTATCCACCCCCCACCCCCAAATCTGCCCCTTTTACCTCAAAACTTCCCCCGTCCACTCTCCAACATGACCCCTTTCACCCCCAAGACTCTCAAATCGGGTTTTATCCCCCTCGAAACCTGCCTGCCCTTTTCCCCCTCGAAACCTGCCTTCACCCCATCACTATGCGCCCCCCCACCCCCAAAGCCACCCCTTTTCACCCCCAAGACTGTCCCTTTTACCTCACAACTTGCCCCCCACACCCTCCAACCTGACCCCCTTCACCCCCAAGACTCACAAATCAGGTTTTTTCCCCCTCAAAACCTGCCTGCATTTTCCCCCTCAAAACCTAACTGCATTTTTCCCCTCAAAAACTGCCTCCACCCCGTCACTATCCACACCCCACCCCCAAATCCGCCACTTTTTACCCCCAAATCTGCCCCTTTTACCTCACAACTTCTCCCCCCAACCCCCAACCTGACCCCTTTCACCCCCAAGACTCGTAAATCGTGTTTTTTTCCCCTCAAAAAGTGCCTTTTCCTCCTCGAAACCTACCTTTTTTCCTCAAAATCCGACTTCGCCCCGTCACTATCCGCCCCGCACACCCCGAAACCGCCCTTTTTCACCCCAAAATCCGCCGCTCCCCGCCTTCCCCCCACCTGGTCGCGGTGAGCTGGGCGAGGCGCTCGGGAAGGGGAGGGCGTGGCCAGACGTGCCGTAACGTCCGCGCCCCCTCCACAGGGCGGGGACTTAAAAGGGCAACGCGTGCATAGTCCCGGTGGGGCCCACCTGACTTTTGGGGGTGTCCGGGGGGGGTTTAGGGCTCTCAGAAGGATTTTGGGGGTCTGGGGGGGGTTTGAAGCCACTTTGAGCGTTTTGGGGTGCAGGAGGGGAGGGCCCCGGGGCAGGGTTGGGGTTCACAAGGGATTTTGGGGTGTGGGGGGGAGTGCAGTAAAGTGTCCGGGGGGGTGTTGGGGCGCAGGGGCAGTATTGGGGTGCTGGGGGGGGGTACAAGCCCGGGGGGGGTCAGTTTTGGGGTGCAGAGGGGAGGGTGCAGTGGGGAAGGTGTATTTTGCGGTGCCGGGGAGTGGGAAATTTTGGGGTGCTGGGGGGAGCTGTCTCAACACCAGGGTGGGGGTTTTGGGGTGCAGCCTGGGGGCGGGGGGGTGGGATGTGTATGTGTGCCCCCCCCCCCAAAAAAAAACAAAAACCAAAAACCAACCCAAAACTCTCCTTTGGGTGTCCAGGGGCGGCGCTTGGGGTGGGGGGTGCACAGGGGGGACCCCAACTCCACAGGCCACCCAGTCCTGGGTCCCCAGGAGGACATTTTGGGTGGCCAGGGTTCTCCAAATGGGGGTCATGGGCCCCTCAACCCCCGGGCAGATGTGGGGTGTCCGTGGGCCCCTCAACCCCTGGGGTCCCCAGAAGACCTTCTGAGGTACCCATGGGTCCTCCCCCTCCCCCTCTCTCCCCTCCCCCGCAGTTCCAGCGCCAACACACGACTCTCCACAAGCTCAACGCGGTGGCTTTGCTGGTGACCTTCTTCCTCTGCCGCGTCCTCCTCTTCCCCTACTTGTACTGGGCCTACGGGCGCCACCGGGGGCTGCCCCTCTTGGGGGTCCCGGCCGCTCTGCCCCCCACCTACAACGCCGCCGCCGCCGCCCTCTTGGCCCCCCAACTTTACTGGTTCGCCCTCATCTGCCGGGGGGCCTGGCGCCTCTTCCGACCCCCCGCCGCCCCCCGACAGCCCCCTTGAGCGACCCCCGACTCCCTTCCCCCCCCCCCCCTCCCGCCCCAACTAGCGCCTGGGGAGGGGGGAAAAGGGGGGGGGGTGGATCTAGGAGGGGGGTGGGAGGGGGGGATCTATGGGGAATCTGTGGGGCAGCCTGGGGGGATTTATGGGGCAGGCTTGGGAGGGGGTCCTGGACTCCTATGCAGTACCTTGGGGTCCCTATGGGGCACCTTGGGGGATTTATGTGTCACTCTGGGGTCCCTATGGGGCAGCCTGGGGTACCCTGGGGGATCTATGGGGCACCCTGGGTTCCCTCTGGGGCCCCTTGGGGGATCTGTGGGTCACTCCGGGGGGCCCCGTCCCCTCCCTCCCAGGCGCAGCGGCTGGACCCACATTAAAGGACTTTGGGGACGTCCCGGCCTCCTCCTGCTTGGCGGGGGGGAGCGCCGGGACCCCCATCAGCTCCCAGTATGGACTGGGACAGCTCCCAGTACAGACTGGGTCCCCCGACACCCTCCCAGTACAGACTGGGCCTGTCCCAGTATAAAGTGAAGCCTCTGATCCCCATCCCAGTCCAGACTGGGCCCTTCCCAGTACAAACTGCTCTCCTTGGTCCAGTCCCAGTACAGACTGGGCCACTTCCCAGTCAGAACTGGATTCCCTCCCAGTACAGACTGGGCCCATTCCCAGTACCAAGTGGAACCTCTGAACCCCTCCCAGTGCAGAATGGGCATCGTCCCAGTACAGACTGGGGCCCTTTTTTAGTACAAGCTGGTTCCCCTGGCCTCTCCCAGTACAGACTGGGCCCATTCCCAGTACAAACTGCTCCCCTTGGTCCACTCCCAGTACAGACTGGGCCACTTCCCAATCAGAACTGGACCCCTTTCTCCCCTCCCAGTACAGACTGGGCTGCCTCCCAGTAGAAACCGGATTTCCAGTGCCCTCCCAGTACAGACTTTTCCCCGTCCCACTACAAGCTGCTTTCCTTGGACCAGTTCCACTACAGACTGGGCCACTTCCTGACCACAACTGGATGCCCCGGCTCTCTCCCAGTATAGACTGGGCCTTGTCCTAGTACAAACTGGATCCCTTTAAATGCTCCCAGGAGAGACTGGCTGGCTTCCCAGTCCAAACTGGATGCCCACATCTCCTCCCAATCCGGAACGCAGTGGGTCCCAGTACAGACTGGGCGTCCTCCCAGTCCCAAGAGGATCCTTGGATCTCATCCCAGTCCAGGCTTGGCCCATCCCAGTACAACCTGGATCATCCTCCTTCCCCCCCCACCTCCCAGTACAGACCAGGCTTCTTCCCAGTACTAACTGGTTCTCCTGGTCCCTTCCAGTACAGGCTGGGCCCTCTCCCAGTACAAACTGGATGCCCTAGTGCCTCCCAGTCCAAACTGGAGTCAGCCCCTGTACCCCCGGCCTCCCAGTACGACCATCTTGGAAACCCAGTTGAAGGTTGAAAGGGAATTTATGGGCAATATCCTCAGATTTTACTATTTTGGGAATAAATAACGATAATTGTTGGTCCCAGTTGGATTTAGTAAAGGAGTTGTAGAGAAATCGGAGATATTTCACCTCCTTTCCGCCTCATTATTTTACAGTTTTCCCTCATTTTGCCTCAAAGCAGGGAAAAAAAAAAAAAAAAAAAAAAACCACAACAACAAAAAAACAGCCAAAGGACTCAAATCAGGAGCTACTTGAGTAAAATTAAAGATGACTGCTCAAAACGAACGAGAATTATGAATTTTTTTATTTCTGGGAGGGTGGGTGTGTGAAGGGTTCGTTAGAGCGAGAAAAAAGTAACTTTGAGACGAAAAATGAGGATTTTCACAGAGAATTGGTGGGTTTGGACCCTAAAAATGGGGGATTTAAAGAGAAAAATGAGGATTTTCACAGAAAATTGGTGGGTTGGACCCTAAAAATGGGGGGTCAGAGGAGAAAAATGAGGATTTTGACACGGAGAAGGTGGGTTTTGGGTTTGTGACCTAAATGTGAGGGATTGTCTGTGAAAAATGCTTGGAGTCTAAAAATGAGATTTTTTGGACCCTAAAAATGAGGGTTTAGCGTAGAAAAATGAGGATTTTTCACCCAGAATTGGTGACTGGGTTTGTGCGGCAGAGCTGAGCACGCACACGACCAATGGGATCGGGCAACGCCCGTTTATTCCAACTGATTCAGCCCTTTTATAACGTTCTCCCGCGCGCGTGAGCGACACGCGGTACAAGTCCTCGGGATTGGACGGTTAACTCAGCCCGCGCTTTAAACCTTCTTCTGATTGGATAAAAAGTGCCACATCAGCCGTGCCAGGCTTCTGCCTTGTGGAACATCCTCTTCCGTCCCAACCCCTGCCGGGGGTTGTTTGTCCCGTCGAGTTTCTCCCCCCTCACTCAGGGTCACGTCCTTATCGCGTTCTTGCTCGGCGGAGGCTCTTATCACTCTTGTTCTCACGCGGGATTGCTGACGCGGCCGTTCTCTCGCAGAAAGCCTCCAGAACCCCAACAGATCCCTCTTTTTGGTTTTGAGCAACCCGGATTTCTTGCGGGCCCTTTTGTACCGAATGTCTCACACGGGAAACCAAGCACGGCAAAATGACAGCAAGCACGATAACAAGAATTTTAATTCCCCTTTGTAACGACTCTTCCAACCATCCTGCGATTCCCGATGAAGCAAACCGTTCTGATAGGGGTGATGTTACAGCCGTTAACTTCTGCGTGTCATCCTTCCGTTTTCTCCGATTCTCACCGATAGATACCGACGGGTCGGATAAATTCATACAGCGCATTCCTTCAAACTCTTCACACCCTTGGGCTAAAAGCAGAAAATCAGCGGCAGCCCTGTCCCGCAGTACAGCACGCCCAAGGCTCTCCACGCCCGTGGCCAAAGCACCGATTACATTCGATGTCAAGTTCATTTGTTTAGCCGTCCAACATGCAAAACGAGTGACGAGTTGTAATCCCTTTTTGGTCCCAGCTGGAGACACTTGCCAAAAGGCTGCGGTGCCCACGCGCCGCTCTCCTGCTAACAAACATCTTGTTTTCAACAGCTCAGCTTCTTTATCTCCTTGCTACGCACGCCGTTTCTCAGCCCCTTGGCCGTGCAGGTGTTCCTCACCCCAGCTCCAGCCTGTTGTTACAGCGAGGCCACACGGGCTGGATCGCTCACGACACGTCCGTTGTTTTCGAACCGTTCCACCAATCCCTCTTTTTGTTTTTGGGGCCATCCAGACCCCTTTTATTGTTCGGTCCATCGTTTTCACAAAACGCTTCCACACGGAGCTCAACATCATCAAAAGGTTACAATGACCATCGAAACGGTTATTCAATATAAAACCAAATCCTTGAACCATCTAGTGACGTTTTAGCCCAATCACTATTAAATACTCTTCCTTCTTCAAGACGTAAACCCGTCGCGTGAGCATCGCTACAAAACCAAGTGTCATTTCCTGGTGCTGCTGAAGGAGTCTCGACTGTCTGATTACACCAGCCATGTGTCAGAGTTGTGTGAGGCCGATGCCTCCCAGATCTCCCATTTCTTTGTTTCTTGCGGCGCCTGCAAGACTTGTTGGAGAGCTGTATCAGTCAGGGCTGAGACAAACTTTAAAACATAACGTACGTAGAATAGTTCTACAGAAGGTTAAAAGAATACAGCCCTTATAATTACTAGTTAAAAAGAGTAGGTTAATTTGACTCCCCAAAATTAAGGGATATAACTAAATACTACAAAAATAAACAGTGAGGAAAATACGGAGCAGCACACTTAATTAATAGAAGTACTAATGCTCAGATCCGCAATTGTTGGGGAACCCTGGGTGCAGCGAGAATTCAGAGTGCCCTTCCTCGCGAACTGGAAACCCTACGCGATGCGTCCATCCGTAGGGGAGGCATCCAACGTCGCTGCAAGCAGGTCCGGCCTCTAAATCAACAGGGCAAAATAACTGGCAATTTTTTTTATTTTTTTTTTGAGAGGAAACATCTGATTCCATCCTCCTGTTGGGTTCCACCCTGAGCCTGGCCAGTACTCCAGGGGGAAAACCAAGGGAGTTTCTAATAAGGTTAAACACTTGAGCTCTTAATTCTTAATATCACTAAACAAAGGAAGTGGAATACATACATTCTTACAGCATCTTATCCTTATTAATAACCGTATTTTATCTAAACTACATTTTGCACAAGTGACTAGTAAGCCTAGATATTTCTTTAAGGAGTTACAATTACTGTTAGCATTTTCTCGTAAAAGAATTGGCAGCTGTAGTGTAGTTTGTCCTGTTGCAGTAGCAAACATTACCCAGACATTCTGCTGAAATGATCAGTCGAAGAGACCGCAAACTGTCGGCACAGGGGCACCCACAGCACCCACAGCTGGCTCCTGAGTGCTGGCTGCCTCTCACCCTCAGCTGTGGTTGCACACACCCTGTCGGTGACCATCGGAGATGAGACCTGTGCAGACACCAGCATCACCTCTTCCCCAGGGTATTAAAGGAACTGGTCCTTCCCAGTTCCCCCTTTCTAGGGTTTTGTTAACACTTGAGCTTTGCTCTGGACTTCTTGTTGATCTGGTATCTGTGATGAGAAGTGACACAATACTGGTGGCACCTGCGAGACAGGGCAATGTTTAAAAGGTTTGAAGAGATGGAGTCTGTCTGGTATTCAGGGCAAGTTGCAGGGATGTTTTTAGCTGGATGCCTTGATAAAGAAAACTGGTTTTGTGTTGCGCTGACATTCTGGTGGAAGAAATGCATGTGTTTTACAGCAGAGCAAATGGCTGACCTGGAGCCAAGCTCTCTCCCCCCTTTTGTTTTTGCAAAAGCACTTTCAAGGTCTGGCGCGCTCTTTCTACGATGGTTTGTCCTGTGGGGGAATGCAGTGTACTTGTGATGCTTGTTAGCTCTACGGTGAGGATCTTGTTTTGCCTTCTCTGTGAGTGCTTCGGGTGATGTCAGTGAAGGATCTTTCCAGAAAATATCAGATAAGCTGTGCAGATCATCATGAGTTAGGCCCACGACGGCTGTATCCAATTTATGGTTCCCAACAGTGTCTGTAAATCTTTTAAAGTCTTAATAGCAGTTTTAAGTTGTCGCAGGACAATACACACAGGTGATTCGGTTCACAAGGTGAGTGTCAGGGGGGGTTCAGGGTGGGTCGTGCTGCAGCGGTGATTCAGACAAATTTGACCCAATTTGAGTTCCCCATTGAGTCATACAGTCATGACCCCAAAATGCAATAGGGGTTTCCAATAGAAATGGATGAATATTTGCTACCCGGTTTTCTGGGCCCCTCACATGAATGAGAGCCCTGCTTTGAATTGCTGCAGCATGACACCAACCCTGAACAGCATTTGAGGTACCGGAGCCAACAGCCAGTCTGCTCACAGATATTATGGTCACATCTGCACCAGCATCTAAATGCCTGTCAGCTCGGCAGATTTTTTAGCTTTAACGAGAGTACATTTTACCAGAAGTTAACCTTGTGTTACTGTTTTAGTCCAAAAATATTTAAGGGGTACCTGCTGATCCAAATCCTGAGTAATTGCAGCTTCTTTAACAAGCTGAACAATTTTTTACTTTTGTTTTTTTTTTTTTTTTTTGTTACTGAACACAGGGGTACGGACCATAATTTTGATTTTTCTCTTCATAATCAGCATCTACAACCCCTGGTAAAACAAACAACCCCCGTCAGGTTGCAGATGACCTTTTGCCAACATTTCCCTTAGGCAGATGGTTCAGAGGGGCACTCTCCCCGCAGAGCGTGCACCTAAATTCCAAACAACAACCAACACGGAATGACTGCCTCCCGTTAGAGGAGGTGTTTTACCTGTGACACTGAGAACACGGCGCCCAAACCAACCGCAGCACCGATGCCCCAGCGGGTGGCAGTAGGACACACACTCACACACACACACACACACACACAGAAAGGAGCTCCTGACACTCATCACTCACAACATAAAATGACAAATATTACAAATACGAAGATTCCATTAAGAACATCTCCAGCCTGGGCCGCATCCCCCTGCCGCTTGTGGCGGGGGGTGCCGAGAGCGCGGTGCCGGGCTCAGCCGCAGGCGGCCGCTCCGCGGGGGGGGGTCGGGGAGGCCCCAGGCCACCGCCGCCAGCTCCGAACGCCGAGCACGGGGATCCACACGCCCGTTGTTTCAAATAGAGCACTGTGCCGGCGTGAATGCCGGTTTTTCTTCTTAAAAGCGTTAGCCAATTTCTAGGGGGCCAATCGATATCCCTGAGCCATCGCCTCCAGTACAGCTGGTGTAGTCTGAGGATTTGCAGCCCGTTCTTATTAATGCTTTTCTCTAAATCTTTAATAACAGAAAAATGCCGTTCCTCCCAACGTGGCTGATGACTCGGCTCATAGCTTACAGGAGTAAGAATTTTTCTTGCCATGTCCATGTTCCCTTGCGCCAAAATTTTTTCGCCTCACTTTTACAGTTTTTTCGCCTCAGTTTTATCTATGGATCATCCCCAATTAAAGGAGGACACAGACCAGGCAGTCCAGATTCTTTTTCAGGATTTACAGCATCAGGGTCTAAAAGATTATCACACCGTTCTGATCCTTCAAACAATAAATTTGGCTCTTTAAAGTGTCCCTTAGCCTTGCCCAGACCAATCAGCGCGGCTAAGTCTTTTATCGGACTTACTCCCCGCTTTCTAAAAAGCAAAATTATAAGGGCTACCTCTCGTTCCTTGTTCCTGCCCGGGCAGCAATTCCTCAAATTCCACAAATTCCACAAATTCCTGGTGCAGCTCGACGACCTTCCTCAAAGTCCGATCAAGTAGCCAGACACCAGTGAAGGCTTTTCCCGGGTAACAAATCCCTGTTCAGCCTTTAATTCCTCTGGCCTTTCCTGGGTATTATCCCTATGCGGCCAATTCCGGGGTAGCCCTCCTCGGATACCAAAATCTTCTGAAGCCGGACCAGCTGCCCCGATGTCAGACTTACGAATCCCGACGCTTTAGGAGATGGCACACGTCTACTGCCGTCGGCAGCGACCTTATCGCCTTCCAGCTCCGAAAATCCGTCCCGCCGCTTCCCGGGTTCCGTCCGGTGGAAAAGCAGGGATCGGGTAACCCTGCTCAGGGCGCCACTTGCGGCGGGCGGAGGAAGCAAGCAGCCGATTCAACGTGAACGATAGAGCAAGCTTCAACTTTATTGAGAGAAATCACCCCTTATATAAGCGCTCTACACTAACCATGCACACTACTCACAGATCTATTGGGTACATGTAAAAGGCCACATTATAAAATCCCAGCCCCTTGTGGCATCTCAGACATGTCACAACATCTTCCCTCTTCTGGCCTGCCTCCTTTCCCAAGGTTGTTTTTACCATCAAGGCCGTTGTGTACCTCAGTTTCTCTCTCTGTTAACATAACAGTCTGTTGTCAGCATAACTGTACCCGGGGTTTTTCCTCTGTTTACCTCAGGCGGCTGTGACCAGCTCCTGCACAGACCCACGGCCTTGCTCTCTGCAAGCCGTTCTCCAACAGGGGACCCCAGGGGTTGAGGGGCCCACGGACACCCCACATCTGCCCGGGGGTTGAGGGGCCCATGACCCCCATTTGGAGAACCCTGGCCACCCAAAATGTCCTCCTGGGGACCCAGAACTGGGTGGCCTGTGGAGTTGGGGTCCCCCCTGTGCACCCCCCACCCCAAGCGCCGCCCCTGGACACCCAAAGGAGAGTTTTGGGTTGGTTTTTTGTTTTTTGTTTTTTTTTTGGGGGGGGGCACACACACACATCCCCCCCCGCCCCCCCCAGGCTGCACCCCAAAACCCCCACCCTGGTGTTGGGACAGCTCCCCCCAGCACCCCAAAATTTCCCACCCCCCGGCACTGCAAAATACACCTTCCCCCCTGCACCCCCCCGTCTGCACCCCAAAACTGACCCCCCCCGGGCTTGTACCCCCCCCCCAGCACCCCAATACTGCCCCTGCGCCCCAACACCTTCCCGGACACTTTACTGCACTCCCCCCCGCACCCCAAAATCCCTCCGGGACCCCCCCTTCCCATCACGCCAAACACCCCAAAACCCTCCACGCCCCCCCCCCCAAAAACCCCTCCAGGATCCCCCCCCGGACCCCCTGAACCCCAAACTCCCCCCCGCACCCAAATATCCCTTGTGCACCCCAACCCCGCCCCGGGACCCTCCCCTCCTGCACCCCAAAACGCTCAAAGTGGCTTCAAACCCCCCCCAGACCCCCAAAATCCTTCTGGGAGCCCTAAACCCCCCCGCACACCCCCAAAAGTCAGGTGGACCCACCAGGACCATGACGCGTTGCCCTTTTAAGTCCCCGCCCTGTGGAGGGGGCGCGGAGGTTACGGCACGTCTGGCCACGCCCCCCCCTTCCCGAGCGCCTCGCCCAGCTCACCGCGACCAGGTGGGGGGAAGGCGGGGAGCAGCGGATTTTGGGGTGAAAAAGGGCGGTTTTGGGGTGTGCGGGGCGGATAGTGACGGGGCAAAATCAGATTTTGAGGAAAAAAGGCAGGTTTTGAGGGGGAAAAGGCACTTTTTGAGGGGAAAAAACCCACGATTTACGAGTCTTGGGGGTGAAAGGGGTCGGGTTGGGGGGAGAAGTTGTGAGGTAAAAGGGGCAGATTTGGGGGTGAAAAGTGGCGGATTTGGGGGTGGGGGGCGGATAGTGACGGAGTGGAGGCAGTTTTTGAGAGGAAAAATGCAGGCAGGTGTTGAGGGGGAAAAGTGCAGGCAGGTGTTGAGGGGGAAAATTGTAGTTTTTGGTAGGAAAATGGAGGCTGGTTTTGGTGGGAAAATGGAGGCAGTTTTTGCGGGGGAAAAACGCAGTCAGGTTTTGCGGGGGAAAAATGGAGGGAGGTTTTGAGGGGGAAAAATGCAGGCAGGTTTTGAGGGGGTAAAAATGCGGGCAGGTTTTGAGGGGGTAAAAATGCGGGCAGGTTTTGAGGGGGTAAAAATGCGGGCAGGTTTTGAGGGGGGAAAAATGCGGGCAGGTTTTGAGAGGGGAAAAATGCGGGCAGGTTTTGAGGGGGGAAAAATGCGGGCAGGTTTTGAGGGGGGAAAAATGCGGGCAGGTTTTGAGGGGGGAAAAATGCGGGCAGGTTTTGAGGGGGGAAAAATGCGGGCAGGTTTTGAGGGGAAAAGGCAGGCTTTTTTTGAGGTGGAAATTGCAGTTTTTGAGGGGGGGAAAATTGCGGGCAGTTTTTGCGGGGGAAATTGCAGGCAGTTTTTGAGGGGGTAAAGGCAGGCAGGTGTTGAGGGGGAAAAGTGCAGGCAGGTGTTGAGGGGGAAAAATGCAGGCAGGTTTTGAGGGGGAAAATTGTAGTTTTTGGTAGGAAAATGGAGGCTGGTTTTGGTGGGAAAATGGAGGCAGTTTTTGCGGGGGAAAAATGGAGGGAGGTTTTGAGGGGGTAAAAATGCAGGCAGGTTTTGAGGGGGTAAAAATGCGGGCGGGTTTTAAGGGGGTAAAATTGCGGGCGGGTTTTGAGGGGGTAAAAATGCGGGCAGGTTTTGAGGGGAAAAGGCAGGCTTTTTTTGAGGTGGAAATTGCAGTTTTTGAGGGGAAAAGGCAGGCAGTTTTTGAGGGGGAAATTGCAGTTTTTGAGGGGGAAATTGCAGGCAGTTTTTGATGGGGAAAATGGAGGCAGTTTTTGATGGGGAAAATGGAGGCAGTTTTTGAGGGGGAAAATGGAGGCAGTTTTTGAGGGGGAAAATGGAGGCAAGTTTTGAGAGGGAATATGGAGGCAGGTTTTGATGGGGAAAACGGAGGCAGGTTTTAAGGGGGAAAATGGAGCCAGGTTTTGAGGGGAAAATGGAGCCAGGTTTTGAGGGGGAAAATGGAGCCAGGTTTTGAGGGGGAAAATGCAGGCAGCTTTTGAGGGGCAATTGCAGGCAGGATTTTGAGGGGGCAAATGCAGGCAGGATTTTGAGGGGGCAAATGCAGGCAGGTTTTTGAGGGGGAAAATGCAGGCATTTTTTGAGGGGGCAAATGCAGGCAGGTTTTGAGGGGGCAAATGCAGGCAGGTTTTGAGGGGGAAATGGCAGGCAGGTTTTGAGGGGGCAAATGCAGGCAGGTTTTGAGGGGAAAAAGGCAGTCAGGTTTTTAGAGGGAAGAGTGCAGGCAGGTTTTTAGGGGGAAGAGTGCAGGCAGGTTTTTAGGGGGAAGAGTGCAGGCAGATTTTGAGGGGGAAAATGCAGGCAGGTTTTTTTGGGGAAAAATTCAGGCAGGTTTTTTTGGGGAAAAATTCAGGCAGGTTTTTTTGGGGAAAAATTCAGGCAGGTTTTTTTGGGGAAAAATTCAGGCAGGTTTTTAGGGGAAAAAGGAAGGCAGGTTTTGGGGGGGAAAAGGCAGGCAGGTTTTTAGGGGAAAAAGTCGGCAGGTTTTGAGGGGAAAACTGCAGGCAGGTTTTGAGGAAAAAGAGTGCAGGCAGCTTTTGAGGGGGAAGAATGCAGGGAGGTTTTGAGGGGGAAAATGGCAGGCAGGTTTTATGGGGGAAAATGGAGGCAGGTTTTATGGGGGAAAATGGAGGCATGTTTCGAGGGGGAAAAGGGCAGGCAGGTTTTGAGGGGTGTGATAGGTAGTAAATCGTCTGTTCATCAAATCCAGTAAGAAGACAATAGAAAAGCAAACTGTCATATGAACTATTGTATGTTGTGCAAGACTAACAGCAAATGTTTAATTGAATTAACATGATAGTGTGAATTGTGACAGGAAGAAAGGGGGGGAACAACAAGAGAAGAAGCATCTGCACTTCAAAAGGTGTGAAGGGTTGCAGATGCCCAATTAAGCAAACAAGAGAGTGTTCAGACCATAAATCTCCTTATTCAAAGAGACTGCTGGGCCTAGGCTGATAAGGACGCTGCAGACTTAGTGGATCATCCCATTCCAGGCAAAAGGTGAAAAGTACACTGTGAGGAGGACCTACGGCCTTCATCCCAAACGACCACCACCCATAATTTGGAGACCCTTACCCGTATTTTTAACAGCTTCTGCGCAAGCGTAAAAGACTGATAAGCTAATTACCATACGAAGCGGGAATAGGCGGGTCCAAGTAATGTATATGCATAAGTGTATAATGACTATGTAACACTTTATAGTGTAAGATTGAAACAAAATGCCCTGGGGTTGCGGGCGTTGTTGGAGCAGGAGACTCCCCGGCCGCCCAGCGCTGTTTTGCTTGTTGCTGCTTGCTAAATAAAACTGTGACTCAGCCAAATTTAAGAAGTCAGTTTATACCACCCCTCAAAAACTGCCTGAAATTTCCCCCTCAAAAACTGCCTGAAATTTCCCCCTCAAAACCTGCCTGAAATTTCCCCCTCAAAACCTGACTGCCTTTTTCCCCCTAAAAACCGACCTGCATTTTTCCCCCTAAAAACCGGCCTGCATTTTTCCCCCTCAAAAACCTGCCTGCATTTGCCCCCTCAAAAACCTGCCTGCATTTGCCCCCTCAAAAACCTGCCTGCATTTGCCCCCTCAAAAACCTGCCTGCATTTTACCCTCAAAAACCTGCCTGCATTTGCACTCTCAAAAACCTGCCTCCATTTTCCCCATCAAAACCTGCCTCCAATTTCCCCCTCAAAAACTGCTTGCAATTTCCCCCTCAAAAACTCTCTGCCTTATCCCCTCAAAAAGTGCAATTTCCCCCTCAAATCTGACTGTCTTTTCCCCTCAAAAACTGCCTTTTCCCCTCAAAACCTGCCTGCCTTTTTCTCCCTCAAAACCTGCCTCCATTTTCCCCCTCAAAACCTGCCTCCATTTTCCCCCTCAAAACCTGCCTGCCATTTACCCCTCAAAACCTGCCTGCATTTTCCCCATCAAAACCTGCCTACATTTTCCCTCTCAAAAAGTGCCATTTCCCCCTCAAAAACTGAAATTTCCCCCTGAGATAGGGAATTTAAAGAATTTGAGTTTGATGGTGCAAGCTTGCGCCAAGATGAGGGGGCTATACGTGAAGACATACCAGGGGCTGACACTGTTGCTAAGATATTATCTTCTGGCTCAAACAGAAGCTTCCTATTGTCCTTGAAGCAGTACAAATCAGCAATAGATCACCTCAAATCCTAACTCTAATTGGCCTTGCGGTTTAGCTAGGAGCCAGGGAACAACTGAGGCTGCGCAGAAGAATGAGGTAAAAAGTTCATCAGCGAGGAAGAGGAGATACTTCATCTGTACGACCCTCGCCCAGGAATTTGCGACCACCAAAGGAGCTCAACGCGCAGACGCAAGAGGAGGAGACCTAATTACCATGAGAAGCGAGGGGAGGCGGGGAAATATTATGTTTCTGTATAAGCATTCTATGAATATGCATTATTTTGTAATATATAAGCAGGACGAGAGCTGCAAGGGGTGCGCATGCTTGTGGAGGAGCGATTCCCCATGCGCCCGGCGCTGAATAAACATACCTACTTTACAACTTAACAGTTGTGGAGTTAGTTTTTCCGCAAGTCAGGGGGAAATTGCAGGCAGGTTTTGAGGGGGAAAATGGAGGCAGGTTTTGAGGGGGAAAAAGGCAGGCAGTTTTTGAGGGGGAAATTTCAGTTTTTGAGGGGGAAATTTCAGTTTTTGAGGGGGAAAATGCAGGCAGATTTTGAGTGGGAAAATGCAGGCAGGTTTTTTAGGGGAAAAATGCAGTTTTTGAGGGTAAAAATGGAGGCAGGTTTTATGGGGGAAAAGGTAGGCAGTTTTTGAGGGGGACATTGAAGTTTTTGAGGGGGACATTGCAGGTTTTGAGGGGGACATTGAAGTTTTTGAGGGGGAAAAGGCAGGCAGGTTTTGAGGGGGAAATTGCAGGCAGTTTTTGAGGGGGAAAATGGAGGCAGGTTTTGAGGGTGAACAGACAGGGAGGTTATGAGGGGGAAATTGCAGGCAGTTTTTGAGGGGGAAAATGGAGGCAGGTTTTGAGGGGGAAAATGGAGGCAGGTTTTGAGGGGGAAAATGGAGGCAGGTTTTGAGGGGAAAAATTCAGGCAAGTTTTCAGGGGAAAAATGCAGTTTTTGAGGGGAAAAATGGAGTCAGGTTTTATGGGGGAAAATGCAGGCAGTTTTTGAGGGGGAAAATGCAGGCAGTTTTTGAGGGGGAAAATGCAGGCAGGTTTTGATGGGGAAAATGCAGGCAGGTTTTGATGGGGAAAGAGGCAGGCAGTTTTTGAGGGGGAAATTGCAGTTTTTGAGGGGGAAAATGGAGGCAAGTTTTGAGGGGAAAATGTAGGCAGGTTTTGAGGGGGAAAATGGCAGGTAGGTTTTGTGTGGGAAAATGGCAGGCAGGTTTTTGAGGGGGAAAATGGAGGCAGGTTTTTGAGGTGAAAATGGAGGCAGGTTTTGAGGGGAAAAATGCAGGCAGGTTTTGAGGGGAAAAATGCAGGCAGGTTTTTGGGGGAAAATTGAGGCAGGTTTTGAGGGGGAAAATGGAGGCAGGTTTTTGAGGGGGAAAATGGAGGCATGTTTTTGAGGGGGAAAATGGAGGTAGGTTTTGAGGGGGAAAATGGCTGCAGGTTTTAAGGGGGAAAATGGCTGCAGATTTTGAGGGGGAAAATGGAGGCAGGTTTTGAGGGGGAATACTGAGGCAGGTTTTGTGGGGGAAAATGTTGGCAGGTTTTTGGGGGAAAATTGCAGGCAGGTTTTGAGGGGGAAAATTGAGGCAGGTTTTGAGGGGGAAAATGGAGGCAGTTTTTGAGGGGGAAAATGGAGGCAGGTTTTAAGGGGGAAAATGGCAGGGAGGTTTTGAGGGGAACATTGCAGTTTTTGAGGGGGAAATTTCAGGCAGTTTTTGAGGGGGAAATTTCAGGCGGTTTTTGAGGGGGAAAATGGAGGCATGTTTTGAGGGGGAAAATGGAGGCAGGTTTGAGGGGAAAATGGAGGCAGGTTTTGAGGGGAAAAAAGGCAGGCAGATTTTGAGGGGGAACATGGCAGTCAGGTTTTGAGGGGGAAAATGCAGCAGGTTTTTGAGGTGAAAATGCAGGCAGGCTTTTGAGGGGAAAATGCAGGCAGGTTTTGAGGGGGAAATTTCTGGCAGTTTTTGAGCGGAAATTTCAGGCAGTTTTTGAGGGGGAAAATGGAGGCAGGTTTTGAGGGGCAAAATGCAGGCAGGTTTTTGGGGGAAAATTGAGGCAGGTTTTGAGGGGGAAAATGGAGGCAGGTTTTTGAGGGGGAAAATGGAGGCATGTTTTTGAGGGGGAAAATGGAGGTAGGTTTTGAGGGGGAAAATGGCTGCAGGTTTTGAGGGGGAAAATGGCTGCAGATTTTGAGGGGGAAAATGGAGGCAGGTTTTGAGGGGGAATACTGAGGCAGGTTTTGTGGGGGAAAATGTTGGCAGGTTTTTGGGGGAAAATTGCAGGCAGGTTTTGAGGGGGAAAATTGAGGCAGGTTTTGAGGGGGAAAATGGAGGCAGTTTTTGAGGGGGAAAATGCAGGCAGGTTTTGAGGGGAAAATGGAAGCAGGTTTTGAGGGGGACATTGCACGCAGGTTTTGAGGGGGACATTGCAGTTTTTCAGCGGAAAAAGGCAGTTTTTGAGGGGGAAATTTCAATTTTTGAGGGGGAAATTTCAGTTTTTGAGGGGGAAATTTCAGTTATTGAGGTGGAAAAAGGCGGGCAGGTTTTGAGGGGGAAAAGGCATGCAGTTTTTTTAGGGGGAAAGGCAGGCAGTTTTTGAGGGGGAAATTGCAGATTTTGAGGGGAAAATTCAGTTTTTGAGGGGGAAATTGCAGTTTTTGAGGGGAAAAGGCAGTCAGTTTTTGAGGGGGAAAAATGCAGGTAGGTTTTGATGGGGAAAATGCAGGCAGGTTTTGAGTGGGAAATTGCAGTTTTTGAGGGGGAAAATGGAGGCAGGTTTTGAGGTGGCAAAGGCAGGCAGGTTTTGAGGGGGCAAATGCAGGCAGGTTTTGAGGGGGCAAATGGCAGTCAGTTTTTGAGGGGGAAATTGCAGTTTTTGAGGGGAAAAATGTAGGCAGTTTTTGAGGGGGAAATTGCAGGCAGGTTTTTGAGGGGGCAAATGCAGGAAGGTTTTTGAGGGTAAAATGCAGACAGGTTTTGAGGGGGTAAATGGCAGGCAGGTTTTGAGCGGGGAAATTACAGTTTTTGAGGGGAAAAGGCAGTCAGTATTTGAGGGGGAAATTGCAGGCAGTTTTTGAGGGGGAAAAATGCAGGTAGGTTTTGATGGGGAAAATGCAGGTTTTGAGGGGGAAAATGGAGGCAGGTTTTTTTGGGGAAAAATGCAGGCAGGTTTTTAGGTGAAAAACGCAGGCATGTTTTTAGGGGAAAAAGGCAGGCAGGTTTTTGGGGGGAAAAGGGAGGCAGGTTTTGAGGGGGCAAATGGCGGCAGGTTTTGAGGGGGCAAATTGCAGACACGTTTTGAGGGGGGAAAAGGCAGGCAGGTTTTGAGGGGGAAAAGCCAGGCAGGTTTTGAGGGGGAAAATGGAGGCATGTTTTGAGGGGGAAAATGCAGTCAGGTTTTGAGGGGGAAAATGCAGTCAGGTTTTGAGGGGGCAAATGCAGGCAGGTTTTGAGGGGCAAAATGGCAGGCAGGTTTTGAGGGGGACATTGCAGTTTTTGAGTGGAAAATGGAGGCAGTTTTTGAGGGGGAAAATGGAGGCAGGTTTTGAGGGGGAAAATGGCGGCAGGTTTTGAGGGGTGTGATAGGTAGTAAATCGTCTGTTCATCAAATCCAGTAAGAAGACAATAGAAAAGCAAACTGTCATATGAACTATTGTATGTTGTGCAAGACTAACAGCAAATGTTTCATTGAATTAACATGATAGTGTGAATTGTGACAGGAAGAAAGGGGGGGGAACAACAAGAGAAGAAGCATCTGCACTTCAAAAGGTGTGAAGGGTTGCAGATGCCCAATTAAGCAAACAAGAGAGTGTTCAGACCATAAATCTCCTTATTCAAAGAGACTGCTGGGCCTAGGCTGATAAGGACGCTGCAGACTTAGTGGATCATCCCATTCCAGGCAAAAGGTGAAAAGTACACTGTGAGGAGGACCTACGGCCTTCATCCCAAACGACCACCACCCATAATTTGGAGACCCTTACCCGTATTTTTAACAGCTTCTGCGCAAGCGTAAAAGACTGATAAGCTAATTACCATACGAAGCGGGAATAGGCGGGTCCAAGTAATGTATATGCATAAGTGTATAATGACTATGTAACACTTTATAGTGTAAGATTGAAACAAAATGCCCTGGGGTTGCGGGCGTTGTTGGAGCAGGAGACTCCCCGGCCGCTCAGCGCTGTTTTGCTTGTTGCCGCTTGCTAAATAAAACTATGACTCAGCCAAATTTAAGAAGTCAGTTTATACCACCCCTCAAAAACTGCCTGAAATTTCCCCCTCAAAAAGTGCCTGAATTTCCCCCTCAAAAACTGCCTGAAATTTCCCCCTCATACCGGCCTGCCTTTTCCCCCTAAAAACCGGCCTGCATTTTTCCCCATAAAAACCGGCCTGCATTTTTCCCCCTCAAAAACCTGCCTGCATTTTCCCCCTCAAAAACCTGCCTGCATTTGCCCCCTCAAAACCTGCCTGCATTTTCCCCCTCAAAACCTGCCTCCATTTTCCCCCTCAAAAACTGCAATTTCCATCTCAAAAACTGCCTGCCTCTTTCCCTGCAAAACCTAACTGCATTTTCCCTCTCAAAAACTGCCATTTTCCCCTCAAAAACTGACTACCTTTTCCCCCATAAAACCTGCCACCATTTTTCCCCTCAAAAACTGCATTTTTCCCCTCAAAACTTGCCTGCATTTTTCCCCTCAAAACTTGCCTGCATTTTTCCCCTCAAAACCTGCCTCCATTTTCCCCTCAAACCTGCCTCCATTTTCCCCCTCAAAACATGCCTCCATATTCCCCCTCAAAACATGCCTCCATTTTCCCCCTCAAAAACCGCCTGAAATTTCCCCTCAAAAACTGCCTGAAATTTCCCCCTCAAAAAATGCCTGAAATTTCCCCCTCAAAAACTGCAATGTTCCCCTCAATACCTGTCTGCCATTTTCCCCCTTAAAACCTGCCTGCATTTGCCCCCTCAAAACCTGCCTGCATTTGCCCCCTCAAAACCTGCCTGCATTTTACCCCTCAAAACCTGTGCACCTTTTCCCCCTCAAAACCTGCCCGCCTTTTTTCCCCCGCAAAACCTGCCTGCATTTTCCCCCTCAAAAACTGCTATTTCCCCCTCAAAAAACTGCCTGCCTTTCCCCCCTCAAAACCTGACTGCCTTTTTCCGCTGAAAAACTGCAATGTCCCCCTCAAAACCTGCCTGCAATTTCCCCCTCAAAAACTCTCTGCCTTTTCCCCTCAAAAACTGCAATTTCCCCCTCAAATCTGTCTTTTCCCCTCAAAAACTGCCTTTTCCCCCTCAAAACCTGCCTGCAATGTCCCCCTCAAAACCTCCCTGCCTTTTTCCCCTCAAAAGCCTACCTGCCTTTTCCACTCTAAACCTGCCTCCATTTTCCCCCTGAAAAACCGCCTGAAATTTCCCCCTCAAAAACTGCCTGAAATTTCCCCCTCAAAAACTGCAATGTCCCCCTCAAAAACTGCAATTTCCCCCTCAAAAACTGCCTGCCTCTTTCCCCTCAAAACCTAACTGCATTTTCATCCCTCAAAAACTGCCATATCCCCCTCAAAACCTGCCTGCATTTTCCCCCTCAAAAACTGCCATTTCCCCCTCAAAACCTGCCTGCACTCTTCCCCTAAAACCCTGCCTGCACTCTTCCCCTTCAAAACCTGCCTGCCATTTTCCCCCTCAAAACCTGCCTGCCATTTTCCCCCTCAAAACCTGCCTGCCATTTTCCCCCTCAAACCTGCCTGCATTTTCCCCCTCAAAACCTGCCTACATTTTCCCTCTCAAAAAGTGCCATTTCCCCCTCAAAAACTGAAATTTCCCCCTGAGATAGGGAATTTAAAGAATTTGAGTTTGATGGTGCAAGCTTGCGCCAAGATGAGGGGGCTATACGTGAAGACATACCAGGGGCTGACACTGTTGCTAAGATATTATCTTCTGGCTCAAACAGAAGCTTCCTATTGTCCTTGAAGCAGTACAAATCAGCAATAGATCACCTCAAATCCTAACTCTAATTGGCCTTGCGGTTTAGCTAGGAGCCAGGGAACAACTGAGGCTGCGCAGAAGAATGAGGTAAAAAGTTCATCAGCGAGGAAGAGGAGATACTTCATCTGTACGACCCTCGCCCAGGAATTTGCGACCACCAAAGGAGCTCAACGCGCAGACGCAAGAGGAGGAGACCTAATTACCATGAGAAGCGAGGGGAGGAGGGGAAATATTATGTTTCTGTATAAGCATTCTATGAATATGCATTATTTTGTAATATATAAGCAGGACGAGAGCTGCAAGGGGTGCGCATGCTTGTGGAGGAGCGATTCCCCATGCGCCCGGCGCTGAATAAACATACCTACTTTACAACTTAACAGTTGTGGAGTTAGTTTTTCCGCAAGTCAGGGGGAAATTGCAGGCAGGTTTTGAGGGGGAAAATGGAGGCAGGTTTTGAGGGGGAAAAAGGCAGGCAGTTTTTGAGGGGGAAATTTCAGTTTTTGAGGGGGAAATTTCAGTTTTTGAGGGGGAAAATGGAGGCAGATTTTGAGGGGGAAAATGCAGGCAGGTTTTGAGGGGAAAAATGCAGGCAGGTTTTGAGGGGAAAATGCAGTTTTTGAGGGTAAAAATGGAGGCAGGTTTTATGGGGGAAAAGGTAGGTAGATTTTTTACCTCAGAAACTGCCGCCATTTTCCCCCTCAAAACCTGCCGCCATTTTCCCCCTCAAAACCTGCCGCCATTTTAACCCTCAAAAACTGCCGCCATTTTCCCCCTCAAAACCTGCCTGCATTTTTCCCCTCAAAACCTGCCTGCATTTTTCCCCTCAAAAACCGCCGCCATTTTCCCCCTCAAAACCTGCCGCCATTTTCCCCCTCAAAACCTGCCGCCATTTTCCCCCTCAAAACCTGCCTGCCTTTGCCCCCTCAAAATCTGCCTGCATTTTTCCCGTCAGAAACTGCCTTTTCCCCCTCAAAACCTGCCGGCAGTCTTCCCCCCTAAATACCTGCCTGCACTTTTCCCCCCTAAATACCTGCCTGCACTTTTCCCCCCTAAATACCTGCCTGCACTTTTCCCCTCTAAAAACCTGCCTGCACTTTTCCCCATCAAAAGCTGCCTGCATTTTTCCCCTCAAAACCTGCCTGCATTCTTCCCCCTAAATAACTTCATTTTTACCCTCAAAAACTGCCTCCAAGCCCTCACTATCCACCCCCCACCCCCAAATCTGCCCCTTTTACCTCAAAACTTCCCCCGTCCACTCTCCAACCTGACCCCTTTCACCCCCAAGACTCTCAAATCGGGTTTTATCCCCCTCGAAACCTGCCTGCCCTTTTCCCCCTCGAAAACTGCCTTCACCCCATCACTATGCGCCCCCCCACCCCCAAAGCCACCCCTTTTCACCCCAAAATCTGTCCCTTTTACCTCACAACTTGCCCCCCACACCCTCCAACCTGACCCCCTTCACCCCCAAGACTCACAAATCAGGTTTTTTCCCCCTCAAAACCTGCCTGCATTTTCCCCCTCAAAACCTAACTGCATTTTTCCCCTCAAAAACTGCCTCCACCCCGTCACTATCCACACCCCACCCCCAAATCCGCCACTTTTTACCCCCAAATCTGCCCCTTTTACCTCACAACTTCTCCCCCCAACCCCCAACCTGACCCCTTTCACCCCCAAGACTCGTAAATCGTGGTTTTTTCCCCTCAAAAAGTGCCTTTTCCTCCTCGAAACCTACCTTTTTTCCTCAAAATCCGACTTCGCCCCGTCACTATCCGCCCCGCACACCCCGAAACCGCCCTTTTTCACTCCAAAATCCGCCGCTCCCCGCCTTCCCCCCACCTGGTCGCGGTGAGCTGGGCGAGGCGCTCGGGAAGGGGAGGGCGTGGCCAGACATGCCGTAACCTCCGCGCCCCCTCCACAGGGCGGGGACTTAAAAGGGCAACGCGTCATGGTCCTGGTGGGTCCACCTGACTTTTGGGGGTGTGCGGGGGGGGTTTAGGGCTCCCAAAGGATTTTTGGGGTCTGGGGGGTGTTTGAAGCCACTTTGAGCGTTTTGGGGTGCAGGAGGGGAGGGTCCCGGGGCGGGGTTGGGGTGCACAAGGGATATTGGGGTGCGGGGGGGGGGTTGGGGTTCAGGGGGTCCGGGGGGGGATCCTGGAGGGGTTTTTTTGGGGGGGGGGGCGTGGAGGGCTTTGGGGTGTTTGGGGTGATGAGAATGGGGAGTCCCGGAGGGATTTTGGGGTGCGGGGGGGAGTGCAGTAAAGTGTCCGGGAGGGTGTTGGGGCGCAGGGGCGGTATTGGGGTGCTGGGGGGGGGGTACAAGCCCGGGGGGGGGTCAGTTTTGGGGTGCAGAGGGGAGTGCAGGGGGGAAGGTGTATTTTGCGGTGCCGGGGGGTGGGAAATTTTGGGGTGCTGGGGGGAGCTGTCCCAACACCAGGGTGGGGGTTTTGGGGTGCAGACTGGGGGCGAGGGGGTGGGATGTGTGTGTGTGCCCCCCCCCCCAAAAAAAAACAAAAAACAAAAAACCAACCCAAAACTCTCCTTTGGGTGTCCAGGGGCGGCGCTTGGGGTGGGGGGTGCACAGGGGGGACCCCAACTCCACAGGCCACCCAGTCCTGGGTCCCCAGGAGGACATTTTGGGTGGCCAGGGTTCTCCAAATGGGGGTCATGGGCCCCTCAACCCCCGGGCAGATGTGGGGTGTCCGTGGGCCCCTCAACCCCTGGGGTCCCCAGAAGACCTTCTGAGGTACCCATGGGTCCTCCCCCTCCCCCTCTCTCCCCTCCCCCGCAGTTCCAGCGCCAACACACGACTCTCCACAAGCTCAACGCGGTGGCTTTGCGGGGGGGGGGATCTAGGAGGGGGATGGGAGGGTGGGATCTATGGGGAATCTGTGGGGCAGCCTGGGGGATTTATGGGGCAGGCTTGGGAGGGGGTCCTGGACTCCTATGCGGTACCTTGGGGTCCCTCTGGGGCCCCTTGGGGGATCTGTGGGTCACTCTGGGGTCCCTATGGGGCACCCTGGGGTACCCTGGGGGATCTATGGGGCACCCTGGGGTCCCTCTGGGGCCCCTTGGGGGATCTGTGGGTCACTCCGGGGGGCCCCGTCCCCTCCCTCCCAGGCGCAGCGGCTGGACCCACATTAAAGGACTTTGGGGACGTCCCGGCCTCCTCCTGCTTGGCGGGGGGGAGCGCCGGGACCCCCATCAGCTCCCAGTATGGACTGGGACAGCTCCCAGTACAGACTGGGTCCCCCGACACCCTCCCAGTACAGACTGGGCCTGTCCCAGTATAAAGTGAAGCCTCTGATCCCCATCCCAGTCCAGACTGGGCCCTTCCCAGTACAAACTGCTCTCCTTGGTCCAGTCCCAGTACAGACTGGGCCCATTCCCAGTACCAAGTGGAACCTCTGAACCCCTCCCAGTTCAGAATGGGCATCGTCCCAGTACAGACTGGGGCCCTTTTTTAGTACAAGCTGGTTCCCCTGGCCTCTCCCAGTACAGACTGGGCCCATTCCCAGTACAAACTGCTCCCCTTGGTCCACTCCCAGTACAGGCTGGGCCACTTCCCAATCAGAACTGGACCCCTTTCTCCCCTCCCAGTACAGACTGGGCTGCCTCCCAGTAGAAACCGGATTTCCAGTCCCTCCCAGTACAGACTTTTCCCCGTCCCACTACAAGCTGCTTTCCTTGGACCAGTTCCACTACAGACTGGGCCACTTCCTGGCCAGAACTGGATGCCCCAGCCCTCTCCCAGTATAGACTGGGCCTTGTCCCAGTACAAACTGGATCCCTTTAAATCCTCCCAGGAGAGACTGGCTGGCTTCCCAGTCCAAACTGGATGCCCACATCTCCTCCCAATCCGGAACGCGGTGGGTCCCAGTACAGACTGGGCGTCCTCCCAGTCCCAAGAGGATCCTTGGATCTCATCCCAGTCCAGGCTTGGCCCATCCCAGTACAACCTGGATCATCTTCCTTCCCCCCCCCACCTCCCAGTACAGACCAGGCTTCTTCCCAGTACTAACTGGTTCTCCTGGTCCCTTCCAGTACAGGCTGGGCCCTCTCCCAGTACAAACTGGATGCCCTAGTGCCTCCCAGTCCAAACTGGAGTCAGCCCCTGTACCCCCGGCCTCCCAGTACGACCATCTTGGAAACCCAGTTGAAGGTTGAAAGGGAATTTATGGGCAATATCCTCAGATTTTACTATTTTGGGAAAAAATAACGATAATTGTTGGTCCCAGTTGGATTGAGTAAAGGAGTTGTAGAGAAATCGGAGATATTTCACATCCTTCCCGCCTCATTATTTTACCAATTTTCCCTCATTTTGCCTCAAAGCAGGAAAAAAACAAAAACAAAAACAAAAAACAAAAAACAGCCAAAGGACTCAAATCAGGGGCTACTTGAGTAAAATTAAAGATGACTGCTCAAAACGAACGAGAATTATGAATTTTTTTATTTCTGGGAGGGTGGGTGTGTGACGGGTTCGTTAGAGCGAGAAAAAAGTCACTTTGAGTCGAAAAATGAGGATTTTCACAGAAAATTGGTGGGTTGGACCCTAAAAATGGGGGGTTAGAGGAGAAAAATGAGGATTTTGACACGGAGAAGGTGGGTTTTGGGTTTGTGCCCTAAATGTGAGGGATTGTCTGTGAAAAATGAATGCTTGGAGTCTAAAAATGAGATTTTTTGGACCCTAAAAATGAGGGTTTAGTGTAGAAAAATGAGGATTTTTCACCCAGAATTGGTGACTGGGTTTGTGCGGCAGAGCTGAGCACGCACACGACCAATGGGATCGGGCAACGCCCGTTTATTCCAACTGATTCAGCCCTTTTATAACGTTCTCCCGCGCGCGTGAGCGACACGCGGTACAAGTCCTCGGGATTGGACGGTTAACTCAGCCCGCGCTTTAAACCTTCTTCTGATTGGATAAAAAGTGCCACATCAGCCGTGCCAGGCTTCTGCCTTGTGGAACATCCTCTTCCGTCCCAACCCCTGCCGGGGGTTGTTTGTCCCGTCGAGTTTCTCCCCCCTCACTCAGGGTCACGTCCTTATCGCGTTCTTGCTCGGCGGAGGCTCTTATCGCTCTTGTTCTCACGCGGGATTGCTGACGCGGCCGTTCTCTCGCAGAAAGCCTCCAGAACCCCAACAGATCCCTCTTTTTGGTTTTGAGCAACCCGGATTTCTTGCGGGCCCTTTTGTACCGAATGTCTCACACGGGAAACCAAGCACGGCAAAATGACAGCAAGCACGATAACAAGAATTTTAATTCCCCTTTGTAACGACTCTTCCAACCATCCTGCGATTCCCGATGAAGCAAACCGTTCTGATAGGGGTGATGTTACAGCCGTTAACTTCTGCGTGTCATCCTTCCGTTTTCTCCGATTCTCACCGATAGATACCGACGGGTCGGATAAATTCATACAGCGCATTCCTTCAAACTCTTCACACCCTTGGGCTAAAAGCAGAAAATCAGCGGCAGCCCTGTCCCGCAGTACAGCACGCCCAAGGCTCTCCACGCCCGTGGCCAAAGCACCGATTACATTCGATGTCAAGTTCATTTGTTTAGCCGTCCAACATGCAAAACGAGTGACGAGTTGTAATCCCTTTTTGGTCCCAGCTGGAGACACTTGCCAAAAGGCTGCGGTGCCCACGCGCCGCTCTCCTGCTAACAAACATCTTGTTTTCAACAGCTCAGCTTCTTTATCTCCTTGCTACGCACGCCGTTTCTCAGCCCCTTGGCCGTGCAGGTGTTCCTCACCCCAGCTCCAGCCTGTTGTTACAGCAAGGCCACACGGGCTGGATCGCTCACGACACGTCCGTTGTTTTCGAACCGTTCCACCAATCCCTCTTTTTGTTTTTGGGGCCATCCAGACCCCTTTTATTGTTCGGTCCATCGTTTTCACAAAACGCTTCCACACGGAGCTCAACATCATCAAAAGGTTACAATGACCATCGAAACGGTTATTCAATATAAAACCAAATCCTTGAACCATCTAGTGACGTTTTAGCCCAATCACTATTAAATACTCTTCCTTCTTCAAGACGTAAACCCGTCGCGTGAGCATCGCTACAAAACCAAGTGTCATTTCCTGGTGCTGCTGAAGGAGTCTCGACTGTCTGATTACACCAGCCATGTGTCAGAGTTGTGTGAGGCCGATGCCTCCCAGATCTCCCATTTCTTTGTTTCTTGCGGCGCCTGCAAGACTTGTTGGAGAGCTGTATCAGTCAGGGCTGAGACAAACTTTAAAACATAACGTACGTAGAATAGTTCTACAGAAGGTTAAAAGAATACAGCCCTTATAATTACTAGTTAAAAAGAGTAGGTTAATTTGACTCCCCAAAATTAAGGGATATAACTAAATACTACAAAAATAAACAGTGAGGAAAATACGGAGCAGCACACTTAATTAATAGAAGTACTAATGCTCAGATCCGCAATTGTTGGGGAACCCTGGGTGCAGCGAGAATTCAGAGTGCCCTTCCTCGCGAACCGGAAACCCTACGCGATGCGTCCATCCGTAGGGGAGGCATCCAACGTCGCTGCAAGCAGGTCCGGCCTCTAAATCAACAGGGCAAAATAACTGGCAATTTTTTTTATTTTTTTTTTGAGAGGAAACATCTGATTCCATCCTCCTGTTGGGTTCCACCCTGAGCCTGGCCAGTACTCCAGGGGGAAAACCAAGGGAGTTTCTAATAAGGTTAAACACTTGAGCTCTTAATTCTTAATATTGCTAAACAAAGAAAGTGGAATACATACATTCTTACAGCATCTTATCCTTATTAATAACCGTATTTTATCTAAACTACATTTTGCACAAGTGACTAGTAAGCCTAGATATCTCATTAAGGAGTTACAATTACTGTTAGCATTTTCTCCCAAAAGAATTGGCAGCTGTAGTGTAGTTTGTCCTGTTGCAGTAGCAAACATTACCCAGACATTCTGCTGAAATGACCAGTCGAAGAGACCGCAAACTGTCGGCACAGGGGCACCCACAGCACCCACAGCTGGATCCTGAGTGCTGGCTGCCTCTCACCCTCAGCTGTGGTTGCACACACCCTGTCGGTGACCATCGGAGATGAGACCTGTGCAGACACCAGCATCACCTCTTCCCCAGGGTATTAAAGGAACTGGTCCTTCCCAGTTCCCCCTTTCTAGGGTTTTGTTAACACTTGAGCTTTGCTCTGGACTTCTTGTCGATCTGGTATCTGTGATGAGAAGTGACACAATACTGGTGGCACCTGCGAGACAGGGCAATGTTTAAAAGGTTTGAAGAGATGGAGTCTGTCTGGTATTCAGGGCAAGTTGCAGGGATGTTTTTAGCTGGATGCCTTGATAAAGAAAACTGGTTTTGTGTTGCGCTGACATTCTGGTGGAAGAAATGCATGTGTTTTACAGCAGAGCAAATGGTTGACCTGGAGCCAAGCTCTCTCCCCCCTTTTGTTTTTGCAAAAGCACTTTCAAGGTCTGGCGCGCTCTTTCTACGATGGTTTGTCCTGTGGGGGAATGCAGTGTACTTGTGATGCTTGTTAGCTCTACGGTGAGGATCTTGTTTTGCCTTCTCTGTGAGTGCTTCGGGTGATGTCAGTGAAGGATCTTTCCAGAAAATATCAGATAAGCTGTGCAGATCATCATGAGTTAGGCCCACGACGGCTGTATCCAATTTATGGTTCCCAACAGTGTCTGTAAATCTTTTAAAGTCTTAATAGCAGTTTTAAGTTGTCGCAGGACAATACACACAGGTGATTCGGTTCACAAGGTGAGTGTCAGGGGGGTTTCAGGGTGGGTCGTGCTGCAGCGGTGATTCAGACAAATTTGACCCAATTTGAGTTCCTCATTGAGTCATACAGTCATGACCCCAAAATGCAATAGGGGTTTCCAATAGAAATGGATGAATATTTGCTACCCGGTTTTCTGGGCCCCTCACATGAATGAGAGCCTTGCTTTGAATTGCTGCAGCATGACACCAACCCTGAACAGCATTTGAGGTACCGGAGCCAACAGCCAGTCTGCTCACAGATATTATGGTCACATCTGCACCAGCATCTAAATGCCTGTCAGCTCGGCAGATTTTTTAGCTTTAACGAGAGTACATTTTACCAGAAGTTAACCTTGTGTTACTGTTTTAGTCCAAAAATATTTAAGGGGTACCTGCTGATCCAAATCCTGAGTAATTGCAGCTTCTTTAACAAGCTGAACAATTTTTTACTTTTTTTTTTTTTTTTTTTTGTTACTGAACACAGGGGTACGGACCATAATTTTGATTTTTCTCTTCATAATCAGCATCTACAACCCCTGGTAAAACAAACAACCCCCGTCAGGTTGCAGATGACCTTTTGCCAACATTTCCCTTAGGCAGATGGTTCAGAGGGGCACTCTCCCCGCAGAGTGTGCACCTAAATTCCAAACAACAACCAACACGGAATGACTGCCTCCCGTTAGAGGAGGTGTTTTACCTGTGACACTGAGAACACGGCGCCCAAACCAACCGCAGCACCGCTGCCCCAGCGGGCGGCAGTAGGACACACACTCACACACACACACACACACACACACAGAAAGGAGCTCCTGACACTCATCACTCAAAACATAAAATGACAAATATTACAAATACGAAGATTCCATTAAGAACATCTCCAGCCTGGGCCGCATCCCCCTGCCGCTTTTGGCGGGGGGTGCCGAGAGCGCGGTGCCGGGCTCAGCCGCAGGCGGCCGCTCCGCGGGGGGGGGTCGGGGAGGCTCCGGGCCGCCGCCGCCAGCTCCGAACGCCGAGCACGGGGATCCACACGCCCGTTGTTTCAAATAGAGCACTGTGCCGGTGTGAATGCCGGTTTTTCTTCTTAAAAGCGTTAGCCAATTTCTAGGGGGCCAATCGATATCCCTGAGCCATCGCCTCCAGTACAGCTGGTGTAGTCTGAGGATTTGCAGCCCGTTCTTATTAATGCTTTTCTCTAAATCTTTAATAACAGAAAAATGCCGTTCCTCCCAACGTGGCTGATGACTCGGCTCATAGCTTACAGGAGTAAGAATTTTTCTTGCCATGTCCATGTTCCCTTGCGCTAAAATTTTTTCGCCTCACTTTTACAGTTTTTTCGCCTCAGTTTTATCTATGGATCATCCCCAATTAAAGGAGGACACAGACCAGGCAGTCCAGATTCTTTTTCAGGATTTACAGCATCAGGGTCTAAAAGATTATCACACCGTTCTGATCCTTCAAACAATAAATTTGGCTCTTTAAAGTGTCCCTTAGCCTTGCCCAGACCAATCAGCGCGGCTAAGTCTTTTAACGGACCTACTCCCCGCTTTTCTAAAAAGCGCTGTAAAAGTTGAATGGCTACCTCTCGTTCCACGTTCCTGCCCGGGCAGCAATTCCTCAAATTCCACAAATTCCACAAATTCCTGGTGCAGCTCGACGACCTTCCTCAAAGTCCGATCAAGTAGCCAGACACCAGTGAAGGCTTTTCCCGGGTAACAAATCCCTGTTCAGCCTTTAATTCCTGTGGCCTTTCCTGGGTATTATCCCTATGCGGCCAATTCCGGGGTAGCCCTCCTCGGATACCAAAATCTTCTGAAGCCGAAACCAGCTGCCCCGATGTCAGACTTACGAATCCCGACGCTTTAGGAGATGGCACATGTCTACTGCCGTCGGCAGCGACCTTATCGCCTTCCAGCTCCGAAAATCCGTCCCGCCGCTTCCCAGGTTCCGTCCGGTGGAAAAGCAGGGATCGGGTAACCCTGCTCAGGGCGCCACTTGCGGCGGGCGGAGGAAGCAAGCAGCCGATTCAACGTGAACGATAGAGCAAGCTTCAACTTTATTGAGAGAAATCACCCCTTATATAAGCGCTCTACACTAACCATGCACACTACTCACAGATCTATTGGGTACATGTAAAAGGCCACATTATAATGTCCCAGCCCCTTGTGGCATCTCAGACATGTCACAACATCTTCCCTCTTCTGGCCTGCCTCCTTTCCCAAGGTTGTTTTTACCATCAAGGCCGTTGTGTACCTCAGTTTCTCTCTATGTTAACATAACAGTCTGTTGTCAGCATAACTGTACCCGGGGTTTTTCCTCTGTTTACCTCAGGCGGCTGTGACCAGCTCCTGCACAGACCCAGGGCCTTGCTCTCTGCAAGCCGTTCTCCAACAGGGGACCCCAGGGGTTGAGGGGCCCACGGACACCCCACATCTGCCCGGGGGTTGAGGGGCCCATGACCCCCATTTGGAGAACCCTGGCCACCCAAAATGTCCTCCTGGGGACCCAGGACTGGGTGGCCTGTGGAGTTGGGGTCCCCCCTGTGCACCCCCCACCCCAAGCGCCGCCCCTGGACACCCAAAGGAGAGTTTTGGGTTGGTTTTTTGTTTTTTGTTTTTTTTTGGGGGGGGGCACACACACACATCCCACCCCCTCGCCCCCAGGCTGCACCCCAAAACCCCCACCCTGGTGTTGGGACAGCTCCCCCCAGCACCCCAAAATTTCCCACCCCCCAGCACTGCAAAATACACCTTCCCCCCTGCACCCCCCCGTCTGCACCCCAAAACTGACCCCCCCCGGGCTTGTACCCCCCCCCCAGCACCCCAATACTGCCCCTGCGCCCCAACACCCCCCCGGACACTTTACTGCACTCCCCCCCGCACCCCAAAATCCCTCCGGGACCCCCCCTTCCCATCACGCCAAACACCCCAAAACCCTCCACGCCCCCCCCCCCAAAAACCCCTCCAGGATCCCCCCCCGGACCCCCTGAACCCCAAACTCCCCCCCGCACCCAAATATCCCTTGTGCACCCCAACCCCGCCCTGGGACCCTCCCCTCCTGCACCCCAAAACGCTCAAAGTGGCTTCAAACCCCCCCCAGACCCCAAAAATCCTCTGGGAGCCCTAAACCCCCCCCCGGACACCCCCAAAAGTCAGGTGGACTCACCAGGACCATGACGCGTTGCCCTTTTAAGTCCCCGCCCTGTGGAGGGGGCGCGGACGTTACGGCACGTCTGGCCACGCCCTCCCCTTCCCGAGCGCCTCGCCCAGCTCACCGCGACCAGGTGGGGGGAAGGCGGGGAGCGGCGGATTTTGGTGTGAAAAAGGGCGGTTTCGGGGTGTGCGGGGCGGATAGTGACGGGGCAAAATCAGATTTTGAGGAAAAAAGGCAGGTTTTGAGGGGGAAAAGGCACTTTTTGAGGGGAAAAAACCCATGATTTACGAGTCTTGGGGGTGAAAGGGGTCGGGTTGGGGGGAGAAGTTGTGAGGTAAAAGGGGCAGATTTGGGGGTGAAAAGTGGCGGATTTGGGGGTGGGGGGCAGATAGTGACGGAGTGGAGGCAGTTTTTGAGAGGAAAAATGCAGGCAGGTTTTGAGGGGGAAGGCTGCCGGCAGGTTTTGAGGGGGAAAGTGGAGGCAGGTTTTGAGGGGGAAAGTGGAGGCAGGTTTTGAGGGGGAAAGTGGATGCAGGTTTCGAGGGGGAAAATGCAGTTTTTGAGGGGAAAAAGCAGGCAGGTTTTGAGGGGGAAAATGCAGGCAGGTTTTGAGGGGAAAGAGGCAGGCAGTTTTTGAGGGGGCAAATGCAGGCAGGTTTTTGAGGGGGCAAATGCAGGCAGGTTTTTGAGGGGGCAAATGGCAGGCAGGTTTTTGAGGGGCAAATGGCAGGCAGGTTTTTGAGGGGGAAAATGGAGGCAGTTTTTGAGGGGGAAAATGGAGGCAGTTTTTGAGGGGGAAAATGGAGGCTTTTTTTGAGGGGGAAAATGGAGGCTTTTTTTGAGGGGGAAAAGTGCAGGCAGGTTTTTAGGCGGAAAAGTGCAGGCAGGTTTTTAGGCGGAAAAGTGCAGGCAGGTTTTGAGGGGGAAAAAACCCGATTTGAGAGTCTTGGGGGTGAAAGAGGTCAGGTTGGAGAGTGGAGGGGGGAAGTTTTGAGGTAAAAGGGGCAGATTTGGGGGTGGGGGGTGGATAGTGACGGGTTGGAGGCAGTTTTTGAGGGTAAAAATGCAGTTATTTAGGGGGAAGACTGCAGGCCGGTATTTAGGGGGAAGACTGCAGGCCGGTTTTTAGGGGGAAGACTGCAGGCCGGTTTTTAGGGGAAAAAGGTGGCAGGTTTTGAGGGGAAAAATGCAGTTTTTGAGGGTAAAAAAGGAGGCAGGTTTTATGGGGGAAAATGCAGGCAGTTTTTGAGGGGGAAATTTCAGTTTCTGAGGGATAAAGGCAGGCAGGTTTTGAGGGGGAAAATGGAGGCAGGTTTTGAGGGGGAAAATGGAGGCAGGTTTTGAGGGGGAAAATGGAGGCAGGTTTTGAGGGGGAAAATGCAGGTTTTGAGGGGGCAAATTGCAGGCAGGTTTTGAGGGGGTAAATGGCAGGCAGGTTTTGAGGGGTAAATGGAAGGCAGGTTTAGAGGGGGCAATTTCCCCCTCAAAAGTGCTATTTCCCCCTCCAAAAACTGCTATATCCCCCTCCAAAAACTGCTATATCCCCCTCCAAAAACTGCTATTTCCCCCTCAAAAACTGCTATTTCCCCCTCAAAAACTGCTATTTCCCCCTCAAAAACTGCTATTTCCCCTCAAAACCTGCCTGCCTTTTCCCCCTCAAAACCTGCCTGCCTTTTCCCCCTCAAAACCTGCCTACATTTTCCCCCTCAAAACCTGCAATTTCCCCCTCAAAACCTGCAATTTCCCCCTCAAAACCTGCAATTTCCCCCTCAAAACCTGCCTGCATTTGCCCCCTCAAAACCGGCCTCCCTTTTCCCCCGTCAAAACCTGCCTGCATTTTTCCCCCTAAAAACCTGCCTGCCTTTTCCCCCTAAAAACCAGCCTGCCTTTTCCCCCTGAAAACCAGCCTGCCATTTTCCCCTTCAAAACCTGCCTGCCTTTTCCCCCCCAAAACCTGCCTGCCTTTTCCCCCCCAAAACCTGCCTGCATTTTTCCCCATCAAAACCTGCCTGCATTTTTCCCCATCAAAAACCTCCATTTTCCCCTCAAAAACTTCCTACCTTTTCCCCCATAAAACATGCCTCCATTTTCACCTCAAAAACCTGCCTCCATTTTTTCCCCTCAAATCCTGCCTCCATTTTCCCCCATAAAACCTGCCTCCATTTTCCCCCTCAAAAACTGCCTGCAATTTCCCCCTCAAAAACTGCCTGCACTCTTCCCCTAAAAACCTGCCTGCACTCTTCCCCTAAAAACCTGCCTGCATTTTACCCATCAAAACCTGCCTGCATTTTCCCCCTCAAAACCTGCCTGCACTCTTCCCCTTCAAAACCTGCCTACATTTTCCCTCTCAAAAACTGCCATTTCCCCCTCAAAAACTGAAATTTCCCCCTGAGATAGGGAATTTAAAGAATTTGAGTTTGATGGTGCAAGCTTGCGCCAAGATGAGGGGGCTATACGTGAAGACATACCAGGGGCTGACACTCTTGCTAAGATATTATCTTCTGGCTCAAACAGAAGCTTCCTATTGTCCTTGAAGCAGTACAAATCAGCAATAGATCACCTCAAATCCTAACTCTAATTGGCCTTGCGGTTTAGCTAGGAGCCAGGGAACAACTGAGGCTGCGCAGAAGAATGAGGTAAAAAGTTCATCAGCGAGGAAGAGGAGATACTTCATCTGTACGACCCTCGCCCAGGAATTTGCGACCACCAAAGGAGCTCAACGCGCAGACGCAAGAGGAGGAGACCTAATTACCATGAGAAGCGAGGGGAGGCGGGGAAATATTATGTTTCTGTATAAGCATTCTATGAATATGCATTATTTTGTAATATATAAGCAGGACGAGAGCTGCAAGGGGTGCGCATGCTTGTGGAGGAGCGATTCCCCATGCGCCCGGCGCTGAATAAACATACCTACTTTACAACTTAACAGTTGTGGAGTTAGTTTTTCCGCAAGTCAGGGGGAAATTGCAGGCAGGTTTTGAGGGGGAAAAGTGCAGGCAGGTTTTGAGGGGGAAAAGTGCAGGCAGGTTTTGATGGGGAAAAATGCAGGCAGGTTTTGGGAGGGAAGAATGCAGGCAGGTTTTGAGGGGGGAAAACTGCAGGCAAATTTGGAGGGGGGAAAAGTGAAGGCAGGTGTTTAGGGGGAAAAGTGAAGGAAGTTTCTGAGGTGGAAAAGTGCAGGCAGGTTTTGAGGGGGAAAATGGCAGTTTTTGAGGGGGAAATAGCAGTTTTTGAGGGGGAAATAGCAGGTTTTGAGGGGGAAAATGCAGGCAGGTTTTGAGGGGAAAAATGCAGTTTTTGAGGGTAAAAATGGAGGCAGGTTTTATGGGGGAAAAGGTAGGCAGTTTTTGAGGGGAAAATGGTAGTTTTTAATGGGGAAAAATGCAGGCAGGTTTTGATGGGGAAAAATGCAGGCAGGTTTTGAGGGAGAAAATGCAGGCAGGTTTTGGGGGGAAAATGCAGGCAGGTTTTGAGGGGAAAAAGGCAGGCAGGTTTTGAGGGGGAAATTTCAGGCTGTTTTTGAGGGGAAAATTTCAGGCGGTTTTTGAGGGGGAAAAATGCAGGCAGGTTATGATGGGGAAAATGCAGGCAGGTTTTGAGGGGGGAAAATGGCAGGCAGGTTATGAGGGGGAAAATGCAGGCAGGTTTTGAGGGGTAAAATGGAGGCAGGTTTTGAGGGGGAAAATGCAGGCAGGTTTTGAGGGGAAAATGGAGGCAGGTTTTGAGGGGGAAAATGGAGGCAGGTTTTGAGGGGGAAAATGGAGGCAGGTTTTGAGGGGGAAAAGGCAGGCAGGTTTTGAGGGGGAAAAGGCAGGTAGGTTTTGAGGGGGACATTGCAGTTTTTCAGCCGAAAAAGGGAGGCCGGTTTTGAGGGGGAAAAAGGCAGGCAGGTTTTGAGGGGGCAAATGCAGGCAGGTTTTGAGGGGCAAATGCAGGCAGGATTTTGGGGGGAAAAAGGCAGGCAAGTTTTTTGGGGGAAAAAGGCAGGCAGGTTTTATGGGGGAAATTGCAGTTTTTGAGGGGGACATTGCAGTTTTTGTGTGGGAAAAGGCAGGCAGGTTTTGAGGGGGAAAAAGGCAGGCAGGTTTTGGGGTGGAAAACGGTAGGCAGTTTCTGAGGGGGAAATTTCAGTTTTTGAGGGGGAAAATGTAGGCAGTTTTTGAGGGGGAAAAGTCAGGCAGTTTTTGAGGGGGAAAAGGCAGTTTTTGAGGGGGAAAAATGCAGGCAGGTTTTGGGGGGAAAATGCAGGCAGGTTTTGAGGGGGGAAAAAGGCAGGCAGGTTTTGAGGGGGGAAAAACCCGATTTGCGAGTCTTGGGAGTGAAAGGGTTCAGGTTGGGCGGTCGTGGGGGAAGTTGTGAGGTAAAAGGGGCAGATTTCAGGGTGAAAAGAGGCGGATTTGGGGGTGGAGGGCGCATAGTGACGGAGTGGAGGTAGTTTTTGAGGGGAAAAATGCAGTTAGGTTTTGAGGGGGGAAAAATGCAGTTAGGTTTTGAGGGGGAAAAATGCAGTTAGGTTTTGAGGGGGAAAAATGCAGGCAGGTTTTGAGGGGGGAAAAATGCAGTTAGGTTTTGAGGGGGGAAAAATGCAGGCAGGTTTTGAGGGGGAAAAATGCAGGCAGGTTTTGAGGGGGAAAAATGCAGGCAGGTTTTGAGGGGGGAAAAATGCAGTTAGGTTTTGAGGGGGAAAAATGCAGTTAGGTTTTGAGGGGGAAAAATGCAGGCATTTTTTGAAGGGGAAATTTCAGTATCTGAGGGCGAAATTTCAGTTTTTGAGGGGGAAATTTCAGTTTTTGAGGGGGAATTTTCAGTTTTTGAGGGGGAAATTTCAGTTTTTGAGGGGGAAATTTCAGTTTTTGAGGGGGAAAATGCAGGCAGATTTTGAGGGGGAAAATGCAGGCAGTTTTTGAGGGGGAAAATGCAGGCAGTTTTTGAGGGGCAAATTCAGGCAGGTTTTGAGGGGGCAAATTCAGGCAGGTTTTGAGGGGGACATTGTAGTTTTTGTGGGGGACATTGCAGGTTTTGAGGGGGACATTGAAGTTTTTGAGGGGGAAAAGGCAGGCAGGTTTTGAGGGGTAAATTTCAGGCAGTTGATGAGTGGGAAATTTCAGGCAGGTTTTGAGGGTGAACAGGCAGGGAGGTTATGAGGGGGAAAAGGCAGGCAGGTTTTGAGGGGGAAAAAACCCGATTTGCGAGTCTTGGGAGTTGAAGGGTTCAGGTTGGGGAGTGGTGGGGGAAGTTGTGAGGTAAAAGGGGCAGATTTCGGGGTGAAAAGAGGCGGATTTGGTGGTGGAGGACGCATAGTGACGGAGTAGAGGCAGTTTTTGAGGGGAAAAATGCAGTTTTTGAGGGGGAAAATGCAGGCTGGTTTTGAGGGGGAAAAAGGCAGGCAGGTTTTGAGGGGGAAAATGGCGGCAGGTTTTAGAGGTGAAAATGTAGGCAGGTTTTTGAGGGGAAAATGGATGCAGGTTTTGAGGGGGAAAATGGCAGGCAGGTTTTGAGGGGAAAAAGGCAGGCAGGTTTTGAGGGGGAAAAAGGCAGGCAGGTTTTGAGGGGGAAATTGCAGTTTTTGAGGGGGAAATTGCAGTTTTTGAGGGGGAAAATGGAGGCAGGTTTTGAGGGGGAAATTTCAGGCAGGTTTTGAGGGGGAAATTTCAGGCGGTTTTTGAGGGGGAAAAGGCAGGCCGGTTTTGAGGGGGAAAAGGAAGGCAGTTTTTGAGGGGAAAATTGCAGGCACGTTTTGAGGGGAAAAATGCAGGCAGTTTTTTTTGGGGAAAAAGGCAGGCAGGTTTTTGGGGGGGACATTGCAGTTTTTGAGGGGGACATTGCAGTTTTTGAGGGGGACATTGCCGTTTTTGAGGGGGATAAAGGCAGGCAGGTTTTGTGGGGGAAAATTGAGGCAGGTTTTGAGGGGAAAATGGATGCAGGTTTTGAGGGGGAAAATGCAGGCAGGTTTTGAGGGGCAAAATACAGGCAGGTTTTGAGGGGGAAATGACAGGCAGGTTTTGAGGGGGAAAATGGCAGGCAGGTTTTGAGGGGAAAATGGAGGCAGGTTTTGAGGGGGTAAATGCAGGCAGGTTTTGAGGGGAAAATGGAGGCAGGTTTTGAGGGGGAAAATGGAGGCAGGTTTTGGGGGGAAAATGCAGGCAGGTTTTGAGGGGGAAAATGGAGACAGGTTTTGGGGGGAAAATGCAGGCAGGTTTTGACGGGGAAAATTGAGGCAGGTTTTGAGGGGAAAAAGGCAGGCAGGTAGGTTTTGAGGGGGAAAAGGCAGGCAGGTTTTGAGGAGAAAATGCTGGCAGGTTTTATGGGGAAAATGGCAGGCAGGTTTTGAGGGGGAAAATGGCAGGCAGATTTTGAGGAGAAAATGCAGGCAGGTTTTATGGGGAAAATGGCAGGCCGGTTTTGAGGGGGAAAATGGCAGGCAGGTTTTGAGGGTGAAAATGGCCGGCAGGTTTTGAGGGGCAAAATGGCCGGCAGGTTTTGAGGGCCAAAATGGCCGGCAGGTTTTGAGGGGCAAAATGCAGGCAGGTTTTGAGGGGGAAAATGGAGGCAGGTTTTGAGGGGGAAAATGGAGGCAGGCTTTGAGGGGGAAAATGCAGGCTGGTTTTGAGGGGGCAAATGACAGGCAGGTTTTGATGGGGCAAATAGCAGGCACTTTTTGAGGGGGAAAATGCAGGCAGGTTTTGGGGTGGAAAAAGGCAGGCAGTTTTTGAGCGGGAAATTTCAGTTTTTGAGGGGGAAAATGCAGGCAGGTTTTGGGGGGAAAATGCAGGCAGGTTATGAGGGGGAAAATGGCAGGCAGGTTTTGAGGGGGAAATGCAGGCAGTTTATGAGGGGGAAAATGCAGGCAGGTTTTGGGGTGGAAAACTGCAGGCAGGTTTTGGGGTGGAAAAAGGCAGGCAGTTTTTGAGGGGAAAAAGGCAGGCAGTTTTTGAGGGGAAAATTGCAGTTTTTGAGGGGGAATTTCAGTTTTTGAGGGGTAAAAGGTAGGCAGTTTTTGAGGGGGAAAAGGCAGTTTTTGTGGGGGAAAAATGCAGGCAGGTTATGAGGGGGAAAATGCAGGCAGGTTTTGGGGGGAAAATGCAGGCAGGTTTTGAGGGGGAAAATGGAGGCAGGTTTTGAGGGGAAAAATGGAGGCAGGTTTTGAGGGGAAAAATGGAGGCAGGTTTTGAGGGGAAAAAGGCAGGCAGGTTTTGAGGGGGCAAATGGCAGGCAGGTTTTGAGGGGGCAAATGGCAGGCAGGTTTTGAGGGGCAAATGGCAGGCAGGTTTTGAGGGGGAAAATGGGGGCAGGTTTTGAGGGGCAAATGGCAGGCAGGTTTTGAGGGGGAAAATGGAGGCAGGTTTTGAGGGGGAAATTTCAGTTTTTGAGGGGGAAATTTCAGTTTTTGAGGGGGAAATGGAGGCAGTTTTTGAGGGGGCAAATGCAGGCAGGTTTTGAGGGGGCAAATGCAGGCAGGTTTTGAGGTGGCAAATGCAGGCAGGTTTTGAGGGGGAAAAATGCAGGCAGGTTTTGAGGGGGAAAAGGAAGGCAGTTTTTGAGGGGAAAAATGCAGGCAGAATTTTGGGGGGAAAAAGGCAGGCAAGTTTCTGGGCGTAAAAAGGCAGGCAGGTTTTGGGGGCGGAAATTGCAGTTTTTGAGGGGGACATTGCAGTTTTTGTGTAGGAAAATGCAGGCAGGATTTTGGGGGGAAAAAGGCAGGCAAGTTTTTTGGGGGAAAAAGGCAGGCAGGTTTTGGGGGGGGGAAATGCATTTTTTGAGGGGGAAAATGGCGGCAGGGTTTGAGGGGGAAAATGGAGGCAGGTTTTGAGGGGGAAAATGCAGGCACTTTTTGAGGGGGAAAATGCAGGCAGGTTTTGGGGTGGAAAAAGGCAGGCAGTTTTTGAGGGGGACATTGCAGTTTTTGTGGGGGAAATTGCAGTTTTTGTGGGGGAAATTGCAGTTTTTGAGGGGGAAAAGGCAGGCCGGTTTTGAGGGGAAAAGTGCAGGCAGGTTTTGAGGGGGAAAATGCAGGCAGGTTTTGAGGGGAAAATGGAGGCAGGTTTTGAGGGGGAAAATGGAGGCAGGTTTTGAGGGGGAAAATGGAGTCAGGTTTTGAGGGGGAAAATGGAGGCAGGTTTTGAGGGGGAAAAGGCAGGCAGGTTTTGAGGGGGCAAATGCAGGCAGGTTTTGAGGGGGCAAATAGCAGGCAGGTTTTGAGGGGGAAAAGGCAGGCCGGTTTTGAGGGGGAAAAAGGCAGGCAGGTTTTGGGGGGGGAAATGGAGGCAGGTTTTATGGGGAAAATACAGGCAGGTTTTGAGGGGAAAAATGCAGGCAGATTTTGAGGGGAAAATGCAGGCAGGTTTTGAGGGGGAAAATGGCAGGCAGTTTTTGAGGGGGAAATTTGAGGTTTGAGGGGGAAATTTTAGTTTTTGAGGGGGAAATTTTAGTTTTTGAGGGGGAAATTTCAGGTTTTGAGGGGGAAAATGGCGGGCAGGTTTTCCGGGGGAAAAGGCGGGCAGGTTTTGAGGGGGAAAAAGACAGGCAGGTTTTGAGGTGGAAAAGGCGGACAGGTTTTGACGGGGAAATTGTAGTTTTTGAGGGGGAAATTGCAGGCAGTTTTTGAGGGGGAAATTGCAGTTTTTGAGGGGAAAAGGCAGGCAGTTTTTGAGGGGGAAATTGCAGTTTTTGAAAGGGAAATTGCAGGCAGTTTTTGATGGGGAAAATGGAGGCAGTTTTTGAGGGGGAAAATGGAGGCAAGTTTTGAGGGGAAAATGGAGGCAGGATTTGAGGGGAAAATGGAGGCAGGTTTTGAGGGGAAAATGGAGGCAGGTTTTGAGGGGGCAAATGGCGGCAGGTTTTGAGGGGGAAAATGGCGGCAGGTTTTGGAGGTGAAAATGTAGGCAGGTTTTTGAGGGGAAAATGGAGGCAAGTTTTGAGTGGGAAAATGGAGGAACGTTTTGAGGGGCAAATGCAGGCATGTTTTGAGGGGGAAAATGCAGGCAGGTTTTTGAGGTGAAAATGTAGGCAGGTTTTTGAGGGGAAAATGGAGGCAGGTTTTGAGGGGGAAAAAGGCAGGCATGTTTTAGCGGGCAATTGCAGTTTTTAAGGGGGAAATTGCAGTTTTTGAGGGGAAAAATGTAGGCCGGTTTTGAGGGGGAAAAGGCAGGCCAGTTTTGAGGGGGAAATTGCAGGCCGGTTTTGAGGGGGCAAATGCAGGCAGGTTTTGAGGGGGAAAAGGCAGTCAGGTTTTTAGAGGGAAGAGTGCAGGCAGGTTTTTAGGGGGAAGAGTGCAGGCAGGTTTTTAGGGGGAAGAGTGCAGGCAGATTTTGAGGGGGAAAATGCAGGCAGGTTTTGAGGGGGAAAAATTCAGGCAGGTTTTTAGGGGAAAAAGGCAGGCAGGTTTTGGGGGAAAAAGGCAGGCAGGTTTTATGGGGGAAATTGCAGTTTTTGAGGGGGACATTGCAGTTTTTGTGTGGGAAAAGGCAGGCAGGTTTTGAGGGGGAAAATGGCGGCAGGTTTTCGGGGGAAAAGGCAGGCAGGTTTTGAGGGGGAAAAAGGCAGGCAGGTTTTGGGGTGGAAAACGGTAGGCAGTTTCTGAGGGGGAAATTTCAGTTTTTGAGGGGGAAAATGTAGGCAGTTTTTGAGGGGGAAAAGGCAGGCAGTTTTTGAGGGGGAAAAGGCAGTTTTTGAGGGGGCAAAATTCAGGCAGGTTTTGGGGGGAAAATGCAGGCAGGTTTTGAGGGGGGAAAAAGGCAGGCAGGTTTTGAGGGGGGAAAAACCCGATTTGCGAGTCTTGGGAGTGAAAGGGTTCAGGTTGGGCGGTCGTGGGGGAAGTTGTGAGGTAAAAGGGGCAGATTTCAGGGTGAAAAGAGGCGGATTTGGGGGTGGAGGGCGCATAGTGACGGAGTGGAGGTAGTTTTTGAGGGGAAAAATGCAGTTAGGTTTTGAGGGGGGAAAAATGCAGTTAGGTTTTGAGGGGGAAAAATGCAGTTAGGTTTTGAGGGGGAAAAATGCAGGCAGGTTTTGAGGGGGGAAAAATGCAGTTAGGTTTTGAGGGGGGAAAAATGCAGTTAGGTTTTGAGGGGGAAAAATGCAGTTAGGTTTTGAGGGGGAAAAATGGAGGCAGGTTTTGAGGGGGGAAAAATGGAGGCAGGTTTTGAGGGGGGAAAAATGCAGGCAGGTTTTGAGGGGGGAAAAATGCAGGCAGGTTTTGAGGGGGGAAAAATGCAGGCAGGTTTTGAGGGGGGAAAAATGCAGGCAGGTTTTGAGGGGGGAAAAATGCAGGCAGGTTTTGAGGGGGGAAAAATGCAGGCAGTTTTTGAGGGGAAAAATGCAGGCAGTTTTTGCGGGGGCAAAATGCAGGCAGTTTTTGCGGGGGCAAAATGCAGGCAGGTTTTGAGGGGGAAAAATGCAGGCAGGTTTTGAGGGGGGAAAAAGGCAGGCAGGTTTTGAGGGGGGAAAAAGGCAGGCAGTTTTTGAGGGGGAAATTTCAGGCAGTTTTTGCGGGGGAAATTTCAGGCAGTTTTTGCGGGGGAAGTTGCAGGCAGGTTTTGCGGGGGAAAATGCAGGCAGGTTTTGCGGGTGAAAAATGCAGGCAGGTTTTGCGGGGGAAAAATGGAGGCAGGTTTTGAGGTGGAAAATGGAGGCAGGTTTTGAGGGGGAAAATGGAGGCAGGTTTTGAGGGGGAAAATGGAGGCAGGTTTTGAGGGGGAAAATGGAGGCAGGTTTTGAGGGGGAAAATGGAGGCAGGTTTTGAGGGGAAAAATGCAGGCAGGTTTTGAGGGGAAAATGGAGGCAGGTTTTGAGGGGGAAAATGCAGGTTTTGAGGGGGCAAATGGCAGGCAGGTTTTGAGGGGGTAAATGGCATGCAGGTTTTGAGGGTTAAATGGAAGGCAGGTTTAGAGGGGGCAATTTCCCCCTCAAAAGTGCTATTTCCCCCGCAAAAACTGCTATTTCCCCTCAAAAACTGCTATTTCCCCTCAAAAACTGCTATTTGCCCTCAAAACCTGCCTGCCTTTTCCCCCTCAAAACCTGCCTGCCTTTTCCCCCTCAAAACCTGCCTGCCTTTACCCCTCAAAAACTGAAATTTCGCCCTCAGATACTGAAATTTCCCCTTCAAAAAATGCCTGCATTTTCCCCATCAAAACCTGCCTGCAATTTCCCCCTCAAAACCTGCCTGCCTTTTCCCCCTCAAAACCTGCCTGCCTTTTCCCCCTCAAAACCTGCCTGCCTTTTCCCCCTCAAAACCTGCCTACATTTTCCCCCTCAAAACCTGCCTGCATTTTCCCCCTCAAAACCTGCCTGCCTTTTCCCCCTCAAAACCTGCCTGCAATTTCCCCCTCAAAAACTGCCATTTCCCCCTCAAAAACTGCAATTTCCCCCTCAAAAACTGTCTGCCATTTGCCCCCTCAAAAACTGCCTGCCATTTACCCCCTCAAAATCTGCCTGTATTTGCCCCCTCAAAAGCTGCCTGCATTTGCCCCCTCAAAAGCTGCCTGCATTTTCCCCCTCAAAACCTGCCTGCATTTTCCACATCAAAACCTGCCTGCCTTTTCCCCCCCAAAACCTGCCTGCCTTTTCCCCCCCAAAACCTGCCTGCCTTTTCCCCCCCAAAACCTGCCTGCATTTTTCCCCATCAAAACCTGCCTGCATTTTTCCCCATCAAAACCTGCCTGCATTTTTCCCCATCAAAAACCTCCATTTTCCCCTCAAAAACTTCCTACCTTTTCCCCCATAAAACCTGCCTCCATTTTCACCTCAAAAACCTGCCTCCATTTTCCCCCTCAAAAACTGCCTGCAATTTCCCCCTCAAAAACTGCCTGCACTCTTCCCCTAAAAACCTGCCTGCATTTTCCCCATCAAAACCTGCCTGCATTTTCCCTCTCAAAAACAGCCATTTCCCCCTCAAAATCTGCAATTTCCCCCTGAGATAGGGAATTTAAAGAATTTGAGTTTGATGGTGCAAGCTTGCGCCAAGATGAGGGGGCTATACGTGAAGACATACCAGGGGCTGACACTGTTGCTAAGATATTATCTTCTGGCTCAAACAGAAGCTTCCTATTGTCCTTGAAGCAGTACAAATCAGCAATAGATCACCTCAAATCCTAACTCTAATTGGCCTTGCGGTTTAGCTAGGAGCCAGGGAACAACTGAGGCTGCGCAGAAGAATGAGGTAAAAAGTTCATCAGCGAGGAAGAGGAGATACTTCATCTGTACGACCCTCGCCCAGGAATTTGCGACCACCAAAGGAGCTCAACGCGCAGACGCAAGAGGAGGAGACCTAATTACCATGAGAAGCGAGGGGAGGCGGGGAAATATTATGTTTCTGTATAAGCATTCTATGAATATGCATTATTTTGTAATATATAAGCAGGACGAGAGCTGCAAGGGGTGCGCATGCTTGTGGAGGAGCGATTCCCCATGCGCCCGGCGCTGAATAAACATACCTACTTTACAACTTAACAGTTGTGGAGTTAGTTTTTCCGCAAGACAGGGGGAAATTGCAGGCAGGTTTTGAGGGGGCAAATGGCAGGCAGGTTTTGAGGGGGAAATTTCAGTTTTTGAGGGGGAAATTTCAGTTTTTGAGGGGGAATTTTCAGTTTTTGAGGGGGAAATGGAGGCAGTTTTTGAGGGGGCAAATGCAGGCAGGTTTTGAGGGGGCAAATGCAGGCAGGTTTTGAGGTGGCAAATGCAGGCAGGTTTTGAGGGGGAAAAGGAAGGCAGTTTTTGAGGGGAAAAATGCAGGCAGAATTTTGGGGGGAAAAAGGCAGGCAAGTTTCTGGGCGTAAAAAGGCAGGCAGGTTTTGGGGGCGGAAATTGCAGTTTTTGAGGGGGACATTGCAGTTTTTGTGTAGGAAAATGCAGGCAGGATTTTGGGGGGAAAAAGGCAGGCAAGTTTTTTGGGGGAAAAAGGCAGGCAGGTTTTGGGGGGGGGAAATGCATTTTTTGAGGGGGAAAATGGCGGCAGGGTTTGAGGGGGAAAATGGAGGCAGGTTTTGAGGGGGAAAATGCAGGCACTTTTTGAGGGGGAAAATGCAGGCAGGTTTTGGGGTGGAAAAAGGCAGGCAGTTTTTGAGGGGGACATTGCAGTTTTTGTGGGGGAAATTGCAGTTTTTGTGGGGGAAATTGCAGTTTTTGAGGGGGAAAAGGCAGGCCGGTTTTGAGGGGAAAATGGCAGGCAGGTTTTGAGGGGGAAAAGGAAGGCAGGTTTTCAGGGGAAAAATGCAGGCAGGTTTTGTGGGGAAAAAGGCAGGCAGGTTTTGAGGGGGGAAAAGTGCAGGCAGGTTTTGAGGGGGAAAATGCAGGCAGGTTTTGAGGGGAAAATGGAGGCAGGTTTTGAGGGGGAAAATGGAGGCAGGTTTTGAGGGGGAAAATGGAGTCAGGTTTTGAGGGGGAAAATGGAGGCAGGTTTTGAGGGGGAAAATGCAGGCAGGTTTTGAGGGGGCAAATAGCAGGCAGGTTTTGAGGGGGAAAAGGCAGGCCGGTTTTGAGGGGGAAAAAGGCAGGCAGGTTTTGGGGGGGGAAATGGAGGCAGGTTTTTGGGGGAAAATACAGGCAGGTTTTGAGGGGAAAAATGCAGGCAGATTTTGAGGGGAAAATGCAGGCAGGTTTTGAGGGGGAAAATGGCAGGCAGGTTTTGAGGGGGAAATTTGAGGTTTGAGGGGGAAATTTTAGTTTTTGAGGGGGAAATTTTAGTTTTTGAGGGGGAAATTTCAGGTTTTGAGGGGGAAAATGGCGGGCAGGTTTTCCGGGGGAAAAGGCGGGCAGGTTTTGAGGTGGAAAAGGCGGACAGGTTTTGACGGGGAAATTGTAGTTTTTGAGGGGGAAATTGCAGGCAGTTTTTGAGGGGGAAATTGCAGTTTTTGAGGGGAAAAGGCAGGCAGTTTTTGAGGGGGAAATTGCAGTTTTTGAAAGGGAAATTGCAGGCAGTTTTTGATGGGGAAAATGGAGGCAGTTTTTGAGGGGGAAAATGGAGGCAAGTTTTGAGAGGGAAAATGGAGGCAGGTTTTGATGGGGAAAATGGAGGCAGGTTTTAAGGGGGAAAATGGAGGCAGGTTTTGAGGGGAAAATGGAGGCAGGTTTTGAGGGGGAAAATGCAGGCAGGTTTTGAGGGGGCAAATGCAGGCAGGTTTTTGAGGGGGCAAATGCAGGCATTTTTTGAGGGGGAAAATGCAGGCAGGTTTTGAGGGGGCAAATGGCGGCAGGTTTTGAGGGGGAAAATGGCGGCAGGTTTTGGAGGTGAAAATGTAGGCAGGTTTTTGAGGGGAAAATGGAGGCAAGTTTTGAGTGGGAAAATGGAGGAAGGTTTTGAGGGGCAAATGCAGGCATGTTTTGAGGGGGAAAATGCAGGCAGGTTTTTGAGGTGAAAATGTAGGCAGGTTTTTGAGGGGAAAATGGAGGCAGGTTTTGAGGGGGAAAAAGGCAAGCATGTTTTAGCGGGCAATTGCAGTTTTTAAGGGGGAAATTGCAGTTTTTGAGGGGAAAAATGTAGGCCGGTTTTGAGGGGGAAAAGGCAGGCCAGTTTTGAGGGGGAAATTGCAGGCCGGTTTTGAGGGGGCAAATGCAGGCAGGTTTTGAGGGGGAAAAGGCAGTCAGGTTTTTAGAGGGAAGAGTGCAGGCAGGTTTTTAGGGGGAAAATGCAGGCAGGTTTTTAGGGGGAAGAGTGCAGGCAGATTTTGAGGGGGAAAATGCAGGCAGGTTTTGAGGGGGAAAAATTCAGGCAGGTTTTTAGGGGAAAAAGGAAGGCAGGTTTTGGGGGGGAAAAGGCAGGCAGGTTTTGAGGGGCAAATGCTGGCAGGTTTTTGAGGGGGCAGATGCAGGCATTTTTTGAGGGGGAAAATGCAGGCAGGTTTTGAGTGGGCAAATGGCAGGCAGGTTTTGAGGGGGAAATGGCAGGCAGGTTTTGAGGGGGAAAATGGAGGCAAGTTTTGAGTGGGAAAATGCAGGCAGGTTTTGAGGGGGAAAATGCAGGCAGGTTTTTGAGGTGAAAATGCAGGAAGGTTTTTGAGGGGAAAATGGAGGCAGGTTTTGAGGGGGAAAATGCAGGCAGGTTTTGAGGGGAAAAAGGCAGGCAGGTTTTGAGGGGGACATTGCAGTTTTGAGGGGGAAATAGGCAGGCAGGTTTTTGAGGGGGAAAATGGAGGCAGGTTTTCAGGGGGACATTGTAGGCAGGTTTTGAGGGGGACATTGCAGTTTTTGAGGGGGACATTGCAGTTTTTGAGGGGGACATTGCCGTTTTTGAGGGGGAAAAGGCAGGCAGGTTTTGAGGGGAAAATGGCAGGCAGGTTTTGAGGGGGAAAAGGCAGGCAGGTTTTGGGGGGGGAAATGGCGGCAGGTTTTGAGGGGTAAAATGGAGGCAGGTTTTGAGGGGAAAAATGGAGGCAGGTTTTGAGGGGAAAATGCAGGTAGGTTTTGAGGGGGAAAATGGCAGGCAGTTTTTGAGGGGGAAAATGCAGGCACTTTTTGAGGGGGAAAATGCAGTTTTTGTGGGGGAAATTGCAGTTTTTGAGGGGGAAAAGGCAGGCAGGTTTTGAGGGGGAAAAGTAAGGCAGGTTTTCAGGGGAATAATGCAGGCAGGTTTTGAGGAGAAAAATGCAGGCAAGTTTTTGGGGAAAAAGGCAGGCAGGTTTTGGGGGGGGAAATTGCAGTTTTTGAGGGGGACATTGCAGTTTTTGAGGCGGACATTGCCGTTTTTGAGGGGGAAAAGGCAGGCAGGTTTTGAGGGGTAAAATGGCAGCAGGTTTTGAGGGGGAAAATGGAGGCAGGTTTTGAGGGGGAAAATGCAGGCAGTGAAGGGAAAATGCAGGCAGTTTTTGAGGGGAAAATTGCAGTTTTTGAGGGGAAAAATGAAGGCAGGTTATGAGGGGGAAAATGAAGGCAGGTTTTGAGGGGGAAAATGGAGGCAGGTTTTGAGGGGGAAAATGCAGGCAGGTTTTGAGGGGGAAAATGCAGGCAGGTTTTGGGGGGAAAATGCAGGCAGGTTTTGGGGGGAAAATGCAGGCAGGTTTTGAGGGGGAAAATGGCAGGCAGGTTTTGAGAGGGAAGATTGCAGGCAGGTTTTGAGGGGAAAAATTAAGGCAGGTTTTGGGGGGGGAAATTGCAGTTTTTGAGGGGGAAATTGCAGGCAGTTTTTGAGGGGGAAAATGCAGGCAGGTTTTGAGGCGGAAAATGCAGGCAGGTTTTGAGGGGGAAAATGCAGGCAGGTTTTGAGGGGGAAGAGTGCAGGCAGGTTTTTAGGGGGAAGAGTGCAGGCAGGTTTTTAGGGGGAAAACGCAGGCAGGTTTTTGGGGGAAAATGCAGGCAGATGTTGAGGGGGAAAATGCAGGCAGGTTTTGAGGGGGGAAAAAACCTGGTTTGTGTGTCTTGGGGGAGAAAGGGGTCAGGTAGGAGGGTGTGTGGGGCAAGTTGTGAGGTAGAAGTGGTAGATTTTGGGGTGAAAAGGGGCGGATTTGGGGGTGGGGGGCGCATAGTTATTGGGTGAAGGCAGGTTTTGAGGGGGAAAATGCAGGCCGGTTTTTAGGGGGAAAATGGCAGGCAGGTTTCGAGGGGTGTGATAGGTAGTAAATCGTCTGTTCATCAAATCCAGTAAGAAGACAATAGAAAAGCAAACTGTCATATGAACTATTGCATGTTGTGCAAGACTAACAGCAAATGTTTAATTGAATTAACATGATAGTGTGAATTGTGACAGGAAGAAAGCGGGGGGAACAACAAGAGAAGAAGCATCTGCACTTCAAAAGGTGTGAAGAGTTGCAGATGCCCAATTAAGCAAACAAGAGAGTGTTCAGACCATAAATCTCCTTATTCAAAGAGACTGCTGGGCCTAGGCTGATAAGGACGCTGCAGACTTAGTGGATCATCCCATTCCAGGCAAAAGGTGAAAAGTACACTGTGAGGAGGACCTACGGCCTTCATCCCAAACGACCACCACCCATAATTTGGAGACCCTTGCCCGTATTCTTAACAGCTTCTGCGCAAGCGTAAAAGACTGATAAGCTAATTACCATACGAAGTGGGAATAGGCGGGTCCAAGTAATGTATATGCATAAGTGTATAATGACTATGTAACACTTTATAGTGTAAGATTGAAACAAAATGCCCTGGGGTTGCGGGCGTTGTTGGAGCAGGAGACTCCCCGGCCGCCCAGCGCTGTTTTGCTTGTTGCTGCTTGCTAAATAAAACTCTGACTCAGCCAAATTTAAGAAGTCAGTTTATACCACCCCTCAAAAACTGCCTGAAATTTCCCCCTCAAAAACCGCCTGAAATTTCCCACTCAAAAACCGCCTGAAATTTCCCCCTCAAAAACCGCCTGAAATTTCCCCCTCAAAAACCGCCTGAAATTTCCCCCTCAAAAACTGCCTGAAATTTCCCCCTCAAAAACTGCCTGAAATTTCCCCCTCAAAAACTGCCTGAAATTTCCCCCTCAAAACCTGCCTGCATTTTTCCCCTAAAAACCGGCCTGCATTTTTCCCCCTAAAAACCGGCCTGCATTTGCCCCCTCAAAAACCTGCCTGCATTTTACCCTCAAAAACCTGCCGCCATTTTCCCCCTCAAAACCTGCCTGCAATTTTCCCCTCACAACCTGCCTGCCTTTTCCCCCTCAAAACCTGCCTACATTTTTCCCCCTCAAAAACAGCAATTTCCCCCTCAAAATCTGCAATTACCCCCTCAAAAACTGCAATTTGCCCCCTCAAAACCTGCCTGCCATTTGCCCCCTCAAAACCTGCCTGCCATTTTCCCCCTCAAAACCTGCCTGCCTTTTCCCCCTCAAAACCTGCCTGCATTTTCCCCATCAAAACCTGCCTGCATTTTCCCCATCAAAACCTGCCTACATTTTCCCTCTCAAAAAGTGCCATTTCCCCCTCAAAAACTGAAATTTCCCCCTGAGATAGGGAATTTAAAGAATTTGAGTTTGATGGTGCAAGCTTGCGCCAAGATGAGGGGGCTATACGTGAAGACATACCAGGGGCTGACACTGTTGCTAAGATATTATCTTCTGGCTCAAACAGAAGCTTCCTATTGTCCTTGAAGCAGTACAAATCAGCAATAGATCACCTCAAATCCTAACTCTAATTGGCCTTGCGGTTTAGCTAGGAGCCAGGGAACAACTGAGGCTGCGCAGAAGAATGAGGTAAAAAGTTCATCAGCGAGGAAGAGGAGATACTTCATCTGTACGACCCTCGCCCAGGAATTTGCGACCACCAAAGGAGCTCAACGCGCAGACGCAAGAGGAGGAGACCTAATTACCATGAGAAGCGAGGGGAGGCGGGGAAATATTATGTTTCTGTATAAGCATTCTATGAATATGCATTATTTTGTAATATATAAGCAGGACGAGAGCTGCAAGGGGTGCGCATGCTTGTGGAGGAGCGATTCCCCATGCGCCCGGCGCTGAATAAACATACCTACTTTACAACTTAACAGTTGTGGAGTTAGTTTTTCCGCAAGTCAGGGGGAAATTGCAGGCAGGTTTTGAGGGGGAAAAATGGAGGCAGGTTTAGAGGGGAAAATGAAGGCAGGTTTTGAGGGGGGAAATGGAGGCAGGTTTTGAGGGGGAAAATGGCAGGCAGGTTTTGAGGGGGAAAATGGCAGTTAGGTTTTGAGGGGGAAAATGGAGGCAGATTTCGAGGGGGAAAATGCCGTTTTTGAGGGGAAAAAAGGCAGGTAGTTTTTGAGGGGGATATTTTCAGTCTTTGAGGGGGAAATTTCAGTTTTTGAGGGGGAAAATGGACGCAGTTTTTGCGGGGGAAAATGGAGGCATGCTTTGAGGTGGAAAATGGAGACAGGTTTTGAGGGAGAAAATGGAGGCAGGTTTTGAGGGGGATAATGGAGGCAGGTTTTGAGGGGGAAAATGGAGGCAGGTTTTGAGGGGGAAAAATGCAGGCAGTTTTTGAGGGGGAAATAGCAGTTTTTGAGGGGGAAATAGCAGTTTTGAGGGGGAAATTTCAGTTTTTGAGGGGGAAAATGGAGGCAGGTTTTGAGGGGGCAAATGCAGGCAGGTTTTGAGGGGGCAAATGGCAGGCAGGTTTTGAGGGGGAAAATTACAGGCAGGTTTTGAGGGGGAAAATGGAGGCAGGTTTTGAGGGGGAAAATGGAGGCAGGTTTTGAGGTGGAAAATGGAGGCAGGTTTTGAGGGGGAAAATGGAGGCAGGTTTTGAGGGGGAAAAATGCAGGCAGTTTTTGAGGGGGAAATAGCAGTTTTTGAGGGGAAATAGCAGTTTTGAGGGGGAAATTTCAGTTTTTGAGGGAGAAAATGCTGGCAGGTTTTGAGGTGGCAACTAGCAGGCAGGTTTTGAGGGGGAAAAAGGCAGGCCGGTTTTGACGGGGAAAAAGGCAGGCAGGTAGGTTTTGAGGGGGAAAAAGGCAGGCAGGTTTTGAGGGTACATTGCAGTTTTTGAGGGGGACATTGCCGTTTTTCAGGGGGAAATTGCGGGCCGGTTTTGAGGGGGAAAATGGAGGCAGGTTTTGAGGGGGAAAATGGAGGCAGGTTTTGAGCCGAAAATGGAGGCAGGTTTTGAGGGGGAAAATGGCAGGTAGGTTTTGAGGGGGGAAATGGAGGCAGGTTTTGAGGGGAAAAATGCAGGCAGGTTTTGAGGGGGAAAATGCAGGCAGTTTTTGAGGGGAAAAATGCAGGCAGTTTTTGAGGGTGAAATAGCAGTTTTTGAGGGGGAAATTTCAGTTTTTGAGGGGGAAATTTCAGTTTTTGAGGGGGAAATGGAGGCAGTTTTTGAGGGGGAAATAGCAGGCAGTTTTTGAGGGGGAAAAGGCAGGCAGGTTTTGAGGGAGACATTGCAGTTTTTCAGCGGAAAAAGGCAGGCAGGTTTTGAGGGGGAAAAATGCAGGCAGGTTTTGAGGGGGAAAAGGAAGGCAGTTTTTGAGGGGAAAAATGCAGGCAGGATTTTGGGGGTGAAAAGGCAGGCAAGTTTTTGGGCGTAAAAAGGCAGGCAGGTTTTGGGGGGGGAAATTGCAGTTTTTGAAGGGGACATTGCAGTTTTTGTGTAGGAAAAGGTAGGCAGGATTTGAGGGGGAAAATGCAGGCAGGATTTTGGGGGAAAAAGGCAGGCAGGTTTTGGGGGGGGAAATTCCATTTTTTGAGGGGGAAAATGGCGGCAGGGTTTCAGGGGGAAAATGGCGGCAGGGTTTGAGGGGGAAAATGGAGGGAGATTTTGAGGGGGAAAATGCAGGCACTTTTTGAGGGGGAAAATGCAGGCAGGTTTTGGGGTGGAAAACGGCAGGCAGGTTTTGGGGTGGAAAAAGGCAGGCAGATTTTGAGGGGAAAAAGGCAGACGGGTTATGAGGGGGAAAATGCAGGCAGGTTTTGAGGGGGAAAATGCAGGCAGGTTTTGAGGGGGAAAAGGAAGGCAGTTTTTGAGGGGGAAATGGCAGGTAGGTTTTGAGGGGGCAAATGGCAGGCAGGTTTTGAGGGGGAAAATTACAGGCAGGTTTTGAGGGGGAAAATGGAGGCAGGTTTTGAGGGGGAAAATGGAGGCAGGTTTTGAGGGGGAAAATGCAGGCAGGTTTTGAGGGGGAAAAGGCAGGCAGGTTTTGAGGGGGGAAAATGCAGGCAGGTTTTAAGGGGGAAAATGCAGGCAGGTTTTGAGGAGAAAATGCAGGCAGGTTTTGAGGGGAAAATGGCAGGTAGGTTTTGAGGGGGAAAATGGAAGGCAGGTTTTGAGGAGAAAAATGACAGGCAGGTTTTGAGGAGGAAAATGGAGGCAGGTTTTGAGGGGGAAAATGGCAGGTAGGTTTTGAGGGGGAAAATGGAGGCAGGTTTTGAGGGGGAAAATGGCAGGTAGGTTTTGAGAGGGAAAATGGAGGCAGGTTTTGAGGGGGAAAAATGCAGGCAGTTTCTGAGGGTGAAATAGCAGTTTTTGAGGGGGAAATTTCAGTTTTTGAGGGGGAAAAGGTAGGCAGTTTTTGAGGTGGAAATTTCAGTTTTTGAGGAGGAAAAGGCAGGCAGTTTTTGAGGGGGAAAAGGCAGGCAGTTTTTGAGGGGGAAAAGGCATTTTTTGAGGGGGAAAAATGCAGGCAGGTTATGAGGGGGAAAATGCAGGCAGGTTTTGGGGGGAAAATGTAGGCAGGTTTTGAGGGGGAAAATGCAGGCAGATTTTGAGGGGGAAAATGCAGGCAGGTTTTGAGGGGGAAAATGCAGGCAGGTTTTAAGGGGGAAAATGGAGGCAGGATTTGAGAGGGACATTGCAGGCAGGGTTTGAGGGGGACATTGCAGTTTTTCAGCGGAAAAAGGCAGTCAGGTTTTGAGGGGGAAAAGGCAGTTTTTGAGGGGGAAAAATGCAGGCAGGTTATCAGGGGGAAAATGCAGGCAGGTTTTGGGGGGAAAATGGAGGCAGGTTTTGAGGGGAAAAATGGAGGCAGGTTTTGAGGGGGACATTGCAGGCAGGTTTTGAGGGGGACATTTCAGTTTTTCAGCAGAAAAAGGCAGGCAGTTTTTGAGGGGGAAATAGCAGTTTTTGAGGGGGAAATAGCAGTTTTTGAGGGGGAAATTGCAGTTTTTGAGGGGAAGTAGCAGTTTTTGAGGGCGAAGTAGCAGTTTTTGAGGGGGAAATAGCAGTTTTTGAGGGGGAAATAGCAGTTTTTAGAGGGAAAATGCAATCAGATTTTGAGGAGGAAAATGCAGGCAGATTTTGAGGGGGAAAATGCAGGCAGGTTTTGAGGGGAAAAATGCAGGCAGGTTTTGAGGATGAAAATGCAATCAGATTTTGAGGGGAAAAATGGAGGCAGTTTTTATGGGGGAAAAGGTAGGCAGTTTTTGAGAGGGAAAATGCAGGCAGGTTTTGATGGGGAAAAAGGCAGGCAGGTTTTGATGGGGAAAATGCAGGCAGGTTTTGAGGGAGAAAATGCAGTTTTTGAGGGTAAAAATGGAGGCAGGTTTTATGGGGGAAAAGGTAGGCAGTATTTGAGGGGAAAATGGCAGTTTTTGAGAGGGAAAATGCAGGCAGGTTTTGATGGGGAAAAATGCAGGCAGGTTTTGGGGGGAAAATGCAGGCAGGTTTTGAGGGGGGAAAATGGCAGGCAGGTTTTGAGGGGGACATTGCAGTTTTTCAGCCGAAAAAGGGAGGCCGGTTTTGAGGGGGAAAAGGCAGGCAGGTTTTTAGGGGGAAATTACAGTTTTTGAGGGGGAAATGGCAGGCAGGTTTTGAGGGGGAAAATGGAGGCAAGTTTTGAGTGGGAAAATGCAGGCAGGTTTTGAGGGGGAAAATGCAGGCAGGTTTTTGAGGTGAAAATGCAGGAAGGTTTTTGAGGGGAAAATGGAGGCAGGTTTTGAGGGGGAAAATGCAGGCAGGTTTTGAGGGGAAAAAGGCAGGCAGGTTTTCAGGGGGACATTGTAGGCAGGTTTTGAGGGGGACATTGCAGTTTTTTAGCGGAAAAAGGCAGGCAGGGTTTGACGGGGAAAAGGCAGGCCGGTTTTGAGGGGGAAAAGGAAGGCAGTTTTTGAGGGGAAAATTGCAGGCACGTTTTGAGGGGAAAAATGCAGGCAGTTTCTTTGGGGGAAAAAGGGAGGCAGGTTTTGGGGGGGGACATTGCAGTTTTTGAGGGGGACATTGCAGTTTTTGAGGGGGACATTGCCGTTTTTGAGGGGGAAAAGGCAGGCAGGTTTTGAGGGGGAAAATGGCGGCAGGTTTTGAGGGGGAAAATGGAGGCAGGTTTTGAGGGGGAAAATGGCGGCAGGTTTTGAGGGGGAAATGGAGGCAGGTTTTGAGGGGGAAAATGGAGGCAGGTTTTGAGGGGGAAATGGAGGCAGGTTTTGAGGGGGAAATGACAGGCAGGTTTTCAGGGGGAAAATGGCAGGCAGGTTTTGAGGGGGAAAATGGAGGCAGGTTTTGAGGGGGAAAATGGAGGCAGGTTTTGAGGGGGATAAAGGAGGCAGGTTTTGAGAGGGAAAAATGCAGGCAGTTTTTGAGGGGGAAATAGCAGTTTTGAGGGGGAAATTTCAGTTTTTGAGGGGGAAAATGGAGGCAGGTTTTGAGGGGGAAAATGGAGGCAGGTTTTGAGCGGGAAAATGGAGGCAGGTTTTGAGCGGGAAAATGGAGGCAGGTTTTGAGGGGTAAAATGGAGGCAGGTTTTGAGGGGGAAAATGGAGGCAGGTTTTGAGGGGTAAAATGGCAGGCAGGATTTGAGGGGGAAAATGTCAGGCAGGTTTTGAGGGGGAAAATGGAGGCAGGTTTTGAGGGGGAAAATGACCGGCAGGTTTTGAGGGGCAAAATGGCCGGCAGGTTCTGAGGGGCAAAATGCAGGTAGGTTTTGAGGGGGAAAATGGAGGCAGGTTTTGAGGGAGAAAATGGAGGCAGGTTTTGAGGGGGATAATGGAGGCAGGTTTTGAGGGGGAAAATGGAGGCAGGTTTTGAGGGGGAAAAATGCAGGCAGTTTTTGAGGGGGAAATAGCAGTTTTTGAGGGGGAAATAGCAGTTTTGAGGGGGAAATTTCAGTTTTTGAGGGGGAAAATGGAGGCAGGTTTTGAGGGGGCAAATGCAGGCAGGTTTTGAGGGGGCAAATGGCAGGCAGGTTTTGAGGGGGAAAATTACAGGCAGGTTTTGAGGGGGAAAATGGAGGCAGGTTTTGAGGGGGAAAATGGAGGCAGGTTTTGAGGTGGAAAATGGAGGCAGGTTTTGAGGGGGAAAATGGAGGCAGGTTTTGAGGGGGAAAAATGCAGGCAGTTTTTGAGGGGGAAATAGCAGTTTTTGAGGGGAAATAGCAGTTTTGAGGGGGAAATTTCAGTTTTTGAGGGAGAAAATGCTGGCAGGTTTTGAGGGGGCAACTAGCAGGCAGGTTTTGAGGGGGAAAAAGGCAGGCCGGTTTTGACGGGGAAAAAGGCAGGCAGGTAGGTTTTGAGGGGGAAAAAGGCAGGCAGGTTTTGAGGGTACATTGCAGTTTTTGAGGGGGACATTGCCGTTTTTCAGGGGGAAATTGCGGGCCGGTTTTGAGGGGGAAAATGGAGGCAGGTTTTGAGGGGGAAAATGGAGGCAGGTTTTGAGCCGAAAATGGAGGCAGGTTTTGAGGGGGAAAATGGCAGGTAGGTTTTGAGGGGGGAAATGGAGGCAGGTTTTGAGGGGAAAAATGCAGGCAGGTTATGAGGGGGAAAATGCAGGCAGTTTTTGAGGGGAAAAATGCAGGCAGTTTTTGAGGGTGAAATAGCAGTTTTTGAGGGGGAAATTTCAGTTTTTGAGGGGGAAATTTCAGTTTTTGAGGGGGAAATGGAGGCAGTTTTTGAGGGGGAAATAGCAGGCAGTTTTTGAGGGGGAAAAGGCAGGCAGGTTTTGAGGGAGACATTGCAGTTTTTCAGCGGAAAAAGGCAGGCAGGTTTTGAGGGGGAAAAATGCAGGCAGGTTTTGAGGGGGAAAAGGAAGGCAGTTTTTGAGGGGAAAAATGCAGGCAGGATTTTGGGGGTGAAAAGGCAGGCAAGTTTTTGGGCGTAAAAAGGCAGGCAGGTTTTGGGGGGGGAAATTGCAGTTTTTGAAGGGGACATTGCAGTTTTTGTGTAGGAAAAGGTAGGCAGGATTTGAGGGGGAAAATGCAGGCAGGATTTTGGGGGAAAAAGGCAGGCAGGTTTTGGGGGGGGAAATTCCATTTTTTGAGGGGGAAAATGGCGGCAGGGTTTCAGGGGGAAAATGGCGGCAGGGTTTGAGGGGGAAAATGGAGGGAGATTTTGAGGGGGAAAATGCAGGCACTTTTTGAGGGGGAAAATGCAGGCAGGTTTTGGGGTGGAAAACGGCAGGCAGGTTTTGGGGTGGAAAAAGGCAGGCAGATTTTGAGGGGAAAAAGGCAGACGGGTTATGAGGGGGAAAATGCAGGCAGGTTTTGAGGGGGAAAATGCAGGCAGGTTTTGAGGGGGAAAAGGAAGGCAGTTTTTGAGGGGGAAATGGCAGGTAGGTTTTGAGGGGGCAAATGGCAGGCAGGTTTTGAGGGGGAAAATTACAGGCAGGTTTTGAGGGGGAAAATGGAGGCAGGTTTTGAGGGGGAAAATGGAGGCAGGTTTTGAGGGGGAAAATGCAGGCAGGTTTTGAGGGGGAAAAGGCAGGCAGGTTTTGAGGGGGGAAAATGCAGGCAGGTTTTAAGGGGGAAAATGCAGGCAGGTTTTGAGGAGAAAATGCAGGCAGGTTTTGAGGGGAAAATGGCAGGTAGGTTTTGAGGGGGAAAATGGAAGGCAGGTTTTGAGGAGAAAAATGACAGGCAGGTTTTGAGGAGGAAAATGGAGGCAGGTTTTGAGGGGGAAAATGGCAGGTAGGTTTTGAGGGGGAAAATGGAGGCAGGTTTTGAGGGGGAAAATGGCAGGTAGGTTTTGAGAGGGAAAATGGAGGCAGGTTTTGAGGGGGAAAAATGCAGGCAGTTTCTGAGGGTGAAATAGCAGTTTTTGAGGGGGAAATTTCAGTTTTTGAGGGGGAAAAGGTAGGCAGTTTTTGAGGTGGAAATTTCAGTTTTTGAGGAGGAAAAGGCAGGCAGTTTTTGAGGGGGAAAAGGCAGGCAGTTTTTGAGGGGGAAAAGGCATTTTTTGAGGGGGAAAAATGCAGGCAGGTTATGAGGGGGAAAATGCAGGCAGGTTTTGGGGGGAAAATGTAGGCAGGTTTTGAGGGGGAAAATGCAGGCAGGTTTTAAGGGGGAAAATGGAGGCAGGATTTGAGAGGGACATTGCAGGCAGGGTTTGAGGGGGACATTGCAGTTTTTCAGCGGAAAAAGGCAGTCAGGTTTTGAGGGGGAAAAGGCAGTTTTTGAGGGGGAAAAATGCAGGCAGGTTATCAGGGGGAAAATGCAGGCAGGTTTTGGGGGGAAAATGGAGGCAGGTTTTGAGGGGAAAAATGGAGGCAGGTTTTGAGGGGGACATTGCAGGCAGGTTTTGAGGGGGACATTTCAGTTTTTCAGCAGAAAAAGGCAGGCAGTTTTTGAGGGGGAAATAGCAGTTTTTGAGGGGGAAATAGCAGTTTTTGAGGGGGAAATTGCAGTTTTTGAGGGGAAGTAGCAGTTTTTGAGGGCGAAGTAGCAGTTTTTGAGGGGGAAATAGCAGTTTTTGAGGGGGAAATAGCAGTTTTTAGAGGGAAAATGCAATCAGATTTTGAGGAGGAAAATGCAGGCAGATTTTGAGGGGGAAAATGCAGGCAGGTTTTGAGGGGAAAAATGCAGGCAGGTTTTGAGGATGAAAATGCAATCAGATTTTGAGGGGAAAAATGGAGGCAGTTTTTATGGGGGAAAAGGTAGGCAGTTTTTGAGAGGGAAAATGCAGGCAGGTTTTGATGGGGAAAAAGGCAGGCAGGTTTTGATGGGGAAAATGCAGGCAGGTTTTGAGGGAGAAAATGCAGTTTTTGAGGGTAAAAATGGAGGCAGGTTTTATGGGGGAAAAGGTAGGCAGTATTTGAGGGGAAAATGGCAGTTTTTGAGAGGGAAAATGCAGGCAGGTTTTGATGGGGAAAAATGCAGGCAGGTTTTGGGGGGAAAATGCAGGCAGGTTTTGAGGGGGGAAAATGGCAGGCAGGTTTTGAGGGGGACATTGCAGTTTTTCAGCCGAAAAAGGGAGGCCGGTTTTGAGGGGGAAAAAGGCAGGCAAGTTTTGAGGGGGAAAAAGGCAGGCAAGTATTTTGGGGGCAAAAAGGCAGGCAAGTATTTTGGGGGAAAAAGGCAGGTAGGTTTTGAGGGGGAAAAGGCAGGCAGGATTTTGGGGGGAAAAAGGCAGGCAAGTATTTTGGGGGAAAATGGCAGGTAGGTTTTAGGGGGGAAATTGCAGTTTTAGAGGGGGACATTGCAGTTTTTGTGTGGGAAAAGGGAGGCAGGTTTTGAGGGGGAAAATGGCGGCAGGTTTTGAGGGGGAAAATGCAGGCAGGTTTTGAGGGGGAAAATGGCAGGCAGTTTTTGAGTGGGACATTGCAGTTTTTGAGGGGGAAATTGCAGTTTTTGTGGGGGAAAAGGCAGGCCGGTTTTGAGGGGAAAATGGCAGGCAGTTTTTGAGGGGGAAAAGGCAGGCAGGTTTTGAGGGGGAAAAGGCAGGCAGGTTTTTTGGGGGAAAAGGCAGGCAGGTTTTGAGGGGGAAAATGGAGGCAGGTTTTGAGGGGGCAACTAGCAGGCAGGTTTTGAGGGGGCAACTAGCAGGCAGGTTTTGAGGGGGAAAAGGCAGGTAGGTTTTGAGGGGGAAAAGGCAGGTAGGTTTTGAGGGGGAAAATGGCAGGCAGTTTTTGAGGGGGAAAATGGAGGCAGGTTTTGAGGGGGAAAATGGAGGCAGGTTTTGAGGGGGAAAATGGAGGCAGGTTTTGAGGGGGAAAATGGAGGCTGGTTTCGAGGGGGAAAATGGAGGCTGGTTTCGAGGGGGAAAATGGAGGCTGGTTTCGAGGGGGAAAAGGGCAGGCAGGTTTTGAGGGGTGTGATAGGTAGTAAATCGTCTGTTCATCAAATCCAGTAAGAAGACAATAGAAAAGCAAACTGTCATATGAACTATTGTATGTTGTGCAAGACTAACAGCAAATGTTTAATTGAATTAACATGATAGTGTGAATTGTGACAGGAAGAAAGGGGGGGGAACAACAAGAGAAGAAGCATCTGCACTTCAAAAGGTGTGAAGGGTTGCAGATGCCCAATTAAGCAAACAAGAGAGTGTTCAGACCATAAATCTCCTTATTCAAAGAGACTGCTGGGCCTAGGCTGATAAGGACGCTGCAGACTTAGTGGATCATCCCATTCCAGGCAAAAGGTGAAAAGTACACTGTGAGGAGGACCTACGGCCTTCATCCCAAACGACCACCACCCATAATTTGGAGACCCTTACCCGTATTTTTAACAGCTTCTGCGCAAGCGTAAAAGACTGATAAGCTAATTACCATACGAAGCGGGAATAGGCGGGTCCAAGTAATGTATATGCATAAGTGTATAATGACTATGTAACACTTCATAGTGTAAGATTGAAACAAAATGCCCGGGGGTTGCGGGCGTTGTTGGAGCAGGAGACTCCCCGGCCGCCCAGCGCTGTTTTGCTTGTTGCTGCTTGCTAAATAAAACTCTGACTCAGCCAAATTTAAGAAGTCAGTTTATACCACCCCTCAAAAACTGCCTGCCATTTGCCCCCTCAAAAACTGCCTGCCATTTGCCCCCTCAAAAACTGCCTGCCATTTGCCCCCTCAAAACATGCCTACATTTTTCCCCATCAAAACCTGCCTGCATTTTCCAACTCAAAAACTGCCATTTTCCCCTCAAAAACTGCCTACCTTCTACCCATAAAACCTGCCGCCATTTTCCCCCTCAAAACCTGCCGCCATTTTCCCCCTCAAAACCTGCCGCCATTTTCCCCCTCAAAACCTGCCGCCATTTTCCCCCTCAAAACCTGCCTGCCATTTTCCCCCTCAAAACCTGAACTACATTTTCCCCCTCAAAACCTGAACTACATTTTCCCCCTCAAAACCTGCCTGCACTTTTCCCCCCTAAAAACCTGCCTGCACTTTTCCCCCCTAAAAACCTGCCTGCACTTTTCCCCCCTAAAAACCTGCCTGCACTTTTCCCCCCTAAAAACCTGCCTGCACTTTTCCCCCCTAAAAACCTGCCTGCACTTTTCCCCCCTAAAAACCTGCCTGCACTTTTCCCCCCTAAAAACCTGCCTGCACTTTTCCCCCCTAAAAACCTGCCTGCACTTTTCCCCCCTAAAAACCTGCCTGCACTTTTCCCCCCTAAAAACCTGCCTGCACTTTTCCCCCCTAAAAACCTGCCTGCATTTTTCCCCCTAAAAACCTGCCTGCATTTTTCCCCCTAAAAACCTGCCTGCAATTTTCCCCATCAAAAGCTGCCTGCATTCTTCCCCCTAAATAACTTCATTTTTACCCTCAAAAACTGCCTCCAAGCCGTCACTATCCACCCCCCACCCCCAAATCTGCCCCTTTTACCTCAAAACTTCCCCCGTCCACTCTCCAACCTGACCCCTTTCACCCCCAAGTCTCTCAAATCGGGTTTTATCCCCCTCGAAACCTGCCTGCCCTTTTCCCCCTCGAAACCTGCCTGCCCTTTTCCCCCTCGAAACCTGCCTTCAACCCATCACTATGCGCCCCCCCACCCCCAAAGCCACCCCTTTTCACCCCCAAATCTGTCCCTTTTACCTCACAACTTGCCCCCCACACCCTCCAACCTGACCCCCTTCACCCCCAAGACTCACAAATCAGGTTTTTTCCCCCTCAAAACCTGCCTGCATTTTCCCCCTCAAAACCTAACTGCATTTTTCCCCTCAAAAACTGCCTCCACCCCGTCACTATCCACACCCCACCCCCAAATCCGCCACTTTTTACCCCCAAATCTGCCCCTTTTACCTCACAACTTCTCCCCCCAACCCCCAACCTGACCCCTTTCACCCCCAAGACTCGTAAATTGTGTTTTTTTCCCCTCAAAAAGTGCCTTTTCCTCCTCGAAACCTACCTTTTTTCCTCAAAATCCGACTTCGCCCCGTCACTATCCGCCCTGCACACCCCGAAACCGCCCTTTTTCACACCAAAATCCGCCGCTCCCCGCCTTCCCCCCACCTGGTCGCGGTGAGCTGGGCGAGGCGCTTGGGAAGGGGAGGGCGTGGCCAGACGTGCCGTAACGTCCGCGCCCCCTCCACAGGGCGGGGACTTAAAAGGGCAACGCGTGCATAGTCCCGGTGGGGCCCACCTGACTTTTGGGGGTGTCCGGGGGGGGGTTTAGGGCTCTCAGAAGGATTTTGGGGGTCTGGGGGGGTTTGAAGCCACTTTGAGCGTTTTGGGGTGCAGGAGGGGAGGGCCCCGGGGCAGGGTTGGGGTTCACAAGGGATTTTGGGGTGCGGGGGGGAGTGCAGTAAAGTGTCCGGGGGGGTGTTGGGGTGCAGGGGCAGTATTGGGGTGCTGGGGGGGGGGTACAAGCCCGGGGGGGGTCAGTTTTGGGGTGCAGAGGGGAGGGTGCAGGGGGGAAGGTGTATTTTGCGGTGCCGGGGAGTGGGAAATTTTGGGGTGCTGGGGGGAGCTGTCCCAACACCAGGGTGGGGGTTTTGGGGTGCAGCCTGGGGGCGGGGGGGTGGGATGTGTGTGTGTGCCCCCCCCCCAAAAAAAACAAAAACCAAAAACCAACCCAAAACTCTCCTTTGGGTGTCCAGGGGCGGCGCTTGGGGTGGGGGGTGCACAGGGGGGACCCCAACTCCACAGGCCACCCAGTCCTGGGTCCCCAGGAGGACATTTTGGGTGGCCAGGGTTCTCCAAATGGGGGTCATGGGTCCCTCAACCCCCGGGCAGATGTGGGGTGTCCGTGGGCCCCTCAACCCCTGGGGTCCCCAGAAGACCTTCTGAGGTACCCATGGGTCCTCCCCCTCCCCCTCTCTCCCCTCCCCCGCAGTTCCAGCGCCAACACACGACTCTCCACAAGCTCAACGCGGTGGCTTTGCTGGTGACCTTCTTCCTCTGCCGCGTCCTCCTCTTCCCCTACTTGTACTGGGCCTACGGGCGCCACCGGGGGCTGCCCCTCTTGGGGGTCCCGGCCGCTCTGCCCCCCACCTACAACGCCGCCGCCGCCGCCCTCTTGGCCCCCCAACTTTACTGGTTCGCCCTCATCTGCCGGGGGGCCTGGCGCCTCTTCCGACCCCCCGCCGCCCCCCGACAGCCCCCTTGAGCGACCCCCGACTCCCTTCCCCCCCCCCCCCTCCCGCCCCAACTAGCGCCTGGGGAGGGGGGAAAAGGGGGGGGGGTGGATCTAGGAGGGGGGTGGGAGGGGGGGATCTATGGGGAATCTGTGGGGCAGCCTGGGGGATTTATGGGGCAGGCTTGGGAGGGGGTCCTGGGCTCCTATGGGGTACCTTGGGGTCCATATGGGGCAGCCTGGGGGGTCCTGGGGTCCTTTGTGGGCACCCTTGGGTCCCTATGGGGCACCTTGGGGGATTTATGGGTCACTCTGGAGTCCCTATGGGGCAGCCTGGGGGTACCTGGTGTCCCTATGGGGCACCATCAGGTCCCTGGGGGGCACTTTGGGGGATCTATGGGTCACCCTGGGGTCCCTATGGGGCACCCTTGGGGGTCCTGGGGTACCTTGGGGGATCTATGGGGCTCCTCAGGGTCCCTATAGGGCAGCCTGGGGGGTCCTGGGGTCCCTATGGGGCACCCTGGGGGATCTATAGGTCACTCTGGTGTCCCTATGAGGCACCCTGTGGGGTCCTGGGGTACCCTGGGGGATCTATGGGGCACCCTGGGGTCCCTATGGGGCACCCTTCGGTCCCTATGGGTCCCTATGGGGCACCCTTTGGGGTCCTGGGCTACCCTGGGGTCCCTATGGGGCAGCCTGGGGGTACTTGAGGTGCCTATGGGGCACACTGGAAGATCTGTGGGTCACTCTGGGGTCCCTATGGGGGGTCCTGGGGTACCTTGGGGGATCTGTGGGGCACCCTTGGGTCCCTATGGGGCCCCTTGGGGGATCTATGGGTCACCCTGGGGTCCCTATGGGGCACCCTGGGGGGTCCTGGGGTACCCTGGGGGATCTATGGGGCACCCTGGGGTCCCTCTGGGGCCCCTTGGGGGATCTGTGGGTCACTCCGGGGGGCCCCGTCCCCTCCCCCCCAGGCGCAGCGGCTGGACCCACATTAAAGGACTTTGGGGACGTCCCGGCCTCCTCCTTGGGGGGGGGGGGGGAGCGCCGGGACCCCCATCAGCTCCCAGTATGGACTGGGACAGCTCCCAGTACAGACTGGGTCCCCCGACACCCTCCCAGTACAGACTGGGCCTGTCCCAGTATAAAGTGAAGCCTCTGATCCCCATCCCAGTCCAGACTGGGCCCTTCCCAGTACAAACTGCTCTCCTTGGTCCAGTCCCAGTACAGACTGGGCCACTTCCCAGTCAGAACTGGATTCCCTCCCAGTACAGACTGGGCCCATTCCCAGTACCAAGTGGAACCTCTGAACCCCTCCCAGTTCAGAATGTGGCCTGTCCCAGTGCAAACTGTTCTCCTTGGTCCCGTCCCAGTACAGACTGGGCCACTTCCCAGTATGAAATGGATCTACCAGTGCTTCCCAGTACAAACTGGGTCCCCTGTGCATTCCCAGTACAGACTGGGCCCATTCCCAGTACAAACTGCTCTCCTCGGTCCAGTCCCAGTACAGACTGGGCCACTTCCCAGTCAGAACTGGTTCCCTGGACCCCTTCCAATACAGACTGGGCCCCATCCCAGTACAAACTGGACTCCCAGTGCCCTCCCAGTACAGAATGACCTCATCCCACTACAAACTGCATCCATCTAACCCCTCCCAGTACAGCTGGGCCCCTTCCCAGTATAAAGTGGACCCTCTGATCCTCTCCCAGTACAGACTGGGCCACTCCCCAGTCAGAACTTGATCCCAGTAGAGCCTGGGATCTGTCCCAGTACAAACTGGGTCCCTCTGACCCCTCCCAGTACAGAGCAGGCCCCTTCCCTGTCCAAACTGGATGCCCTGATCTCCTCCCAGTCCAGAATGTGGTGGGTCCCAGTCCACCCTGATCCCCTCCCAGTACAGACTGGGCACCACCCCAGTACAAAGTGGAACCTCTTATCCCATCCCAGTACAGACTGGGCCCTGTCCCAGTACAAGCTGGATCCCTTTAACACCTCCCAGTACAGACTGAGCCCAATCCCAGTACAAACTGCTCTCCTTGGTCCACTCCCAGTATAGACTGGGCCCTTCCCAGTACAAAGTGCTCCCCTTGGTCCAGTCCCAGTACAGACTGGGCCCTTCCCAGTACAAACTGCTCCCCTTGGTCCAGTCCCAGTACAGACTGGGCCACTTCCCAGTCAGAACTGTACCCCTTTATCCCCTCCCAGTACAGACTGGGCTGCCTCCCAGGAGAAACCGGATTTCCAGTGCCCTCCCAGTACAGACTTTTCCCCGTCCCACTACAAGCTGCTTTCCTTGGACCAGTTCCACTACAGACTGGGCCACTTCCTGGCCAGAACTGGATGCCCCAGCCCTCTCCCAGTATAGACTGGGCCTTGTCCCAGTACAAACTGGATCCCTTTAAATCCTCCCAGGAGAGACTGGCTGGCTTCCCAGTCCAAACTGGATGCCCACATCTCCTCCCAATCCGGAACGCGGTGGGTCCTAGTACAGACTGGGCGTCCTCCCAGTCCCAAGAGGATCCTTGGATCTCATCCCAGTCCAGGCTTGGCCCATCCCAGTACAACCTGGATCATCCTCCTTCCCCCCCCACCTCCCAGTACAGACCAGGCTTCTTCCCAGTACTAACTGGTTCTCCTGGTCCCTTCCAGTACAGGCTGGGCCCTCTCCCAGTACAAACTGGATGCCCTAGTGCCTCCCAGTCCAAACTGGAGTCAGCCCCTGTACCCCCGGCCTCCCAGTACGACCATCTTGGAAACCCAGTTGAAGGTTGAAAGGGAATTTATGGGCAATATCCTCAGATTTTACTATTTTGGGAATAAATAACGATAATTGTTGGTCCCAGTTGGATTTAGTAAAGGAGTTGTAGAGAAATCGGAGATATTTCACCTCCTTTCCGCCTCATTATTTTACAGTTTTCCCTCATTTTGCCTCAAAGCAGGGAAAAAAAAAAAAAAAACAAACACCACAACAACAAAAAAACAGCCAAAGGACTCAAATCAGGAGCTACTTGAGTAAAATTAAAGATGACTGCTCAAAACGAACGAGAATTATGAATTTTTTTATTTCTGGGAGGGTGGGTGTGTGACGGGTTCGTTAGGGCGAGAAAAAAGTCACTTTGAGACGAAAAATGAGGATTTTCACAGAGAATTGGTGGGTTTGGACCCTAAAAATGGGGGATTTAAAGAGAAAAATGAGGATTTTCACAGAAAATTGGTGGGTTGGACCCTAAAAATGGGGGGTCAGAGGAGAAAAATGAGGATTTTGACACGGAGAAGGTGGGTTTTGGGTTTGTGACCTAAATGTGAGGGATTGTCTGTGAAAAATGCTTGGAGTCTAAAAATGAGATTTTTTGGACCCTAAAAATGAGGGTTTAGCGTAGAAAAATGAGGATTTTTCACCCAGAATTGGTGACTGGGTTTGTGCGGCAGAGCTGAGCACGCACACGACCAATGGGATCGGGCAACGCCCGTTTATTCCAACTGATTCAGCCCTTTTATAACGTTCTCCCGCGCGCGTGAGCGACACGCGGTACAAGTCCTCGGGATTGGACGGTTAACTCAGCCCGCGCTTTAAACCTTCTTCTGATTGGATAAAAAGTGCCACATCAGCCGTGCCAGGCTTCTGCCTTGTGGAACATCCTCTTCCGTCCCAACCCCTGCCGGGGGTTGTTTGTCCCGTCGAGTTTCTCCCCCCTCACTCAGGGTCACGTCCTTATCGCGTTCTTGCTCGGCGGAGGCTCTTATCACTCTTGTTCTCACGCGGGATTGCTGACGCGGCCGTTCTCTCGCAGAAAGCCTCCAGAACCCCAACAGATCCCTCTTTTTGGTTTTGAGCAACCCGGATTTCTTGCGGGCCCTTTTGTACCGAATGTCTCACACGGGAAACCAAGCACGGCAAAATGACAGCAAGCACGATAACAAGAATTTTAATTCCCCTTTGTAACGACTCTTCCAACCATCCTGCGATTCCCGATGAAGCAAACCGTTCTGATAGGGGTGATGTTACAGCCGTTAACTTCTGCGTGTCATCCTTCCGTTTTCTCCGATTCTCACCGATAGATACCGACGGGTCGGATAAATTCATACAGCGCATTCCTTCAAACTCTTCACACCCTTGGGCTAAAAGCAGAAAATCAGCGGCAGCCCTGTCCCGCAGTACAGCACGCCCAAGGCTCTCCACGCCCGTGGCCAAAGCACCGATTACATTCGATGTCAAGTTCATTTGTTTAGCCGTCCAACATGCAAAACGAGTGACGAGTTGTAATCCCTTTTTGGTCCCAGCTGGAGACACTTGCCAAAAGGCTGCGGTGCCCACGCGCCGCTCTCCTGCTAACAAACATCTTGTTTTCAACAGCTCAGCTTCTTTATCTCCTTGCTACGCACGCCGTTTCTCAGCCCCTTGGCCGTGCAGGTGTTCCTCACCCCAGCTCCAGCCTGTTGTTACAGCGAGGCCACACGGGCTGGATCGCTCACGACACGTCCGTTGTTTTCGAACCGTTCCACCAATCCCTCTTTTTGTTTTTGGGGCCATCCAGACCCCTTTTATTGTTCGGTCCATCGTTTTCACAAAACGCTTCCACACGGAGCTCAACATCATCAAAAGGTTACAATGACCATCGAAACGGTTATTCAATATAAAACCAAATCCTTGAACCATCTAGTGACGTTTTAGCCCAATCACTATTAAATACTCTTCCTTCTTCAAGACGTAAACCCGTCGCGTGAGCATCGCTACAAAACCAAGTGTCATTTCCTGGTGCTGCTGAAGGAGTCTCGACTGTCTGATTACACCAGCCATGTGTCAGAGTTGTGTGAGGCCGATGCCTCCCAGATCTCCCATTTCTTTGTTTCTTGCGGCGCCTGCAAGACTTGTTGGAGAGCTGTATCAGTCAGGGCTGAGACAAACTTTAAAACATAACGTACGTAGAATAGTTCTACAGAAGGTTAAAAGAATACAGCCCTTATAATTACTAGTTAAAAAGAGTAGGTTAATTTGACTCCCCAAAATTAAGGGATATAACTAAATACTACAAAAATAAACAGTGAGGAAAATACGGAGCAGCACACTTAATTAATAGAAGTACTAATGCTCAGATCCGCAATTGTTGGGGAACCCTGGGTGCAGCGAGAATTCAGAGTGCCCTTCCTCGCGAACCGGAAACCCTACGCGATGCGTCCATCCGTAGGGGAGGCATCCAACGTCGCTGCAAGCAGGTCCGGCCTCTAAATCAACAGGGCAAAATAACTGGCAATTTTTTTTATTTTTTTTTTGAGAGGAAACATCTGATTCCATCCTCCTGTTGGGTTCCACCCTGAGCCTGGCCAGTACTCCAGGGGGAAAACCAAGGGAGTTTCTAATAAGGTTAAACACTTGAGCTCTTAATTCTTAATATCGCTAAACAAAGGAAGTGGAATACATACATTCTTACAGCATCTTATCCTTATTAATAACCGTATTTTATCTAAACTACATTTTGCACAAGTGACTAGTAAGCCTAGATATTTCATTAAGGAGTTACAATTACTGTTAGCATTTTCTCGTAAAAGAATTGGCAGCTGTAGTGTAGTTTGTCCTGTTGCAGTAGCAAACATTACCCAGACATTCTGCTGAAATGATCAGTCGAAGAGACCGCAAACTGTCGGCACAGGGGCACCCACAGCACCCACAGCTGGATCCTGAGTGCTGGCTGCCTCTCACCCTCAGCTGTGGTTGCACACACCCTGTCGGTGACCATCGGAGATGAGACCTGTGCAGACACCAGCATCACCTCTTCCCCAGGGTATTAAAGGAACTGGTCCTTCCCAGTTCCCCCTTTCTAGGGTTTTGTTAACACTTGAGCTTTGCTCTGGACTTCTTGTCGATCTGGTATCTGTGATGAGAAGTGACACAATACTGGTGGCACCTGCGAGACAGGGCAATGTTTAAAAGGTTTGAAGAGATGGAGTCTGTCTGGTATTCAGGGCAAGTTGCAGGGATGTTTTTAGCTGGATGCCTTGATAAAGAAAACTGGTTTTGTGTTGCGCTGACATTCTGGTGGAAGAAATGCATGTGTTTTACAGCAGAGCAAATGGTTGACCTGGAGCCAAGCTCTCTCCCCCCTTTTGTTTTTGCAAAAGCGCTTTCAAGGTCTGGCGCGCTCTTTCTACGATGGTTTGTCCTGTGGGGGAATGCAGTGTACTTGTGATGCTTGTTAGCTCTACGGTGAAGATCTTGTTTTGCCTTCTCTGTGAGTGCTTCGGGTGATGTCAGTGAAGGATCTTTCCAGAAAATATCAGATAAGCTATGCAGATCATCATGAGTTAGGCCCACGACGGCTGTATCCAATTTATGGTTCCCAACAGTGTCTGTAAATCTTTTAAAGTCTTAATAGCAGTTTTAAGTTGTCGCAGGACAATACACACAGGTGATTCGGTTCACAAGGTGAGAGTCAGGGGGGTTTCAGGGTGGGTCGTGCTGCAGCGGTGATTAAGACAAATTTGACCCAATTTGAGTTCCTCATTGAGTCATACAGTCATGACCCCAAAATGCAATAGGGGTTTCCAATAGAAATGGATGAATATTTGCTACCCGGTTTTCTGGGCCCCTCACATGAATGAGAGCCTTGCTTTGAATTGCTGCAGCATGACACCAACCCTGAACAGCATTTGAGGTACCGGAGCCAACAGCCAGTCTGCTCACAGATATTATGGTCACATCTGCACCAGCATCTAAATGCCTGTCAGCTCGGCAGATTTTTTAGCTTTAACGAGAGTACATTTTACCAGAAGTTAACCTTGTGTCACGTTTAAGTTCAAAAATATTTAAGGGGTACCTGCTGATCCAAATCCTGAGTAATTGCGGCTTCTTTAACAAGCTGAACAATTTTTTACTTTTTTTGTTACTGAACACAGGGGTACAGACCATAATTTTGATTTTTCTCTTCATAACCAGCACCTACGACCCCTGGTAAAACAAACAACCCCCGTCAGGTTGCAGATGACCTTTTGCCAACATTTCCCTTAGGCAGATGGTTCAGAGGGGCACTCTCCCCGCAGAGCGTGCACCTAAATTCCAAACAACAACCAACACGGAATGACTGCCTCCCGTTAGAGGAGGTGTTTTACCTGTGACACTGAGAACACGGCGCCCAAACCAACCGCAGCACCGATGCCCCAGCGGGCGGCACTAGGACCCTGCAGTTCCTCGGCGGCCGCTTCCCTGGGCGGAGAACTGCGCAGCTGCAGTGGCCGCGTCACACACACACACACACACACACACACACACACTCACACACACACACACTCACACTCACACTCACTCTCACACTCACTCTCACACACTCTCTCACACACTCTCTCACACACTCTCACACTCTCTCACACTCTCTCACACTCTCACACTCTCACACTCTCACTCACACTCACACACTCACACACTCACTCTCACACTCTCACACTCACACACTCACACACTCTCACTCTCTCACTCTCTCACTCTCACTCTCTCACTCTCTCACTCTCTCACTCTCACACTCTCACACTCTCACACTCTCACACTCTCACACTCTCACACTCTCACACTCTCACTCTCTCACTCTCACACACACTCTCACACACACTCTCACACACACTCACACACTCACACTCACACACTCACACTCACTCACACTCACTCTCTCACACTCACACTCTCACACTCACACTCTCACACTCTCACACTCTCACACTCTCACTCTCACACACTCTCACACTCACACTCTCTCACACTCTCTCACACTCTCTCACTCTCTCTCACACTCTCTCACACTCTCTCACACACTCACACTCTCACACACTCTCTCACACTCTCTCACACACTCTCTCACACACTCTCTCACACACTCTCTCACACTCTCACACTCACACTCTCACACTCACACTCTCACACTCTCACTCACACTCTCACACTCTCACTCACACTCTCACACTCTCACTCACACTCTCACACTCTCACACTCTCACACACACTCTCACTCACACTCTCACACACACTCTCACACACACTCTCACTCTCACACTCTCTCACACTCACACTCTCACTCACACTCACACAGCAGCTCCTGACACTCACACTCGCAGCAGGAAGTGACAAATATCGCCCAGACGAGGACTCCACTGAGAACATCTCCAGCCTGTGCTGCACAGCCCTGCCGCTTGTGGCGGGGGGTGCCGAGAGCGCGGCGCCGGGCTCAGCCACAGGCGGCCGCCTCGGGGGGGGGTCGGGGAGGCCCCGGGCCGCCGCCGCCAGCTCCGAACGCCGAGCACGGGGATCCACACGCTCGGTTTTCCTGACAGAGCGCTGTGCCGGCGGGAATGCCGTTTATTTCTGAAAAGTGCTAGCTAATTTTATGGGGCCAATCGATATCCCTGAGCCATCGCCTCCAGTACAGCTGGTGTAGTCTGAGGATTTGCAGCCCGTTCTTATTAATGCTTTTCTCTAAATCTTTAATAACAGAAAAATGCCGTTCCTCCCAACGTGGCTGATGACTCGGCTCATAGCTTTTTTTTCTTGCCATGTCCATATTATCTTGCACCAAAGTTTTTTGTTGTTTTTTTTTTCGCCTCACTTTTACCTACGGATCATCCTCAGTTAAGGGAGGACACAGACCAGGCAGTCCAGATTCTTTTTCAGGATTTACAGCATCAGGGTCTAAAAGATTATCACACCATTCTGCTTCTTCAAACAATAAATTTGGCTCTTTAAAGTGTCCCTTAGCCTTGCCCAGACCAATCAGTGCAGCTAAGTCTTTTATCGGACTTATTCCCCGCTTTTCTAAAAAGCAAAACATTTTAGGACTACCTCTCGTTCAAATATTCCTGCCCGGGCGAAAATTCCTTAAATTCCTTAAAATGCTGGACCGTGTAGCTTAACGACCTTCTTTAACATCCGATCAAGTAGCCAACGACCAGGTTCCTAATTCCTTAATTCCTTAATTCCTTAATTCCTTAATTCCTTGGCCTTTCCTGGGTAAGTCCCTACTGCGGCCTTTCCGGGGTCGCCCTTCTCGGAGTGAACACCTGCAGCTGGCGCTGAGGAGGTGGCAGCGTTGCCTTCCTACTCCGAGTCCATCCGCCGCTTCCCGGGTTCCGTCCGGTGGAAAAGCAGGGATCGGGTAACCCTGCTCAGGGCGCCACTTGCGGCGGGCGGAGGAAGCAAGCAGCCGATTCAACGTGAACGATAGAGCAAGCTTCAACTTTATTGAGAGAAATCACCCCTTATATAAGCGCTCTACACTAACCATGCACACTACTCACAGATCTATTGGGTACATGTAAAAGGCCACATTATAATATCCCAGCCCCTTGTGGCATTTCAGACATGTCACAACATCTTCCCTCTTCTGAACCTGTTTTTCTCCCAGGGCCGTTCCTTTATCACACACAAGGCCGTTGTGTACCTCAGTTTCTCTCTCTGTTAACATAACAGTCTGTTGTCAGCATAACTGTACCCGGGGTTTTTTCCTCTGTTTACCTCAGATGGCTGCAATCAGCTCCTGCAGAGACCCAGGGCCTTGCTCTCTGCAAGCTGTTCTCCAACAGGTGACCCCACCCCCTTCCTCCTTTCTCCCAGCTTTACACTGAGCAGACGTCACATGGTCTGGAATATCCCTTGGGTCGGTTCGGGTCAGCTGTCCTGGCTGTGTCCCCTCCCAAGATCTTGCCCACCCCGTCCCACTGGGGGAAATGTCAGAAAGAGCCTTGGTGCTGTGTGAGCCCTGCTCAGCAGCAGCCACCACACCAGGGTGCTGCCAACACCCTGCAGCTCCCAGCATAAACCACAGCACCGTGAGGGCTGCTGTAGGGGAAAACTGATTCCAGCTCAGCCAGACCCAATACAGTCTCCACCCCTTATTCCATACCATTTACGTTATGCCCAGGGCCCACATAATATTAATTTCTCCATTCCATCAGCTTTCTTCACTCCTTCAGATGTTCAGTGACTCGGCTTCCATCTGTCAAGACAGATGCTCAGGACAGAAGTATGCTTGACCGTTGGACTCCAGCACCGGCTAGGTTTGGGTCGTCATTGCACGTGTCTGGTTCACTCTTCATCGTTCCTACTTCCTCCATCACTTCCTGCAACATGCAACTCACCCCACAGATTACTTTCCCCCCAAGGTTAAATGTCCTTGAGGCACACACTGAGTAGCCCCATCCTCCCGCATTACCCACCAAGTACATCCAGTCCCTGAGCAAAGACAATCCCACGAGTGGGCTTGCCTTTTCCCAAGGGAGGAGCAATCCACACTGCCTTCCCCAGCCCTTTCCCTGTGTGTGCTACAGGGACCTTATCTCCTCCCACAGGATGAAGGGGGTTTGTTTGGGCAGGCCCAGGATGGTTAACAGATCCTCTGGTATTAATTAGCCAAGTGGCTTCTGCTAAATTTATATCCCAGTGCTTCCATCCCCCATTGTCCAATGCTCTCAACAGAGTCTTCAACAGTCCATTATATCTTTCAATCTTTCCAGAGGCTTGTGGGTAATAAGGGATGTGACACACCCACTCAATGCCATGTTTCTTTGCCCAGGAGTTTATAAGATTATTTCGAAAATGGGTCCCGTTGTCTGACTCGATTCTTTCAGGAGTACCATGTCGCCATACAATTTGCCTTTCAAGACCCAGGATGGTATTTCGGGCAGTGCCATGATTTACAGGGTACGTTTCTAGCCAACCCGTAGTTGCTTCTACCATGGTGAGTATGTAGCGCTTGCCTTGGCGTGTTCGTGGCAGTGGTCCAATAGAGTCGATCTGCCAGGCCTCACCGTATTGAAAACTCAGCCATCACCCTCTGTTCCAGGGAGACTTTACTCGTGTGGCTCGCTTGATTGCAGCACATGTGTCACATTCGTGAGTGACCTGTGAGATGGCCTCCATGGTCAGGTCCACCCCTCGATCACGAGCCCATCTGTACGTTGCATCTCTGCCAAGATGCCCTGATGTTTCATGGGCCCATCGAGCTACAAACAGCTCACCCTTACGCTCCCAGTCCAGGTCCAGCCGAGCTACTTCAATTTTGGCAGCTCTGTCTGCTTGCTCATTGTTTTGATGTTCTTCAGTGGCACGCCTTTTGGGCACATGAGCATCTACATGACGCACCTTTAGAGCCACGTTTTCCACTCGGGCAGCGATGTCCTGCCACAATGCAGCAGCCCAGATGGGTTTACCTCTGCGCTGCCAATTGGTCTTCTTCCACTCCTGTAGCCACCCCCACAGGGCGTTAGCCACCATCCAGGAGTCCGTGTAGAGATATAATACTGGCCACTTCTCCCGTTCAGCAATCTTTAGGGCGAGTTGGATCGCTTTTACTTCTGCGAACTGACTTGACTCTCCTTCTCCTTCAGTGGCCTCAACGACTTGTCTTGTGGGACTCCACACAGCAGCTTTCCACTTCCGATGGCTTCCTACCACACGACAGGATCCATCAGTAAAGAGACCATAACGCCTCTCATCTTCTGGTAACTCGTTATATGGCGGTGCCTCTTGGGCACGAGCCACCTCCTCAGGCCGCACTCCAAAATCTCTACCTTCTGGCCAGTCCATGATCTCTTCCAGGATCCCTGGATGGTTGGGTTTCCCCAGTCGAGCCCGTTGCGTGATTAACGCGACCCATTTACTCCAGGTAGCCCTGGTTGCATGGTGTGTGGAAGGGATGTTTCCTTTGAACATCCAATGGAATACAGGCAGCCGTGGTGCCAAGAGGAGCTGTGCTTCTGTACCAACAACTTCTGAAGCAGCTCGAATCCCCTCATATGCTGCCAGTATCTCCTTTTCAGTCGGAGTGTAGTGGGCTTCTGATCCTCGATACCCCCGGCTCCAAAATCCTAATGGTCGACCTCGAGTTTCACCTGGTATCTTCTGCCAGAGGCTCCATGTGAGTCCGTGCTCCCCAGGTGATGTGTAAAGTATATTTTGCACAGCTGGTCCTGTCCGAACAGGCCCAAGAGCTACCGCCCGAGCGATCTCCTGTTTGATGTGCTCAAAGGCTTGTTGCTGCTCAGGACCCCACTGAAAATTGTTCTTCTTTCGGGTCACTTGATAGAGAGGGCTCGCAAGCTGACTGTAACCTGGAATATGCATCCTCCAAAATCCCACAAGTCCTAGGAAAGCTTGTGTTTCCTTCTTGTTGGTCGGTAGAGGCATAGTTGCTATCTTGTTGACAACATCCAATGGCACATGACGGCGTCCATCTTGCCATTTTATTCCCAAGAACTGAATTTCTCGTGCTGGTCCCTTGACCTTGCTTTTCTTTATGGCAAACCCAGCTCTCAGAAGAATCTCAATTACTCTTTGCCCTTTCTTGAACACTTCTGCCTCATTGCCCCACACAATGATGTCATCAACGTATTGTAGATGTTCAGGGGCATCACCCTTTTCCAGTGCAGTTTGAATTAGTCCATGACAAATAGCGGGGCTGTGCTGCCACCCCTGGGGCAGTCGATTCCAGGTATACTGGACACCCCTCCACGTGAAAGCAAACTGTGGCCTGCACTCTTCTGCCAAAGGAATTGAAAAGAATGCATTGGCAATATCGATTGTGGCGTACCACTTGGCTGCCTTTGACTCCAGTTCATACTGGAGCTCTAACATATCTGGTACAGCAGCACTCGGTGGTGGCGTCACTTCATTCAGGCCACGATAGTCTACTGTTAACCTCCACCCTCCGTCAGACTTTCGCACCGGCCATATTGGGCTATTAAAAGGCGAATGTGTCTTACTGATGACACCTTGGTTCTCCAGTTGACGAATCAATTCTTGGATGGGAGCCAGAGAGTCTCGGTTTGTACGATACTGCCGTCGGTGCACGGTCCTCATAGCAATTGGCACCTGTTGTTCTTCAGCTCCCAACAGTCCCACAACAAAAGGATCTTCTGAGAGGCCAGGCAGATTAGACAACTGTTTTACCTTTTGTGTATTCACACTGGCCACACCAAAAGCCCATCGGTATCCTTTTGGGTCTTTGAAGTATCCCCTCTTGAGATAGTCAATGCCCAAGATGCAAGGGGCTTCTGGGCCAGTTACAATGGGATGTTTTTCGCACTTGTCCCCAGTCAAGCTAACCTCGGCCTCCAATACTGATAGTTCTTGACAGCCCCCTGTCACTCCTGAGATCCAGATAGGTTCTGCTCCTCTATAACTTGACGGCATTAGTGTACGTTGTGCCCCGGTGTCAATTAAAGCCTGGTACTTCTGTGGATTTGATGTGCCAGGGCATCGAATCCACACTGTCCAATACACCCGATCATCCCTTTCCTCCTCCTGGCTGGAGGCAGGGGCCCTCTATTCCTGTTCTTGGTCGGAGTACTCACTGTCTGACTCTTGCCGTGCCAGGCCGGAGGTTCCTTCTTCAGGATCAAGGGAGGTGATCTCAGTCTTTCTGTATCTGGGAGATCGCTGGTTACTTCCTTGTGGTTTTACACCAGCTACATTAGCAACCTTCTTAGATGTCTTCTTGTTGGCAGGGGTCTTTCCTCGCAATTCATGTACACGTGCTTCCAACTTAAAGGTGGGTTGACCATCCCACTTCCTCATGTCCTCCCCCTGGTCGCGCAGGAAGAACCAGAGTTCGCCACGTGTCATGCGCCTTGGCTTTCCTTTCCCCCTGACTGGGACAGAAGAGAAATGATTTCTTGGGGAGCTCCTAACATCCAGGGCACTCGCCCGTAGAGATGAGGAGGTACCAAGACTCTCTTCAAAGTTCTGAAGCCAGGAAGAGACTGCCTCCACAGTTGGCGTACATCTTAGTCCTTCTCCTGCATCCATTCCTGGGTAGTACATCGCGGCCAAGCCGGCAGAATACGAGGATGGCGCACCTTTAATCACCTTCCTCCGCATGGCCCGTGTGCATGGGACATCCTCTGGATTTTTAGGGGCTTCATCATTATCTGGATCACCACAGATGACTTCCATCACTGCTAATTCTCTCAGGTACTGGACACCTTCATCTGCAGTAGCCCACTTCCCTGGGGTGTGGTCCATAAGATCTTCCTTAAAAGGAAACCTTGCTTTAACACTTGAAAGGAGCCGTCTCCACAGACTGCAAATTGCTGTCTCTTTCCCAATTCCCCTTTCAATTCCTCGATTGCTAGCAAGGGAACCCAGCTGTTGGGCTTCCTTCCCTTCCAGCTGTTGAGCATCTGCCCCGTTATCCCAGCATCGCAGCAGCCAGGCAGCGATCCGCTCACCCGGCTGGCGGCAGTAGTCTTTCCGCAGATCTCGCAGTTCTGATGACGTCAGGGACCGGGTAGTTTCCGCCTCCTGTTTCAGTTCTGTTATTCCCTCTTCTGACACCTTTGCTGAAGGACCAGCTTCTTCCTCCTCTTTCTCCTCCCTTATTAATCGAGGGTATGGGCCTGTTGTTCTCCTTGTCCATTGTTTCTTTTTCACTACTGGGGCAATCTCTGTTGTTGTTATTGTTTGAGTTCCCATGCCAACCACAGCCCTTTGGGAGTGCTGAACTGCAGCTCGGTAAGCACAGGCCAGGCCCCAGTACAGCGCTAGAAGTTGCTGATTCTCACTGGGATGGGCAAGACACCCCTCTGTCAGGGGATGTGTCAGTTTTGTGGGGTTGCTTGCCTGTTCAGGGGTGAGATCCCAGGCTACAGGAGGTGATAACCGTCCTAGGAATCTGCCCAACTCCTTCCACTCTCCCTGCCACCCAGGAACAGGCCGCCTCAGAGCACATTTTGGCACAGATTCACGCAAAATTTGCGTTCTCTTACACCAAGAGCATACCGAGCTCCACACAACCCACAACAGGCGAGCAGCATTAACAAAGAGTATCAATGAACTAACATAAGGATGACTAAGTACCTCGGGAGCCTGCAAAATAAAACCGCTCATGATGTCCCCGATTCCTTGCAGCATGTTCCCGAGCTTAACAAAATAAAGATAAGCAGCGCAATAAACAAGCCCGTGACCAGCACAAGAGCTTGTTGCTTAATAACTACGATAGCTACAGCACATTTAATATAAAACTGCCGTTGTTTTGCCCCACGTTGGGCGCCAGAATAGACTGTGATGGTTTGACTCTGGCTAAATGCCAGGTATCCACCAAGTCGCTCTATCACTTCCCCCCCCCCTTCCCTTTGTTTTCTCAACAGGGTAAAGAGGGGAGAGAAGATAAACGAACCCTTGTGGGTGAAACAAAAGCAGTTTTAATATAAGCAAAGCAAAGCAAAAGTCCGCGCGCGGAAGCAAAAGCAAACAGATTTATTCTCTACTTCCCATGAAGAGGCGATGTCGGGCCTTCTCGGGAAGCGGGGCTCCAATACGCGTAGTAGTTGCCTCGGAGGACCAAGGGTGACCCCAGCCCCTTCCTCCTTTCTCCCAGCTTTACACTGAGCAGACGTCACATGGTCTGGAATATCCCTTGGGTCGGTTCGGGTCAGCTGTCCTGGCTGTGTCCCCTCCCAAGATCTTGCCCACCCCGTCCCACTGGGGGAAATGTCAGAAAGAGCCTTGGTGCTGTGTAAGCCCTGCTCAGCAGCAGCCACCACACCAGGGTGCTGCCAACACCCTGCAGCTCCCAGCACAAACCACAGCACCGTGAGGCTGCTGTAGGGGAAACCGATTCCAGCTCAGCCAGACCCAGTACAGGGGGAAAAGGCAGGCAAGTTTTGAGGGGAAAATCGCAGTTTTCAAGGGGCAAAAGGCAGGCAGGTTTTGAGGGGGAAAATGGAGGCAGGTTTTGAGGGGGAAAATGGAGGCAGGTTTTGAGGGGGAAAATGCAGGCAGGTTTTGAGGGGGAAAATGCAGGCAGGTTTTGAGGGGGAAAATGCAGGCAGGTTTTGGGGGGAAAATGCAGGCAGGTTTTGGGGGGAAAATGCAGGCAGGTTTTGAGAGGGAAGATTGCAGGCAGGTTTTGAGGGGAAAAATTCAGGCAGGTTTTGGAGGGGGAAATTGCAGTTTTTGAGGGGGAAATTGCAGGCAGTTTTTCAGGGGGAAAATGCAGGCAGGTTTTGAGGCGGAAAATGCAGGCAGGTTTTGAGGGGGAAAATGCAGGCAGGTTTTGAGGGGGAAGAGTGCAGGCAGGTTTTTAGGGGGAAGAGTGCAGGCAGGTTTTTGGGGGAAAACGCAGGCAGGTTTTTGGGGGAAAATGCAGGCAGATGTTGAGGGGGAAAATGCAGGCAGGTTTTGAGGGGGGAAAATGCAGGCCGGTTTTGAGGGGGAAAAAACCTGGTTTGTGTGTCTTGGGGGAGAAAGGGGTCAGGTAGGAGAGTGTGTGGGGCAAGTTGTGAGGTAGAAGTGGTAGATTTTGGGGTGAAAAGGGGCGGATTTGGGGGTGGGGGGCGCATAGTTATTGGGTGAAGGCAGGTTTTGAGGGGGAAAATGCAGGCCGGTTTTTAGGGGGAAAATGGCAGGCAGGTTTCGAGGGGTGTGATAGGTAGTAAATCGTCTGTTCATCAAATCCAGTAAGAAGACAATAGAAAAGCAAACTGTCATATGAACTATTGTATGTTGTGCAAGACTAACAGCAAATGTTTCATTGAATTAACATGATAGTGTGAATTGTGACAGGAAGAAAGGGGGGGGAACAACAAGAGAAGAAGCATCTGCACTTCAAAAGGTGTGAAGGGTTGCAGATGCCCAATTAAGCAAACAAGAGAGTGTTCAGACCATAAATCTCCTTATTCAAAGAGACTGCTGGGCCTAGGCTGATAAGGACGCTGCAGACTTAGTGGATCATCCCATTCCAGGCAAAAGGTGAAAAGTACACTGTGAGGAGGACCTACGGCCTTCATCCCAAACGACCACCACCCATAATTTGGAGACCCTTACCCGTATTTTTAACAGCTTCTGCGCAAGCGTAAAAGACTGATAAGCTAATTACCATACGAAGCGGGAATAGGCGGGTCCAAGTAATGTATATGCATAAGTGTATAATGACTATGTAACACTTTATAGTGTAAGATTGAAACAAAATGCCCTGGGGTTGCGGGCGTTGTTGGAGCAGGAGACTCCCCGGCCGCCCAGCGCTGTTTTGCTTGTTGCCGCTTGCTAAATAAAACTCTGACTCAGCCAAATTTAAGAAGTCAGTTTATACCACCCCTCAAAAACTGCCTGACATTTCCCCCTCAAAAACTGCCTGAATTTCCCCCTCAAAAACTGCCTGCCATTTGCCCCCTCAAAAACTGCCTGCCATTTGCCCCCTCAAAAACTGCCTGCCATTTGCCCCCTCAAAACCTGCCGCCATTTTTCCCCTCAAAACCTGCCGCCATTTTCCCCCTCAAAAACTGCCGCCATTTTCCCCCTCAAAAACTGCCGCCATTTTCCCCCTCAAAAACTGCCGCCATTTTCCCCCTTTAAACCTACCTGCCTTTGCCCCCTCAAAACCTGCCTGCGTTTTTCCCGTCAGAAACTGACTTTTCCCCCTCAAAACCTGCCGGCAGTCTTCCCCCTCAAAACCTGCCTGCACTTTTCCCCCTCAAAACCTGCCTGCTCTTTTCCCCCCTAAAAACCTGCCTGCACTTTTCCCCCCTAAAAACCTGCCTGCACTTTTCCCCCCTAAAAACCTGCCTGCACTTTTCCCCCTTAAAAACCTGCCTGCACTTTTCCCCCCTAAAATCCTGCCTGCATTTTCCCCCTCAAAACCTGCCTGCACTTTGCCCCCCTAAAAACCTGCCTGCACTTTGCCCCCCTAAAAACCTGCCTGCACTTTTCCCCCTAAAAAACTGCCTGCATTTTTCCCCCTAAAAACCTGCCTGCATTTTTCCCCCTAAAAACCTGCCTGCAATTTTCCCCATCAAAAGCTGCCTGCATTTTTCCCCTCAAAACCTGCCCCCTTTTTCCCCTAAAAACCTGCCTGCATTCTTCCCCCTAAATAACTTCATTTTTACCCTCAAAAACTGCCTCCAAGCCGTCACTATCCACCCCCCACCCCCAAATCTGCCCCTTTTACCTCAAAACTTCCCCCATCCACTCTCCAACCTGACCCCTTTCACCCCCAAGACTCTCAAATCGGGTTTTATCCCCCTCGAAACCTGCCTGCCCTTTTCCCCCTCGAAACCTGCCTGCCCTTTTCCCCCTCGAAACCTGCCTTCAACCCATCACTATGCGCCCCCCCACCCCCAAAGCCACCCCTTTTCACCCCCAAATCTGTCCCTTTTACCTCACAACTTGCCCCCCACACCCTCCAACCTGACCCCCTTCACCCCCAAGACTCACAAATCAGGTTTTTTCCCCCTCAAAACCTGCCTGCATTTTCCCCCTCAAAACCTAACTGCATTTTTCCCCTCAAAAACTGCCTCCACCCCGTCACTATCCACACCCCACCCCCAAATCCGCCACTTTTTACCCCCAAATCTGCCCCTTTTACCTCACAACTTCTCCCCCCAACCCCCAACCTGACCCCTTTCACCCCCAAGACTCGTAAATTGTGTTTTTTTCCCCTCAAAAAGTGCCTTTTCCTCCTCGAAACCTACCTTTTTTCCTCAAAATCCGACTTCGCCCCGTCACTATCCGCCCCGCACACCCCGAAACCGCCCTTTTTCACACCAAAATCCGCCGCTCCCCGCCTTCCCCCCACCTGGTCGCGGTGAGCTGGGCGAGGCGCTCGGGAAGGGGAGGGCGTGGCCAGACGTGCCGTAACGTCCGCGCCCCCTCCACAGGGCGGGGACTTAAAAGGGCAACGCGTGCATGGTCCCGGTGGGGCCCACCTGACTTTTGGGGGTGTCCGGGGGGGGGTTTAGGGCTCTCAGAAGGATTTTGGGGGTCTGGGGGGGGTTTGAAGCCACTTTGAGCGTTTTGGGGTGCAGGAGGGGAGGGCCCCGGGGCAGGGTTGGGGTTCACAAGGGATTTTGGGGTGCGGGGGGGAGTGCAGTAAAGTGTCCGGGGGGGTGTTGGGGTGCAGGGGCAGTATTGGGGTGCTGGGGGGGGGGTACAAGCCCGGGGGGGGTCAGTTTTGGGGTGCAGAGGGGAGGGTGCAGGGGGGAAGGTGTATTTTGCGGTGCCGGGGAGTGGGAAATTTTGGGGTGCTGGGGGGAGCTGTCCCAACACCAGGGTGGGGGTTTTGGGGTGCAGCCTGGGGGCGGGGGGGTGGGATGTGTGTGTGTGCCCCCCCCCCAAAAAAAAACAAAAACCAAAAACCAACCCAAAACTCTCCTTTGGGTGTCCAGGGGCGGCGCTTGGGGTGGGGGGTGCACAGGGGGGACCCCAACTCCACAGGCCACCCAGTCCTGGGTCCCCAGGAGGACATTTTGGGTGGCCAGGGTTCTCCAAATGGGGGTCATGGGCCCCTCAACCCCCGGGCAGATGTGGGGTGTCCGTGGGCCCCTCAACCCCTGGGGTCCCCAGAAGACCTTCTGAGGTACCCATGGGTCCTCCCCCTCCCCCTCTCTCCCCTCCCCCGCAGTTCCAGCGCCAACACACGACTCTCCACAAGCTCAACGCGGTGGCTTTGCTGGTGACCTTCTTCCTCTGCCGCGTCCTCCTCTTCCCCTACTTGTACTGGGCCTACGGGCGCCACCGGGGGCTGCCCCTCTTGGGGGTCCTGGCCGCTCTGCCCCCCACCTACAACGCCGCCGCCGCCGCCCTCTTGGCCCCCCAACTTTACTGGTTCGCCCTCATCTGCCGGGGGGCCTGGCGCCTCTTCCGACCCCCCGCCGCCCCCCGACAGCCCCCTTGAGCGACCCCCGACTCCCTTCCCCCCCCCCCCTCCCGCCCCAACTAGCGCCTGGGGAGGGGGGAAAAGGGGGGGGGTGGATCTAGGAGGGGGGTGGGAGGGGGGGATCTATGGGGAATCTGTGGGGCAGCCTGGGGGGATTTATGGGGCAGGCTTGGGAGGGGGTCCTGGACTCCTATGCGGTACCTTGGGGTCCCTATGGGGCACCTTGGGGGATTTATGTGTCACTCTGGGGTCCCTATGGGGCAGCCTGGGGTACCCTGGGGGATCTATGGGGCACCCTGGGTTCCCTCTGGGGCCCCTTGGGGGATCTGTGGGTCACTCCGGGGGGCCCCGTCCCCTCCCTCCCAGGCGCAGCGGCTGGACCCACATTAAAGGACTTTGGGGACGTCCCGGCCTCCTCCTGCTTGGCGGGGGGGAGCGCCGGGACCCCCATCAGCTCCCAGTATGGACTGGGACAGCTCCCAGTACAGACTGGGTCCCCCGACACCCTCCCAGTACAGACTGGGCCTGTCCCAGTATAAAGTGAAGCCTCTGATCCCCATCCCAGTCCAGACTGGGCCCTTCCCAGTACAAACTGCTCTCCTTGGTCCAGTCCCAGTACAGACTGGGCCACTTCCCAGTCAGAACTGGATTCCCTCCCAGTACAGACTGGGCCCATTCCCAGTACCAAGTGGAACCTCTGAACCCCTCCCAGTGCAGAATGGGCATCGTCCCACTACAGACTGGGGCCCTTTTTTAGTACAAGCTGGTTCCCCTGGCCTCTCCCAGTACAGACTGGGCCCATTCCCAGTACAAACTGCTCCCCTTGGTCCACTCCCAGTACAGACTGGGCCACTTCCCAATCAGAACTGGACCCCTTTCTCCCCTCCCAGTACAGACTGGGCTGCCTCCCAGGAGAAACTGGATTTCCAGTGCCCTCCCAGTACAGACTTTTCCCCATCCCACTACAAGCTGCTTTCCTTGGACCAGTTCCACTACAGACTGGGCCACTTCCTGGCCACAACTGGATGCCCCGGCTCTCTCCCAGTATAGACTGGGCCTTGTCCTAGTACAAACTGGATCCCTTTAAATGCTCCCAGGAGAGACTGGCTGGCTTCCCAGTCCAAACTGGATGCCCACATCTCCTCCCAATCCGGAACGCGGTGGGTCCCAGTACAGACTGGGCGTCCTCCCAGTCCCAAGAGGATCCTTGGATCTCATCCCAGTCCAGGCTTGGCCCATCCCAGTACAACCTGGATCATCCTCCTTCCCCCCCCACCTCCCAGTACAGACCAGGCTTCTTCCCAGTACTAACTGGTTCTCCTGGTCCCTTCCAGTACAGGCTGGGCCCTCTCTCAGTACAAACTGGATGCCCTAGTGCCTCCCAGTCCAAACTGGAGTCAGCCCCTGTACCCCCGGCCTCCCAGTACGACCATCTTGGAAACCCAGTTGAAGGTTGAAAGGGAATTTATGGGCAATATCCTCAGATTTTACTATTTTGGGAATAAATAACGATAATTGTTGGTCCCAGTTGGATTTAGTAAAGGAGTTGTAGAGAAATCGGAGATATTTCACCTCCTTTCCGCCTCATTATTTTACAGTTTTCCCTCATTTTGCCTCAAAGCAGGGAAAAAAAAAAAAAAACAAAAAAAAACACAACAACAAAAAAACAGCCAAAGGACTCAAATCAGGAGCTACTTGAGTAAAATTAAAGATGACTGCTCAAAATGAACGAGAATTATGAATTTTTTTATTTCTGGGAGGGTGGGTGTGTGAAGGGTTCGTTAGAGCGAGAAAAAAGTAACTTTGAGACGAAAAATGAGGATTTTCACAGAGAATTGGTGGGTTTGGACCCTAAAAATGGGGGATTTAAAGAGAAAAATGAGGATTTTCACAGAAAATTGGTGGGTTGGACCCTAAAAATGGGGGGTTAGAGGAGAAAAATGAGGATTTTGACACGGAGAAGGTGGGTTTTGGGTTTGTGACCTAAATGTGAGGGATTGTCTGTGAAAAATGCTTGGAGTCTAAAAATGAGATTTTTTGGACCCTAAAAATGAGGGTTTAGCGTAGAAAAATGAGGATTTTTCACCCAGAATTGGTGACTGGGTTTGTGCGGCAGAGCTGAGCACGCACACGACCAATGGGATCGGGCAACGCCCGTTTATTCCAACTGATTCAGCCCTTTTATAACGTTCTCCCGCGCGCGTGAGCGACACGCGGTACAAGTCCTCGGGATTGGACGGTTAACTCAGCCCGCGCTTTAAACCTTCTTCTGATTGGATAAAAAGTGCCACATCAGCCGTGCCAGGCTTCTGCCTTGTGGAACATCCTCTTCCGTCCCAACCCCTGCCGGGGGTTGTTTGTCCCGTCGAGTTTCTCCCCCCTCACTCAGGGTCACGTCCTTATCGCGTTCTTGCTCGGCGGAGGCTCTTATCACTCTTGTTCTCACGCGGGATTGCTGACGCGGCCGTTCTCTCGCAGAAAGCCTCCAGAACCCCAACAGATCCCTCTTTTTGGTTTTGAGCAACCCGGATTTCTTGCGGGCCCTTTTGTACCGAATGTCTCACACGGGAAACCAAGCACGGCAAAATGACAGCAAGCACGATAACAAGAATTTTAATTCCCCTTTGTAACGACTCTTCCAACCATCCTGCGATTCCCGATGAAGCAAACCGTTCTGATAGGGGTGATGTTACAGCCGTTAACTTCTGCGTGTCATCCTTCCGTTTTCTCCGATTCTCACCGATAGATACCGACGGGTCGGATAAATTCATACAGCGCATTCCTTCAAACTCTTCACACCCTTGGGCTAAAAGCAGAAAATCAGCGGCAGCCCTGTCCCGCAGTACAGCACGCCCAAGGCTCTCCACGCCCGTGGCCAAAGCACCGATTACATTCGATGTCAAGTTCATTTGTTTAGCCGTCCAACATGCAAAACGAGTGACGAGTTGTAATCCCTTTTTGGTCCCAGCTGGAGACACTTGCCAAAAGGCTGCGGTGCCCACGCGCCGCTCTCCTGCTAACAAACATCTTGTTTTCAACAGCTCAGCTTCTTTATCTCCTTGCTACGCACGCCGTTTCTCAGCCCCTTGGCCGTGCAGGTGTTCCTCACCCCAGCTCCAGCCTGTTGTTACAGCGAGGCCACACGGGCTGGATCGCTCACGACACGTCCGTTGTTTTCGAACCGTTCCACCAATCCCTCTTTTTGTTTTTGGGGCCATCCAGACCCCTTTTATTGTTCGGTCCATCGTTTTCACAAAACGCTTCCACACGGAGCTCAACATCATCAAAAGGTTACAATGACCATCGAAACGGTTATTCAATATAAAACCAAATCCTTGAACCATCTAGTGACGTTTTAGCCCAATCACTATTAAATACTCTTCCTTCTTCAAGACGTAAACCCGTCGCGTGAGCATCGCTACAAAACCAAGTGTCATTTCCTGGTGCTGCTGAAGGAGTCTCGACTGTCTGATTACACCAGCCATGTGTCAGAGTTGTGTGAGGCCGATGCCTCCCAGATCTCCCATTTCTTTGTTTCTTGCGGCGCCTGCAAGACTTGTTGGAGAGCTGTATCAGTCAGGGCTGAGACAAACTTTAAAACATAACGTACGTAGAATAGTTCTACAGAAGGTTAAAAGAATACAGCCCTTATAATTACTAGTTAAAAAGAGTAGGTTAATTTGACTCCCCAAAATTAAGGGATATAACTAAATACTACAAAAATAAACAGTGAGGAAAATACGGAGCAGCACACTTAATTAATAGAAGTACTAATGCTCAGATCCGCAATTGTTGGGGAACCCTGGGTGCAGCGAGAATTCAGAGTGCCCTTCCTCGCGAACCGGAAACCCTACGCGATGCGTCCATCCGTAGGGGAGGCATCCAACGTCGCTGCAAGCAGGTCCGGCCTCTAAATCAACAGGGCAAAATAACTGGCAATTTTTTTTATTTTTTTTTTGAGAGGAAACATCTGATTCCATCCTCCTGTTGGGTTCCACCCTGAGCCTGGCCAGTACTCCAGGGGGAAAACCAAGGGAGTTTCTAATAAGGTTAAACACTTGAGCTCTTAATTCTTAATATCGCTAAACAAAGGAAGTGGAATACATACATTCTTACAGCATCTTATCCTTATTAATAACCGTATTTTATCTAAACTACATTTTGCACAAGTGACTAGTAAGCCTAGATATTTCATTAAGGAGTTACAATTACTGTTAGCATTTTCTCGTAAAAGAATTGGCAGCTGTAGTGTAGTTTGTCCTGTTGCAGTAGCAAACATTACCCAGACATTCTGCTGAAATGATCAGTCGAAGAGACCGCAAACTGTCGGCACAGGGGCACCCACAGCACCCACAGCTGGATCCTGAGTGCTGGCTGCCTCTCACCCTCAGCTGTGGTTGCACACACCCTGTCGGTGACCATCGGAGATGAGACCTGTGCAGACACCAGCATCACCTCTTCCCCAGGGTATTAAAGGAACTGGTCCTTCCCAGTTCCCCCTTTCTAGGGTTTTGTTAACACTTGAGCTTTGCTCTGGACTTCTTGTCGATCTGGTATCTGTGATGAGAAGTGACACAATACTGGTGGCACCTGCGAGACAGGGCAATGTTTAAAAGGTTTGAAGAGATGGAGTCTGTCTGGTATTCAGGGCAAGTTGCAGGGATGTTTTTAGCTGGATGCCTTGATAAAGAAAACTGGTTTTGTGTTGCGCTGACATTCTGGTGGAAGAAATGCATGTGTTTTACAGCAGAGCAAATGGTTGACCTGGAGCCAAGCTCTCTCCCCCCTTTTGTTTTTGCAAAAGCGCTTTCAAGGTCTGGCGCGCTCTTTCTACGATGGTTTGTCCTGTGGGGGAATGCAGTGTACTTGTGATGCTTGTTAGCTCTACGGTGAAGATCTTGTTTTGCCTTCTCTGTGAGTGCTTCGGGTGATGTCAGTGAAGGATCTTTCCAGAAAATATCAGATAAGCTATGCAGATCATCATGAGTTAGGCCCACGACGGCTGTATCCAATTTATGGTTCCCAACAGTGTCTGTAAATCTTTTAAAGTCTTAATAGCAGTTTTAAGTTGTCGCAGGACAATACACACAGGTGATTCGGTTCACAAGGTGAGAGTCAGGGGGGTTTCAGGGTGGGTCGTGCTGCAGCGGTGATTAAGACAAATTTGACCCAATTTGAGTTCCTCATTGAGTCATACAGTCATGACCCCAAAATGCAATAGGGGTTTCCAATAGAAATGGATGAATATTTGCTACCCGGTTTTCTGGGCCCCTCACATGAATGAGAGCCTTGCTTTGAATTGCTGCAGCATGACACCAACCCTGAACAGCATTTGAGGTACCGGAGCCAACAGCCAGTCTGCTCACAGATATTATGGTCACATCTGCACCAGCATCTAAATGCCTGTCAGCTCGGCAGATTTTTTAGCTTTAACGAGAGTACATTTTACCAGAAGTTAACCTTGTGTCACGTTTAAGTTCAAAAATATTTAAGGGGTACCTGCTGATCCAAATCCTGAGTAATTGCGGCTTCTTTAACAAGCTGAACAATTTTTTACTTTTTTTGTTACTGAACACAGGGGTACAGACCATAATTTTGATTTTTCTCTTCATAACCAGCACCTACGACCCCTGGTAAAACAAACAACCCCCGTCAGGTTGCAGATGACCTTTTGCCAACATTTCCCTTAGGCAGATGGTTCAGAGGGGCACTCTCCCCGCAGAGCGTGCACCTAAATTCCAAACAACAACCAACACGGAATGACTGCCTCCCGTTAGAGGAGGTGTTTTACCTGTGACACTGAGAACACGGCGCCCAAACCAACCGCAGCACCGATGCCCCAGCGGGCGGCACTAGGACCCTGCAGTTCCTCGGCGGCCGCTTCCCTGGGCGGAGAACTGCGCAGCTGCAGTGGCCGCGTCACACACACACACACACACACACACACACACACTCACACACACACACACTCACACTCACACTCACTCTCACACTCACTCTCACACACTCTCTCACACACTCTCTCACACACTCTCACACTCTCTCACACTCTCTCACACTCTCACACTCTCACACTCTCACTCACACTCACACACTCACACACTCACTCTCACACTCTCACACTCACACACTCACACACTCTCACTCTCTCACTCTCTCACTCTCACTCTCTCACTCTCTCACTCTCTCACTCTCACACTCTCACACTCTCACACTCTCACACTCTCACACTCTCACACTCTCACACTCTCACTCTCTCACTCTCACACACACTCTCACACACACTCACACACTCACACTCACACACTCACACTCACTCACACTCACTCTCTCACACTCACACTCTCACACTCACACTCTCACACTCTCACACTCTCACACTCTCACTCTCACACACTCTCACACTCACACTCTCTCACACTCTCTCACACTCTCTCACTCTCTCTCACACTCTCTCACACTCTCTCACACACTCACACTCTCACACACTCTCTCACACTCTCTCACACACTCTCTCACACACTCTCTCACACACTCTCTCACACTCTCACACTCACACTCTCACACTCACACTCTCACACTCTCACTCACACTCTCACACTCTCACTCACACTCTCACACTCTCACTCACACTCTCACACTCTCACACTCTCACACACACTCTCACTCACACTCTCACACACACTCTCACACACACTCTCACTCTCACACTCTCTCACACTCACACTCTCACTCACACTCACACAGCAGCTCCTGACACTCACACTCGCAGCAGGAAGTGACAAATATCGCCCAGACGAGGACTCCACTGAGAACATCTCCAGCCTGTGCTGCACAGCCCTGCCGCTTGTGGCGGGGGGTGCCGAGAGCGCGGCGCCGGGCTCAGCCACAGGCGGCCGCCTCGGGGGGGGGTCGGGGAGGCCCCGGGCCGCCGCCGCCAGCTCCGAACGCCGAGCACGGGGATCCACACGCTCGGTTTTCCTGACAGAGCGCTGTGCCGGCGGGAATGCCGTTTATTTCTGAAAAGTGCTAGCTAATTTTATGGGGCCAATCGATATCCCTGAGCCATCGCCTCCAGTACAGCTGGTGTAGTCTGAGGATTTGCAGCCCGTTCTTATTAATGCTTTTCTCTAAATCTTTAATAACAGAAAAATGCCGTTCCTCCCAACGTGGCTGATGACTCGGCTCATAGCTTTTTTTTCTTGCCATGTCCATATTATCTTGCACCAAAGTTTTTTGTTGTTTTTTTTTTCGCCTCACTTTTACCTACGGATCATCCTCAGTTAAGGGAGGACACAGACCAGGCAGTCCAGATTCTTTTTCAGGATTTACAGCATCAGGGTCTAAAAGATTATCACACCATTCTGCTTCTTCAAACAATAAATTTGGCTCTTTAAAGTGTCCCTTAGCCTTGCCCAGACCAATCAGTGCAGCTAAGTCTTTTATCGGACTTATTCCCCGCTTTTCTAAAAAGCAAAACATTTTAGGACTACCTCTCGTTCAAATATTCCTGCCCGGGCGAAAATTCCTTAAATTCCTTAAAATGCTGGACCGTGTAGCTTAACGACCTTCTTTAACATCCGATCAAGTAGCCAACGACCAGGTTCCTAATTCCTTAATTCCTTAATTCCTTAATTCCTTAATTCCTTGGCCTTTCCTGGGTAAGTCCCTACTGCGGCCTTTCCGGGGTCGCCCTTCTCGGAGTGAACACCTGCAGCTGGCGCTGAGGAGGTGGCAGCGTTGCCTTCCTACTCCGAGTCCATCCGCCGCTTCCCGGGTTCCGTCCGGTGGAAAAGCAGGGATCGGGTAACCCTGCTCAGGGCGCCACTTGCGGCGGGCGGAGGAAGCAAGCAGCCGATTCAACGTGAACGATAGAGCAAGCTTCAACTTTATTGAGAGAAATCACCCCTTATATAAGCGCTCTACACTAACCATGCACACTACTCACAGATCTATTGGGTACATGTAAAAGGCCACATTATAATATCCCAGCCCCTTGTGGCATTTCAGACATGTCACAACATCTTCCCTCTTCTGAACCTGTTTTTCTCCCAGGGCCGTTCCTTTATCACACACAAGGCCGTTGTGTACCTCAGTTTCTCTCTCTGTTAACATAACAGTCTGTTGTCAGCATAACTGTACCCGGGGTTTTTTCCTCTGTTTACCTCAGATGGCTGCAATCAGCTCCTGCAGAGACCCAGGGCCTTGCTCTCTGCAAGCTGTTCTCCAACAGGTGACCCCACCCCCTTCCTCCTTTCTCCCAGCTTTACACTGAGCAGACGTCACATGGTCTGGAATATCCCTTGGGTCGGTTCGGGTCAGCTGTCCTGGCTGTGTCCCCTCCCAAGATCTTGCCCACCCCGTCCCACTGGGGGAAATGTCAGAAAGAGCCTTGGTGCTGTGTGAGCCCTGCTCAGCAGCAGCCACCACACCAGGGTGCTGCCAACACCCTGCAGCTCCCAGCATAAACCACAGCACCGTGAGGGCTGCTGTAGGGGAAAACTGATTCCAGCTCAGCCAGACCCAATACAGTCTCCACCCCTTATTCCATACCATTTACGTTATGCCCAGGGCCCACATAATATTAATTTCTCCATTCCATCAGCTTTCTTCACTCCTTCAGATGTTCAGTGACTCGGCTTCCATCTGTCAAGACAGATGCTCAGGACAGAAGTATGCTTGACCGTTGGACTCCAGCACCGGCTAGGTTTGGGTCGTCATTGCACGTGTCTGGTTCACTCTTCATCGTTCCTACTTCCTCCATCACTTCCTGCAACATGCAACTCACCCCACAGATTACTTTCCCCCCAAGGTTAAATGTCCTTGAGGCACACACTGAGTAGCCCCATCCTCCCGCATTACCCACCAAGTACATCCAGTCCCTGAGCAAAGACAATCCCACGAGTGGGCTTGCCTTTTCCCAAGGGAGGAGCAATCCACACTGCCTTCCCCAGCCCTTTCCCTGTGTGTGCTACAGGGACCTTATCTCCTCCCACAGGATGAAGGGGGTTTGTTTGGGCAGGCCCAGGATGGTTAACAGATCCTCTGGTATTAATTAGCCAAGTGGCTTCTGCTAAATTTATATCCCAGTGCTTCCATCCCCCATTGTCCAATGCTCTCAACAGAGTCTTCAACAGTCCATTATATCTTTCAATCTTTCCAGAGGCTTGTGGGTAATAAGGGATGTGACACACCCACTCAATGCCATGTTTCTTTGCCCAGGAGTTTATAAGATTATTTCGAAAATGGGTCCCGTTGTCTGACTCGATTCTTTCAGGAGTACCATGTCGCCATACAATTTGCCTTTCAAGACCCAGGATGGTATTTCGGGCAGTGCCATGATTTACAGGGTACGTTTCTAGCCAACCCGTAGTTGCTTCTACCATGGTGAGTATGTAGCGCTTGCCTTGGCGTGTTCGTGGCAGTGGTCCAATAGAGTCGATCTGCCAGGCCTCACCGTATTGAAAACTCAGCCATCACCCTCTGTTCCAGGGAGACTTTACTCGTGTGGCTCGCTTGATTGCAGCACATGTGTCACATTCGTGAGTGACCTGTGAGATGGCCTCCATGGTCAGGTCCACCCCTCGATCACGAGCCCATCTGTACGTTGCATCTCTGCCAAGATGCCCTGATGTTTCATGGGCCCATCGAGCTACAAACAGCTCACCCTTACGCTCCCAGTCCAGGTCCAGCCGAGCTACTTCAATTTTGGCAGCTCTGTCTGCTTGCTCATTGTTTTGATGTTCTTCAGTGGCACGCCTTTTGGGCACATGAGCATCTACATGACGCACCTTTAGAGCCACGTTTTCCACTCGGGCAGCGATGTCCTGCCACAATGCAGCAGCCCAGATGGGTTTACCTCTGCGCTGCCAATTGGTCTTCTTCCACTCCTGTAGCCACCCCCACAGGGCGTTAGCCACCATCCAGGAGTCCGTGTAGAGATATAATACTGGCCACTTCTCCCGTTCAGCAATCTTTAGGGCGAGTTGGATCGCTTTTACTTCTGCGAACTGACTTGACTCTCCTTCTCCTTCAGTGGCCTCAACGACTTGTCTTGTGGGACTCCACACAGCAGCTTTCCACTTCCGATGGCTTCCTACCACACGACAGGATCCATCAGTAAAGAGACCATAACGCCTCTCATCTTCTGGTAACTCGTTATATGGCGGTGCCTCTTGGGCACGAGCCACCTCCTCAGGCCGCACTCCAAAATCTCTACCTTCTGGCCAGTCCATGATCTCTTCCAGGATCCCTGGATGGTTGGGTTTCCCCAGTCGAGCCCGTTGCGTGATTAACGCGACCCATTTACTCCAGGTAGCCCTGGTTGCATGGTGTGTGGAAGGGATGTTTCCTTTGAACATCCAATGGAATACAGGCAGCCGTGGTGCCAAGAGGAGCTGTGCTTCTGTACCAACAACTTCTGAAGCAGCTCGAATCCCCTCATATGCTGCCAGTATCTCCTTTTCAGTCGGAGTGTAGTGGGCTTCTGATCCTCGATACCCCCGGCTCCAAAATCCTAATGGTCGACCTCGAGTTTCACCTGGTATCTTCTGCCAGAGGCTCCATGTGAGTCCGTGCTCCCCAGGTGATGTGTAAAGTATATTTTGCACAGCTGGTCCTGTCCGAACAGGCCCAAGAGCTACCGCCCGAGCGATCTCCTGTTTGATGTGCTCAAAGGCTTGTTGCTGCTCAGGACCCCACTGAAAATTGTTCTTCTTTCGGGTCACTTGATAGAGAGGGCTCGCAAGCTGACTGTAACCTGGAATATGCATCCTCCAAAATCCCACAAGTCCTAGGAAAGCTTGTGTTTCCTTCTTGTTGGTCGGTAGAGGCATAGTTGCTATCTTGTTGACAACATCCAATGGCACATGACGGCGTCCATCTTGCCATTTTATTCCCAAGAACTGAATTTCTCGTGCTGGTCCCTTGACCTTGCTTTTCTTTATGGCAAACCCAGCTCTCAGAAGAATCTCAATTACTCTTTGCCCTTTCTTGAACACTTCTGCCTCATTGCCCCACACAATGATGTCATCAACGTATTGTAGATGTTCAGGGGCATCACCCTTTTCCAGTGCAGTTTGAATTAGTCCATGACAAATAGCGGGGCTGTGCTGCCACCCCTGGGGCAGTCGATTCCAGGTATACTGGACACCCCTCCACGTGAAAGCAAACTGTGGCCTGCACTCTTCTGCCAAAGGAATTGAAAAGAATGCATTGGCAATATCGATTGTGGCGTACCACTTGGCTGCCTTTGACTCCAGTTCATACTGGAGCTCTAACATATCTGGTACAGCAGCACTCGGTGGTGGCGTCACTTCATTCAGGCCACGATAGTCTACTGTTAACCTCCACCCTCCGTCAGACTTTCGCACCGGCCATATTGGGCTATTAAAAGGCGAATGTGTCTTACTGATGACACCTTGGTTCTCCAGTTGACGAATCAATTCTTGGATGGGAGCCAGAGAGTCTCGGTTTGTACGATACTGCCGTCGGTGCACGGTCCTCATAGCAATTGGCACCTGTTGTTCTTCAGCTCCCAACAGTCCCACAACAAAAGGATCTTCTGAGAGGCCAGGCAGATTAGACAACTGTTTTACCTTTTGTGTATTCACACTGGCCACACCAAAAGCCCATCGGTATCCTTTTGGGTCTTTGAAGTATCCCCTCTTGAGATAGTCAATGCCCAAGATGCAAGGGGCTTCTGGGCCAGTTACAATGGGATGTTTTTCGCACTTGTCCCCAGTCAAGCTAACCTCGGCCTCCAATACTGATAGTTCTTGACAGCCCCCTGTCACTCCTGAGATCCAGATAGGTTCTGCTCCTCTATAACTTGACGGCATTAGTGTACGTTGTGCCCCGGTGTCAATTAAAGCCTGGTACTTCTGTGGATTTGATGTGCCAGGGCATCGAATCCACACTGTCCAATACACCCGATCATCCCTTTCCTCCTCCTGGCTGGAGGCAGGGGCCCTCTATTCCTGTTCTTGGTCGGAGTACTCACTGTCTGACTCTTGCCGTGCCAGGCCGGAGGTTCCTTCTTCAGGATCAAGGGAGGTGATCTCAGTCTTTCTGTATCTGGGAGATCGCTGGTTACTTCCTTGTGGTTTTACACCAGCTACATTAGCAACCTTCTTAGATGTCTTCTTGTTGGCAGGGGTCTTTCCTCGCAATTCATGTACACGTGCTTCCAACTTAAAGGTGGGTTGACCATCCCACTTCCTCATGTCCTCCCCCTGGTCGCGCAGGAAGAACCAGAGTTCGCCACGTGTCATGCGCCTTGGCTTTCCTTTCCCCCTGACTGGGACAGAAGAGAAATGATTTCTTGGGGAGCTCCTAACATCCAGGGCACTCGCCCGTAGAGATGAGGAGGTACCAAGACTCTCTTCAAAGTTCTGAAGCCAGGAAGAGACTGCCTCCACAGTTGGCGTACATCTTAGTCCTTCTCCTGCATCCATTCCTGGGTAGTACATCGCGGCCAAGCCGGCAGAATACGAGGATGGCGCACCTTTAATCACCTTCCTCCGCATGGCCCGTGTGCATGGGACATCCTCTGGATTTTTAGGGGCTTCATCATTATCTGGATCACCACAGATGACTTCCATCACTGCTAATTCTCTCAGGTACTGGACACCTTCATCTGCAGTAGCCCACTTCCCTGGGGTGTGGTCCATAAGATCTTCCTTAAAAGGAAACCTTGCTTTAACACTTGAAAGGAGCCGTCTCCACAGACTGCAAATTGCTGTCTCTTTCCCAATTCCCCTTTCAATTCCTCGATTGCTAGCAAGGGAACCCAGCTGTTGGGCTTCCTTCCCTTCCAGCTGTTGAGCATCTGCCCCGTTATCCCAGCATCGCAGCAGCCAGGCAGCGATCCGCTCACCCGGCTGGCGGCAGTAGTCTTTCCGCAGATCTCGCAGTTCTGATGACGTCAGGGACCGGGTAGTTTCCGCCTCCTGTTTCAGTTCTGTTATTCCCTCTTCTGACACCTTTGCTGAAGGACCAGCTTCTTCCTCCTCTTTCTCCTCCCTTATTAATCGAGGGTATGGGCCTGTTGTTCTCCTTGTCCATTGTTTCTTTTTCACTACTGGGGCAATCTCTGTTGTTGTTATTGTTTGAGTTCCCATGCCAACCACAGCCCTTTGGGAGTGCTGAACTGCAGCTCGGTAAGCACAGGCCAGGCCCCAGTACAGCGCTAGAAGTTGCTGATTCTCACTGGGATGGGCAAGACACCCCTCTGTCAGGGGATGTGTCAGTTTTGTGGGGTTGCTTGCCTGTTCAGGGGTGAGATCCCAGGCTACAGGAGGTGATAACCGTCCTAGGAATCTGCCCAACTCCTTCCACTCTCCCTGCCACCCAGGAACAGGCCGCCTCAGAGCACATTTTGGCACAGATTCACGCAAAATTTGCGTTCTCTTACACCAAGAGCATACCGAGCTCCACACAACCCACAACAGGCGAGCAGCATTAACAAAGAGTATCAATGAACTAACATAAGGATGACTAAGTACCTCGGGAGCCTGCAAAATAAAACCGCTCATGATGTCCCCGATTCCTTGCAGCATGTTCCCGAGCTTAACAAAATAAAGATAAGCAGCGCAATAAACAAGCCCGTGACCAGCACAAGAGCTTGTTGCTTAATAACTACGATAGCTACAGCACATTTAATATAAAACTGCCGTTGTTTTGCCCCACGTTGGGCGCCAGAATAGACTGTGATGGTTTGACTCTGGCTAAATGCCAGGTATCCACCAAGTCGCTCTATCACTTCCCCCCCCCCTTCCCTTTGTTTTCTCAACAGGGTAAAGAGGGGAGAGAAGATAAACGAACCCTTGTGGGTGAAACAAAAGCAGTTTTAATATAAGCAAAGCAAAGCAAAAGTCCGCGCGCGGAAGCAAAAGCAAACAGATTTATTCTCTACTTCCCATGAAGAGGCGATGTCGGGCCTTCTCGGGAAGCGGGGCTCCAATACGCGTAGTAGTTGCCTCGGAGGACCAAGGGTGACCCCAGCCCCTTCCTCCTTTCTCCCAGCTTTACACTGAGCAGACGTCACATGGTCTGGAATATCCCTTGGGTCGGTTCGGGTCAGCTGTCCTGGCTGTGTCCCCTCCCAAGATCTTGCCCACCCCGTCCCACTGGGGGAAATGTCAGAAAGAGCCTTGGTGCTGTGTAAGCCCTGCTCAGCAGCAGCCACCACACCAGGGTGCTGCCAACACCCTGCAGCTCCCAGCACAAACCACAGCACCGTGAGGCTGCTGTAGGGGAAACCGATTCCAGCTCAGCCAGACCCAGTACAGGGGGAAAAGGCAGGCAAGTTTTGAGGGGAAAATCGCAGTTTTCAAGGGGCAAAAGGCAGGCAGGTTTTGAGGGGGAAAATGCAGGCAGGTTTTGAGGGGGAAAAAACCCGATTTGCAAGTCTTGGGAGTGAAAGGGTTCAGGTTGGGGGGTGGTGATGGAAGTTGTGAGGTAAAAGAGGCAGATTTCGGGGTGAAACGGGGCGGATTTGGGGGTGGAGGGCGCATAGTGTCGGAGTGGAGGCAGTTTTTGACGGGAAAAATGCAGTTAGGTTTTGAGGGGAAAAATGCAGGCAGGTTTTGAGGGGAAAAATGCAGGCAGGTTTTGAGGAGGAAAAGGCAGGCAGGTTTTTAGGGGGAAAATGGCAGGCAGGTTTTGAGGGGAAAAGGCAGGTAGGTTTTGAGGGTAATAAGGCAGGCAGGTTTTGAGGGGGAAAATGCAGGCTTTTTTTGAGGGGGAAATTGCAGTTTTTGAGGGGAAAAAGGCAGGCAGGTTTTGAGGGGGAAAAGGCAGGCAGGTTTTGAGGGGAAAAATGCAGGCAGGTTTTAGGGGGAAAATGGAGGGAGGTTTTTAGGGGGAAAATGGCAGGCAGGTTTTGAGGGGGAAAATGCAGGAAGGTTTTGAGGGGGAAAATGCAGGCAGGTTTTGAGGGAGAAATGCAGGCAGGTTTTTAGGGGGAAAATGGCAGGCAGGTTTTGAGGGGGAAAATGCAGGAAGGTTTTGAGGGGGAAATGCAGGCAGGTTTTGAGGGAGAAAAGGCAGGCAGGTTTTGAAGGGGCAAATGCAGGCAGGTTTTGAGGGGCAAATGCAGGCAGGTTTTTGAGGGGGAAAATGCAGGCAGGTTTTGAGGGGGAAAATGCAGGCAGGTTGTGAGGGAGAAATGCAGGCAGGTTTTGAGGGGGAAAAGGCAGGCAGGTTTTGAGGGGGAAAATGCAGGCAGGATTTTGAGGGGGCAAATGCAGTCAGTTTTTGAGGGGGAAATTGCAGGCAGTTTTTGAAGGGGGAAAATGGAGGCAGGTTTTGAGGGTGAAAATGGAGTCGGGTTTTGAGGGGAAAATGGAGGCAGGTTTTATGGGGGAAAAGGTAGGCAGTTTTTGAGAGGGAAAAATGCAGGCAGGTTTTGATGGGGAAAATGCAGGCAGGTTTTGAGGGGGAAAATGCAGGCAGGTTTTGAAGGGGCAAATGCAGGCAGGATTTTGAGGGGGCAAATGCAGGCAGGATTTTGAGGGGGCAAATGCAGGCAGTTTTTGAGGGGGAAATGGCAGGCAGTTTTTGAAGGGGAAAATGCAGGCAGGTTTTGGGGGGAAAATGGAGGCAGGTTTTATGGGGGAAAATGGAGGCAGGTTTTAAGGGGAAAAATGCAGGCAAGTTTTGAGGGGAAAAATGCAGTTTTTGAGGGGAAAAATGGGGGCAGGTTTTATGGGGGAAAAGGTAGGCAGTTTTTGAGGGGAAAATGGCAGGTTTTGATGGGGAAAAATGCAGGCAGGTTTTCAGGGGAAAAATGCAGGCAGGTTTTCAGGGGACAAATGCAGGCAGGTTTTGAGGGGACAAATGTCAGGCAGGTTTTGAGGGGGACATTGCAGTTTTTGAGGGGGAATAGGCAGGCCGATTTGAGAGGGAAATTTCAGGCAGGTTTTGAGGGGGAAATTTCAGGTGGTTTTTGAGGGGGAAAATGGCAGGCAGGTTTTGAGGGGAAAAAGGCAGGCATGTTTTGAGGGGGAAATTGCAGTTTTTGAGGGGGAAAATGCAGGCAGGTTTTCATGGGGAAAAATGCAGGCAGGTTTTGATGGGGAAAGAGGCAGGCAGTTTTTGAGGGGGAAATTGCAGTTTTTGTAGGGGGAAAATGCAGGCAGGTTTTTGAGAGGGAAAATGCAGGCAGGTTTTTGAGGTGAAAATGCAGGCAGGTTTTTGAGGGGAAAATGGAGGCAGGTTTTGTGGGGGAAAATGGCAGGCAGGTTTTGAGGGGGAAAATGGAGGCAGGTTTTGAGGGGGAGAATGCAGGCAGGTTTTAGGGGGGAAAGGCAGGCAGGTTTTGATGGGTACATTGCAGGCAGGTTTTGAGGGGGACATTGCAGTTTTTCAGCGGAAAAAGGCAGTCAGGTTTTGAGGCGGAAATTTCAGTTTTTGAGGGGGAAATTTCATTTTTTGAGGGGGAAATTTCAGTTATTGAGGGTAAAATGCAGGCAGGTTTTGAGGGGGAAAAAGGCAGACAGGTTTTGAGGGGGAAAATGCAGGCAGGTTTTGAGGGGGAAAATGGAGGCAGGTTTTGAGGGGGAAAATGGTGGCAGGTTTTCAGGGGCAAATGCAGGCAGGTTTTGAGGGGGCAAATGTCAGGCAGGTTTTTGAGGGGAAAAATGCAGGCAAGTTTTGAGGGGGAAAATGCAGGCAGGTTTTGAAGGGAAAATTGCAGTTTTTGAGGGGGAAAATGCAGGCAGTTTTTGAGGGGGAAATTGCAGTTTTTGAGGGGAAAAGGCAGGCAGTTTTTGAGGGGGAAAATGGAGGCAGTTTTTGATGGGGAAAATGGAGGCAGTTTTTGAGGGGGAAAATGGAGGCAGGTTTTGAGGGGGAAAAGGCAGGCAGGTTTTGAGGGGGAAAAGGCAGGCAGGTTTTTAGGGGGAAAAAGGCAGGCAGGTTTTTAGGGGGAAAATGCAGGCAGGTTTTTAGGGGGAAAATGCAGGCAGTTTTTGAGGGGGAAATTACAGTTTTTGAGGGGGAAATGGCAGGCAGGTTTTGAAGGGGCAAATGCAGGCAGGTTTTGAGGGGGAAAATGGAGGCAGGTTTTGAGGGGGAAAATTGCAGGCAGGTTTTGAGGGGGAAAATACAGGTAGGTTTTGGGGGGAAAATGCAGGCAGGTTTTGAGGGGGAAAATGCAGGCAGGTTTTGAGGGGAAAATGGCAGGCAGGTTTTGTGGGGGAAAATTGCCGGCAGGTTTTGAGGGGGAAAATGCAGGCAGGTTTTGAGGGGAAAATGGAGGCAGGTTTTGAGGGGGAAAATGGAGGCAGGTTTTGAGGGGGGAAAATGCAGGCAGTTTTTGAGGGGGAAATTGCAGTTTTTGAGGGGAAAAGGCAGGCAGTTTTTGAGGGGGAAATTGCAGTTTCTGAGAGGGAAAATGCAGGCAGGTTTTTGAGGGGAAAATGGCGGCAGGTTTTGAGGGGGAAAATGGAGGCAGGTTTTGAGGGGGAAAATGGAGGCAGGTTTCGAGGGAGAAATGTATTCAGATTTTGAGGGGGAAAATGCAGTTTTTGAGAGGAAAATGTCAGGCAGTTTTTGATGGGGAAATTTCAGTTTTTGAGGGGGAAATTTCAGTTTTTGAGGGGGAAAAGCTAGGCAGGTTTTGAGGGGGAAAATGGGTGGTAGGTTTCGCGGGGGAAAAAGGCGGGCAGGATTTGAGGGGGAAAAATGCAGACAGGTTTTGAGGGGGAAAAGCGGACAGGTTTTGAGGGGGAAATTGCAGTTTTTGAGGGGGAAAGGCAGGCAGTTTTTGAGGGGGAAATTGCAGGCAGATTTTGAGGGGAAAATTCCACTTTTTGAGGGGAAAAGGCAGGCAGTTTTTGAGGGGGAAATTGTAGTTTTTATGGGGAAAAGGCAGGCAGTTTTTGAGGGGGAAATTGCAGGCAGTTTTTGAGGGGGAAAATGCAGGCAGTTTTTAAGGGGGAAATTTAGGCAGTTTTAGAGGGGGAAAATGGAGGCAGGTTTTATGGGGGAAAATGGAGGCAGGTTTTGAGGGGAAAATGGAGGCAGGTTTTGAGGGGGAAAATGTAGGCAGGTTTTGTGGGGAAAATGCAGGCAGGTTTTTGAGGGGAAAATGCAGGCAGGTTTTTGAGGGGAAAATGCAGGCAGTTTTTTGATGGGAAAATGGAGGCAGGTTTTGAGGGGGAAATGGCATTTTTGAGGGGGAAAATGCAGGCAGGTTTTGAGGGGGAAAAAGGCAGGCAGGTTTTGATGGGGAAAATGCAGGCATTTTTTGAGGGGGAAATTTCAGTTTTTGAGGGGGAAATTTCAGTTTTTGAGGGTTAAAGGCAGGCAGGTTTTGAGGGGGAAAAGGCAGGCAGGTTTTGAGGGGGGAAATGGCAGGCCGGTTTTGAGGGGGAAAATGGCGGTCAGGTTTTGAGGGGGAAAATGGCAGGCAGGTTTTGAGGGGGAAAATGGCAGGCCGGTTTTGAGGGGGAAAATGCAGGCAGGTTTTGAGGGGGACATTGAAGTTTTTGAGGGGGAAAAGGCAGGCACGTCTTGAGAGGAAAATTGCAGGCAGGTTTTGAGGAGGAAGGCTGCCGGCAGGTTTTGAGGGGGCAAATGCAGTTTTTGAGGGGGACATTGTAGGCAGGTTTTGAGGGGGAACAGGCAGGGAGGTTTTGAGGGGGCAAAAATGCAGGCAGGTTTTGAGGGGGAAGAATGCAGGCAGGTTTTGAGGGTGAAGAATGCAGGCAGGTTTTGGGGGGGAAAAGTGCAGGGAGGTTTTGAGGGGGGAAAAGTGCAGGCAGGTTTTCAGGGGAAAAATGCAGGCAGGTTTTCAGGGGACAAATGCAGGCAGGTTTTGAGGGGGACATTGCAGTTTTTGAGGGGGACATTGTAGGCAGGTTTTGAGGGGAAAAATGGAGGCAGTTTTTGAGGGGGAAAATGGAGGCAGGTTTTGAGGGGGAAAATGGAGGCAGGTTTTAAGGGGGAAAATGGAGGCAGGTCTTGAGGGGAAAAGTGGAGTCAGGTTTTTGAGGGGAACATGCAGGCAGGTTTTGAGGGGGAAAATGCAGGCAGGTTTTTGAGGGGAAAATGGACGCAGGTTTTGAGGGGGAAAATGGACGCAGGTTTTGAGGGGGAAAAGTGCAGGCAGGTTTTGAGGGGGAAAATGGCAGTTACGTTTCGAGGGGGAAAATGCAGTTTTTGAAGGGAAAAATCAAGCAGTTTTTGAGGGGGAAATTTCAGTTTTTGAGGGGGAAAATGCAGGCAGTTTTTTTGGGGGAAAAAGGCAGGCAGGTTTTGAGGGGGAAAAAGGCAGGCAGGTTTTGAGGTGGAAATTGCAATTTTTGAGGGGTCTACAGTTTTTGAGGGGGACATTGCAGTTAGGTTTTGTGGGGGAAAATGGAGGCAGGTTTTGAGGGGGAAAATCGAGGCAGGTTTTGAGGGGGAAAATGGAGGCAGGTTTTGAGGGGAAAAGTGGAGGCAGGTTTTTGAGGGGAAAATGCAGGCAGGTTTTTGAGGGGAAAATGCAAGCAGGTTTTGAGGGGAAAATGGCAGTTAGGTTTTGAGGGGGAAAATGCAGGCAGGTTTTTGAGGGGAAAATGGAGGCAGGTTTTGAGGGGGAAAATGGAGGCAGGTTTTGAGTGGGAAAATGGAGGCAGGTTTTGAGGGGGAAAATGGAGGCAGTTTTTGAGGGGGAAATTTGAGGTTTTGAGGGGGAAATTTCAGTTTTTGAGGGGGAAATTTTAGTTTTTGAGGGGGAAATTTCAGTTTTTGAGGGGGAAAATGCAGGCAGGTTTTGAGGGGGAAAAGGCAGGCAGGTTTTGAGGGGGAAAATGGCAGGCAGGTTTTGAGGGGGAAAATGGCGGCAGGTTTTGGAGGTGAAAATGTAGGCAGGTTTTTGAGGGGAAAATGGAGGCAGGTTTTGAGGGGGAAATTGCAGGCAGGTTTTGAGGGGGCAAATGCAGGCAGGTTTTGAGGGGGAAGAGTGCAGGCAGGTTTTGAGGGGGAAAAATTAAGGCAGGTTTTGAGGGGGAAAAATGCAGGCAGGTTTTTTGGGGGAAAAATGCAGGCAGGTTTTTAGGGGGAAAAATGCACTCAGGTTTTTAGGGGAAAAAGTCGCAGGTTTTGAGGGGAAAAGAGTGCAGGCAGCTTTTGAGGGGGAAGAGTGCAGGCAGGTTTTTAGGGGGAAAATGCAGGAAGGTTTTGAGGGGGACAAGTGCAGGGAGGTTTTGGGGGGGAAAAGGCAGGCCGGTTTTGAGGGGGACAAGTGCAGGCAGGTTTTGAGGGGGACAAGTGCAGGGAGGTTTTGAGGGGGAAAATGGCAGGCAGTTTTTGAGGGGGGAAATGGCAGGCCGGTATTGAGGGGGAAAAGGCAGGCAGGTTTTGAGGGGGAAAAGGCAGGTAGGTTTTGAGGGGTGTGATAGGTAGTAAATCGTCTGTTCATCAAATCCAGTAAGAAGACAATAGAAAAGCAAACTGTCATATGAACTATTGTATGTTGTGCAAGACTAACAGCAAATGTTTAATTGAATTAACATGATAGTGTGAATTGTGACAGGAAGAAAGGGGGGGGAACAACAAGAGAAGAAGCATCTGCACTTCAAAAGGTGTGAAGAGTTGCAGATGCCCAATTAAGCAAACAAGAGAGTGTTCAGACCATAAATCTCCTTATTCAAAGAGACTGCTGGGCCTAGGCTGATAAGGACGCTGCAGACTTAGTGGATCATCCCATTCCAGGCAAAAGGTGAAAAGTACACTGTGAGGAGGACCTACGGCCTTCATCCCAAAAGACCACCACCCATAATTTGGAGACCCTTACCCGTATTTTTAACAGCTTCTGCGCAAGCGTAAAAGACTGATAAGCTAATTACCATACGAAGCGGGAATAGGCGGGTCCAAGTAATGTATATGCATAAGTGTATAATGACTATGTAACACTTTATAGTGTAAGATTGAAACAAAATGCCCTGGGGTTGCGGGCGTTGTTGGAGCAGGAGACTCCCCGGCCGCCCAGCGCTGTTTTGCTTGTTGCTGCTTGCTAAATAAAACTCTGACTCAGCCAAATTTAAGAAGTCAGTTTATACCACCCCTCAAAAACTGCCTGAATTTCCCCCTCAAAAACTGCCTGAATTTCCCCCTCAAAAACTGCCTGAAATTGCCCCCTCAAAACCTGCCTGCCATTTGCCCCCTCAAAAACTGCCTGAAATTTCCCCCTCAAAACCTGCCTGCATTTTTCCCCCTAAAAACCGGCCTGCATTATTGCCCGTAAAAACCAGCCGGCATTTTTCCCCCTAAAAACCTGCCTGTATTTGCCCCCTCAAAAACCTGCCTGCATTTGCCCCCTCAAAAACCTGCCTGCATTTTACCCTCAAAAACCTGCCTGCATTTGCACTCTCAAATCCTGCCTGCATTTTCCCCCTCAAAACCTGCAATTTCCATCTCAAAAACTGCCTGCCTCTTTCCCTTCAAAACCTAACTGCATTTTCCCTCTCAAAAACTGCCTACCATTTCCCCCATAAAACCTGCCACCATTTTCCCCCTCAAAAACTGCATTTTTCCCCTCAAAACTTGCCTGCATTTTCCCCCTCAAAACCTGCCTGCATTTTTCCCCTCAAAAGCTGCCTCCATTTTCCCCCATAAAACCTGCCTCCATTTTCCCCCTCAAAAACTGCTATTTCCCCCTCAAAAACTGCCTGCCTTTTCCCCCTCAAACCCTGCCTGCATTTTCCCCCTAAAAACCTGCCGCCATTTTCCCCCTCAAAACCTGCCTCCATTTTCACCTCAAAAAACTGCCTGCCTCTTTCCCCATCAAAACCTGCCTGCATTTTCCCCCTCAAAACCTGCCGCCATTTTCACCTCAAAAACCTGCCTGCATTTTCCCCCTCAAAACCTGCCTGCCATTTACCCCTCAAAACCTGCCTGCATTTGCCCCCTCAAAACCTGTCTGCATTTTCCCCCTCAAAAACTGCCTGCCATTTACCCCTCAAAACCTGTCTGCATTTTCCCCCTCAAAAACTGCCTGCACTCTTCCCCCTCAAAACCTGCCTGCATTTTCCTCATCAAAACCTGCCTACATTTTCCCTCTCAAAAAGTGCCATTTCCCCCTCAAAAACTGAAATTTCCCCCTGAGATAGGGAATTTAAAGAATTTGAGTTTGATGGTGCAAGCTTGCGCCAAGATGAGGGGGCTATACGTGAAGACATACCAGGGGCTGACACTGTTGCTAAGATATTATCTTCTGGCTCAAACAGAAGCTTCCTATTGTCCTTGAAGCAGTACAAATCAGCAATAGATCACCTCAAATCCTAACTCTAATTGGCCTTGCGGTTTAGCTAGGAGCCAGGGAACAACTGAGGCTGCGCAGAAGAATGAGGTAAAAAGTTCATCAGCGAGGAAGAGGAGATACTTCATCTGTACGACCCTCGCCCAGGAATTTGCGACCACCAAAGGAGCTCAACGCGCAGACGCAAGAGGAGGAGACCTAATTACCATGAGAAGCGAGGGGAGGCGGGGAAATATTATGTTTCTGTATAAGCATTCTATGAATATGCATTATTTTGTAATATATAAGCAGGACGAGAGCTGCAAGGGGTGCGCATGCTTGTGGAGGAGCGATTCCCCATGCGCCCGGCGCTGAATAAACATACCTACTTTACAACTTAACAGTTGTGGAGTTAGTTTTTCCGCAAGACAGGGGGAAATTGCAGGCAGGTTTTGAGGGGGCAAATGCAGGCAGGTTTTGAGGGGGCAAATGGCAGGCAGGTTTTGAGGGGGCAAATGGCAGGCAGGTTTTGAGGGGGCAAATGGCAGGCAGGTTTTGAGGGGGCAAACGCAGATAAGTTTTGAGGGGGAAAATGCAGGCAAGTTTTTAGGGGTAAAAGGCAGGCAGGTTTTGAGGGGAAAATTGCAGTTTATGAGGGGGACATTGTAGGCAGGTTTTGAGGGGGAACAGGCAGGCCGGTTTTGAGGGGGAAAAGGCAGGGAGGTTTTGAGGGGGAAAAAATGAGGCAGGTTTTGAGGGGGAAAATGCAGGCAGGTTTTGAGGGGGAAAAAACCCGATTTGCGAGTCTTGGGAGTGAAAGGGTTCAGGATCGGGGGTGGTGGGGGAAGTTGTGAGGTAAAAGGGGGAGATTTCGGGGTGAAAAGGGGCGGATTTGGGGGTGGAGGACGCATAGTGACGGAGTAGAGGCAGTTTTTGAGGGGAAAAATGCAGTTTTTGAGGGGGCAAATGCAGGCAGGTTTTTGAGGGGGAAAATGCAGGCAGTTTTTGAGGGGGAAAATGCAGGCAAGTTTTGAGGGGAAAAAGGCAGGCAGTTTTTGAGGGGAAAAAGGCAAGCAGGTTTTGAGGGGGAAGAATGCAGGCAGGTTTTCAGAGGGAAAAGTGCAGGCAGGTTTTGAGGGGGAAAAGTGCAGGTAGGTTTTGAGGGGGAAGTGCAGGTAGGTTTTGAGGAGGAAAGTGCAGGCAGGTTTTGATGGGGAAAAATGCAGGCAGGTTTTGGGGGGGAAGAATGCAGGCAGGTTTTGAGGGGTAAGAATGCAGGCAGGTGTTGAGGGGGAAAATGCAGGCAGGTGTTGAGGGGGAAAATGCAGGCAGGTTTTGAGGGGGGAAAAGTGCAGGCAGGTTTTGAGGCGGGAAAAGTGCAGGCAAATTTTGAGGGGGGAAAAGTCAAGGCAGGTGTTTAGGGGGAAAAGTGCAGGAAGTTTTTGAGGGTGAAAAATGCAGGCAGGTTTTCAGGGGAAAAATGCAGGCAGTTTTTCAGGGGACAAATGCAGGCAGGTTTTGAGGGGGATATTGCAGTTTTTGAGGGGGATATTGTAGGCAGGTTTTGGGGAAAAATGGAGGCAGTTTTTGAGGGGGAAAATGGAGGCAGTTTTTGAGGGGGAAAATGCAGGCAGGTTTTGAGGGGAAAAATGCAGTTTTTGAGGGTAAAAATGGAGGCAGGTTTTATGGGGGAAAAGGTAGGCAGTTTTTGAGGGGAAAATGGCAGTTTTTGAGAGGAAAAATGCAGGCAGGTTTTGATGGGGAAAATGCAGGCAGGTTTTGAAGGAGAAAATGCAGGCAGGTTTTGAGGGGGAAATGGCAATTTTTGAGGGGGAAAATGCAGGCATTTTTTGAGGGGCAAATTCAGGCAGGTTTTGTGGGGGACATTGTAGTTTTTGTGGGGGACATTGCAGGTTTTGAGGGGGACATTGAAGTTTTTGAGGGGGAAAAGGCAGGCAGGTTTTGAGGGGAAAAATGGAGTCATGTTTTATGGGGGAAAATGCAGGCAGTTTTTGAGGGGGAAAATGCAGGCAGTTTTTGAGGGGGAAAATGCAGGCAGGTTTTGATGGGGAAAATGCAGGCAGGCTTTTGAGGGGAAAATGGAGGCAGGTTTTGAGGGGGAAAATGGCAGGCAGGGTTTGAGGGGGAAAAAGGCAGGCAGGTTTTGAGGGGGACATTGTAGGCAGGTTTTGAGGGGGAAAATGCAGTTTTTGAGGGGAAAAATAGAGGCAGGTTTTATGGGGGTAAGGTAGGCACTTTTTGAGGGGAAAATGGTAGTTTCTGAGAGGGAAAATGCAGGCAGGTTTTGAGGGGGCAAATGCAGGCAGGTTTTGAGGGGGAAAATGGAGGCAGGTTTTGAGGGGAAAAATGCAGGCAGGTTTTGAGGGGGCAAATGCAGGCAGGTTTTGAGGGGGCAAATGCAGGCAGGTTTTAAGGGGGAAAATGGCAGGCAGGTTTTGAGGGGAAAAAGGCAGGCAGGGTTTGATGGGGAAAATGCAGGCATTTTTTGAGGGGGAAATTCCAATTTTTGAGGGGAAAAGGCAGGCAGGTTTTGTGGGGGAAAATGGCAGGCAGGATTTGAGGGGGAAAATGGGGGCAGGTTTTTGAGGTGAAAATGGGGGCAGTTTTTTGAGGGGGAAAATGCAGGCAGGTTTTGAGGGGAAAAAGGCAGGCAGGTTTTGAGGGGAAAATGGCAGACAGGTTTTGAGGGGGAAAAGCCACGCAGGTTTTGAGGGGGAAAAGGCATGCAGGTTTTGAGGGGGACATTGCAGTTTTTGAGAGGGAAAATGGAGGCAGGTTTTGAGGGGGAAAATGGAGGCAGGTTTTGAGGGGGAAAATGGAGGCAGGTTTTGAGGGGGAAAATGGAGGCAGGTTTTGAGGGGGAAAATGGAGGCAGGTTTTAAGGGGGAAAATGGCAGGCAGGTTTTGAGGGGAACATTGCAGTTTTTGAGGGGGAAATTTCAGGCAGTTTTTGAGGGGAAATTTCAGGCAGTTTTTGAGGGGGAAAATGGAGGCATATTTTGAGGGGGAAAATGGAGGCAGGTTTGAGGGGAAAATGCAGGCAGGTTTTGAGGGGGAAAATGTAGGCAGGTTTTGAGGGGAAAATGCAGGCAGGTTATGGGGGGAAAATGGCAGGCAGGTTTGAGGGGGAAAATGGAGGCAGGTTTTAAAGGGTAAAATGCAGGTAGGTTTTCTGGGGGAAAATGCAGGCAGGTTTTGTGGGGGAAAATGGCAGGCAGGTTTTTGGGGGAAAATTGCAGGCAGGTTTTGAGGGGGAAAATGGAGGCAGGTTTTGAGGGGGAAAATGGAGGCAGGTTTTGAGGGGGAAATTGCAGTTTTTGAGGGGGAAATTGCAGGCAGTTTTTGAGGGGGAAATTGCAGGTAGGTTTTGAGGGGGCAAATGCAGGCAGGTTTTTGAGGGTAAAATGCAGGCAGGTTTTTGAGGGTAAAATGCAGGCAGGTTTTTGAGGGGGCAAATGCGGGCAGGTTTTTGAGGGGAAAAATGGCAGGCAGGTTTTGAGGGGGCAAATGGCAGGCAGGTTTTGAGGGGGCAAATGCAGGCAGGTTTTTGAGGGTAAAATGCAGGCAGGTTTTTGAGGGTAAAATGCAGGCAGGTTTTTGAGGGGGCAAATGCGGGCAGGTTTTTGAGGGTAAAATGCAGGCAGGTTTTTGAGGGGAAAATGGCAGGCAGGTTTTGAGGGGGAAAAGGCAGGCAGGTTTTGAGGGGGAAAAGGCAGGCAGGTTTTGAGGGGGAAAATGGAGGCAGGTTTTGAGGGGAAAAGTGCAGGCAGGTTTTGAGGAAAAAGAGTGCAGGCAGCTTTTGAGGGGGAAGAGTGCAGGCAGGTTTTTAGGGGGAAAATGCAGGCAGGTTTTAAGGGGGAAAATGCATGCAGGTTTTTAGGGGAAAAAAGTCTGGCAGGTTTTTAGGGGGAACACTGCAGGCAGGTTTTTAGGGGGAAAACTTCAGGCAGGTTTTTGGGGGGAAGAGTGCAGGCAGGTTTTTAGGGGAAGACTGCAGGTAGGTTTTGAGGGGGACAAGTGCAGGCAGGTTTTGAGGGGGAAAAGGCAGGCAGGTTTTGAGGGGGAAAATGGCAGGCACGTTTTGATGGGGAAATTTCAGTTTTTGAGGGGTAAATGCAGGCGGTTTTTGAGGGGGCAAAGGCAGTTTTTGAGGGGAAATGGCAGTCAGGTTTTGAGAAGGAAAAAGTCAGGCAGGTTTTGAGGAGGAAAAGGCAGGCCGGTTTTGAGGGGGAAAAGGCAGGCCGGTTTTGAGGGGGAAATTTCAGTTTTTGAGTGGGAAAGGCAGGCAGGTTTTGAGGGGGAAAATGGCAGGCAGTTTTTGAGGGAGGAAATGGCAGGCCGGTATTGAGGGGGAAAAGAGCAGGCAGGTTTCGAGGGGGAAAAGGGCAGGCAGGTTTTGAGGGCTGTGATAGGTAGTAAATCGTCTGTTCATCAAATCCAGTAAGAAGACAATAGAAAAGCAAACTGTCATATGAACTATTGTATGTTGTGCAAGACTAACAGCAAATGTTTAATTGAATTAACATGATAGTGTGAATTGTGACAGGAAGAAAGGGGGAGAACAACAAGAGAAGAAGCATCTGCACTTCAAAAGGTGTGAAGGGTTGCAGATGCCCAATTAAGCAAACAAGAGAGTGTTCAGACCATAAATCTCCTTATTCAAAGAGACTGCTGGGCCTAGGCTGATAAGGACGCTGCAGACTTAGTGGATCATCCCATTCCAGGCAAAAGGTGAAAAGTACACTGTGAGGAGGACCTACGGCCTTCATCCCAAACGACCACCACCCATAATTTGGAGACCCTTACCCGTATTTTTAACAGCTTCTGCGCAAGCGTAAAAGACTGATAAGCTAATTACCATACGAAGCGGGAATAGGCGGGTCCAAGTAATGTATATGCATAAGTGTATAATGACTATGTAACACTTTATAGTGTAAGATTGAAACAAAATGCCCTGGGGTTGCGGGCCGTTGTTGGAGCAGGAGACTCCCCGGCCGCCCAGCGCTGTTTTGCTTGTTGCCGCTTGCTAAATAAAACTCTGACTCAGCCAAATTTAAGAAGTCAGTTTATACCACCCCTCAAAAACTGCCTGGAATTTCCCCCTCAAAAACTGCCTGCCTTTTCCCCCTCAAACCCTGCCTGCAATGTCCCTCTCAAATCCTGCCTCCATTTTCCCCCTCAAAACCTGCCTGCAATTTCCCCCTCAAACCTGCCTGCATTTTCCCCCTCAAAACCTGCCTGCATTTTCCCCCTGAAAACATGCCTCCATTTTCCCCCTCAAAAACCGCCTGAAATTTCCCCCTCAAAAACTGCAATGTCCCCCTCAAAAACTGCAATTTCCCCCTCAAAAACTGCCTGCCTCTTTCCCCTCAAAACCTAACTGCATTTTCATCCCTCTAAAACTGCCATTTCCCCCTCAAAACCTGCCTGCATTTTCCCCCTCAAAACCTGCCGCCATTTTCCCCCTCAATACCTGCCTGCCTTTTCCCCCTCAAAACCTGCCTGCCATTTACCCCTCAAAACCTGCCTGCATTTGCCCCCTCAAAATCCTGCCTGCATTTGCCCCTCAAAACCTCTATGCATTTTCCCCCTCAAAAACTGCCATTTCCCCCTCAAAACCTGCCTGCATTTTTCCCCCTAAAAACTTGCCTGCCTTTTCCCCCTAAAAACCTGCCTGCACTCTTCCCCCTCAAAACCTGCCTGCATTTTCCCCATCAAAACCTGCCTACATTTTCCCTCTCAAAAAGTGCCATTTCCCCCTCAAAAACTGAAATTTCCCCCTGAGATAGGGAATTTAAAGAATTTGAGTTTGATGGTGCAAGCTTGCGCCAAGATGAGGGGGCTATACGTGAAGACATACCAGGGGCTGACACTGTTGCTAAGATATTATCTTCTGGCTCAAACAGAAGCTTCCTATTGTCCTTGAAGCAGTACAAATCAGCAATAGATCACCTCAAATCCTAACTCTAATTGGCCTTGCGGTTTAGCTAGGAGCCAGGGAACAACTGAGGCTGCGCAGAAGAATGAGGTAAAAAGTTCATCAGCGAGGAAGAGGAGATACTTCATCTGTACGACCCTCGCCCAGGAATTTGCGACCACCAAAGGAGCTCAACGCGCAGACGCAAGAGGAGGAGACCTAATTACCATGAGAAGCGAGGGGAGGCGGGGAAATATTATGTTTCTGTATAAGCATTCTATGAATATGCATTATTTTGTAATATATAAGCAGGACGAGAGCTGCAAGGGGTGCGCATGCTTGTGGAGGAGCGATTCCCCATGCGCCCGGCGCTGAATAAACATACCTACTTTACAACTTAACAGTTGTGGAGTTAGTTTTTCCGCAAGTCAGGGGGAAATTGCAGGCAGGTTTTGAGGGGGAAAAATGGAGGCAGGTTTAGAGGGGAAAATGAAGGCAGGTTTTGAGGGGGGAAATGGAGGCAGGTTTTGAGGGGGAAAATGGAGGCAGGTTTTGAGGGGGAAAAATGGAGGCAGGTTTAGAGGGGAAAATGCAGGCAGGTTTTTGAGGGGGAAATTGCAGTTTTTGAGGGGGAAAATGCAGGCAGCCTTTGAGGGGGAAAATGCAGGCAGGTTTTGATGGGGAAAGAGGCAGGCAGTTTTTGAGGGGGAAATTGCAGTTTTTGAAGGGGGAAAATGCAGGTAGGTTTTGAGGGGAAAATGCAGGCAGGCTTTTAAGGGGAAAATGGAGGCAGGTTTTGAGGGGGAAAATGGCAGGCAGATTTTGAGAGGGAACATGGCAGTCAGGTTTTGAGGGCGAAAATGCAGCAGGTTTTTGAGGTGAAAATGCAGGCAGGCTTTTGAGGGGAAAATGGAGGCAGGTTTTGAGGGGGAAAATGGCAGGCAGGTTTTGAGGGGAAAAAGGCAGGCAGGTTTTGACGGGGAAAATGAGAGACAGATTTTGAGGGGGAACATGGCAGTCAGGTTTTGAGGGGGAAAATGGAGGCAGGTTTGAGGGGAAAATGCAGGCAGGTTTTGAGGGGGAAAATGTAATCAGGTTTTGAGGGGAAAATGCAGGCAGGTTTTGGGGGGAAAATGGAGGCAGGTTTGAGGGGGAAAATGGCAGGCAGGTTTTGAGGGGGAAAATGGAGGCAGGTTTTGAGGGGGAAAATGGAGGCAGGTTTTGAGGGGTAAAATGGCAGGCAGGTTTTGAGGGGGAAAATGGAGGCAGGTTTTGAGGGGGAAAATGCAGGTAGGTTTTGTGGGGGAAAATGCAGGTAGGTTTTGTGGGGGAAAATGGCAGGCAGGTTTTGGGGGGAAAATTGCAGGCAGGTTTTGAGGGGGAAATTGGAGGCAGGTTTTGAGGGGAAAAATGGAGGCAGGTTTTGATGGGGAAAATGCAGGCAGGTTTTTAGGGGAAAAAAGGCAGGCAGGTTTTGAGGGGGCAAATGGCAGCAGGTTTTGAGGGGGCAAATGGCGGCAGGTTTTGGGGGGGAAAAGGCAGGCAGGTTTTGAGGGGGCAAATGGCGGCAGGTTTTGAGGGGGCAAATTGCAGGCATGTTTTGGGGGGGAAAAGGCAGGCAGGTTTTGAGGGGGCAAATGGCAGCAGGTTTTGAGGGGGCAAATTGCAGGCAGGTTTTGAGGGGGGAAAAGGCAGGCAGGTTTTGGGGGGGAAAAGTCGGCAGGTTTTGAGGGGAAAAGTGCAGGCAGGTTTTCAGGAAAAAGAGTGCAGGCAGCTTTTGAGGGGGAAGAGTGCAGGCAGTTTTTGAGGGGGAAAATGCAGGCAGGTTTTTAGGGGGAAAACTTCAGGCAGGTTTTTGGGGGGAAGAGTGCAGGCAGGTTTTTAGGGGAAGACTGCAGGTAGGTTTTGAGGGGGACAAGTGCAGGCAGGTTTTGAGGGGGACAAGTGCAGGCAGGTTTTGGGGGGGAAAAGGCAGGCAGGTTTTTAGGGGGAAAATGCAGCCATTTTTTCAGGGGGAAATTTCAATTTTTGAGGGGGAAAGGCAGGCAGGTTTTGAGGGGGAAAAGGCAGGCATGTTTCGAGGGGGAAAAGAGCAGGCAGGTTTCGAGGGGGAAAAGGGCAGGCAGGTTTCGAGGGGTGTGATAGGTAGTAAATCGTCTGTTCATCAAATCCAGTAAGAAGACAATAGAAAAGCAAACTGTCATATGAACTATTGCATGTTGTGCAAGACTAACAGCAAATGTTTAATTGAATTAACATGATAGTGTGAATTGTGACAGGAAGAAAGGGGGGGAACAACAAGAGAAGAAGCATCTGCACTTCAAAAGGTGTGAAGGGTTGCAGATGCCCAATTAAGCAAACAAGAGAGTGTTCAGACCATAAATCTCCTTATTCAAAGAGACTGCTGGGCCTAGGCTGATAAGGACGCTGCAGACTTAGTGGATCATCCCATTCCAGGCAAAAGGTGAAAAGTACACTGTGAGGAGGACCTACGGCCTTCATCCCAAAAGACCACCACCCATAATTTGGAGACCCTTACCCGTATTTTTAACAGCTTCTGCGCAAGCGTAAAAGACTGATAAGCTAATTACCATACGAAGCGGGAATAGGCGGGTCCAAGTAATGTATATGCATAAGTGTATAATGACTATGTAACACTTTATAGTGTAAGATTGAAACAAAATGCCCTGGGGTTGCGGGCGTTGTTGGAGCAGGAGACTCCCCGGCCGCCCAGCGCTGTTTTGCTTGTTGCTGCTTGCTAAATAAAACTCTGACTCAGCCAAATTTAAGAAGTCAGTTTATACCACCCCTCAAAAACTGCCTGAAATTTCCCCCTCAAAAACTGCCTGAAATTTCCCCCTCAAAAACTGCCTGAAATTATCCCCCTCAAAAACTGCCTGCCATTTGCCCCCTCAAAAACTGCCTGCCATTTGCCCCCTCAAAAACTGCCTGCCATTTGCCCCCTCAAAAACTGCCGCCATTTGCCCCCTCAAAACATGCCTACATTTTTCCCCATCAAAACCTGCCTGCATTTTCCAACTCAAAAACTGCCATTTTCCCCTCAAAAACTGCCGCCATTTTCCCCCTCAAAACCTGCCGCCATTTTCCCCCTCAAAACCTGCCGCCATTTTCCCCCTCAAAAACTGCAATTGTCCCCCCCAAAACCTGCCTGCATTTTCCCCTCAAAAAGTGCCTGCATTTTCCCCCTAAAAACCTGCCGCCATTTTCCCCCTCAAAAACTGCCGCCATTTTCCCCCTCAAAAACTGCCGCCATTTTCCCCCTAAAAAACTGCCGCCATTTTCCCCCATTAAACCTACCTGCCTTTGCCCCCTCAAAACCTGCCTGCATTTTTCCCGTCAGAAACTGCCTTTCCCCCCTCAAAACCTGCCTGCACTTTTCCCCCCTCAAAACCTGCCTGCACTTTTCCCCCCTCAAAACCTGCCTGCACTTTTCCCCCCTCAAAACCTGCCTGCACTTTTCCCCCCTCAAAACCTGCCTGCACTTTTCCCCCCTAAAAACCTGCCTGCACTTTTCCCCCCTCAAAACCTGCCTGCACTTTTCCCCCCTCAAAACCTGCCTGCACTTTTCCCCCTAAAAACCTGCCTGCACTTTTCCCCCTAAAAACCTGCCTGCACTTTTCCCCCTAAAAACCTGCCTGCACTTTTCCCCTACAAAACCTGCCTGCATTTTCCCCCTAAAAACCTGCCTGCAATTTTCCCCATCAAAAGCTGCCTGCATTTTTCCCCTCAAAACCTGCCCCCTTTTTCCCCTCAAAACCTGCCTGCATTCTTCCCCCTAAATAACTTCATTTTTACCCTCAAAAACTGCCTCCAAGCCGTCACTATCCACCCCCCACCCCCAAATCTGCCCCTTTTACCTCAAAACTTCCCCCGTCCACTCTCCAACCTGACCCCTTTCACCCCCAAGACTCTCAAATCGGGTTTTATCCCCCTCGAAACCTGCCTGCCCTTTTCCCCCTCGAAACCTGCCTTCACCCCATCACTATGCGCCCCCCCACCCCCAAAGCCACCCCTTTTCACCCCCAAATCTGTCCCTTTTACCTCACAACTTGCCCCCCACACCCTCCAACCTGACCCCCTTCACCCCCAAGACTCACAAATCAGGTTTTTTCCCCCTCAAAACCTGCCTGCATTTTCCCCCTCAAAACCTAACTGCATTTTTCCCCTCAAAAACTGCCTCCACCCCGTCACTATCCACACCCCACCCCCAAATCCGCCACTTTTTACCCCCAAATCTGCCCCTTTTACCTCACAACTTCTCCCCCCAACCCCCAACCTGACCCCTTTCACCCCCAAGACTCGTAAATTGTGTTTTTTTCCCCTCAAAAAGTGCCTTTTCCTCCTCGAAACCTACCTTTTTTCCTCAAAATCCAACTTCACCCCGTCACTATCCGCCCCGCACACCCCGAAACCGCCCTTTTTCACACCAAAATCCGCCGCTCCCCGCCTTCCCCCCACCTGGTCGCGGTGAGCTGGGCGAGGCGCTCGGGAAGGGGAGGGCGTGGCCAGACGTGCCGTAACGTCCGCGCCCCCTCCACAGGGCGGGGACTTAAAAGGGCAACGCGTGCATAGTCCCGGTGGGGCCCCCCTGACTTTTGGGGGTGTCCGGGGGGGGGTTTAGGGCTCTCAGAAGGATTTTGGGGGTCTGGGGGGGGTTTGAAGCCACTTTGAGCGTTTTGGGGTGCAGGAGGGGAGGGCCCCGGGGCAGGGTTGGGGTTCACAAGGGATTTTGGGGTGCGGGGGGGAGTGCAGTAAAGTGTCCGGGGGGGTGTTGGGGTGCAGGGGCAGTATTGGGGTGCTGGGGGGGGGGTACAAGCCCGGGGGGGGGGTCAGTTTTGGGGTGCAGAGGGGAGGGTGCAGGGGGGAAGGTGTATTTTGCGGTGCCGGGGAGTGGGAAATTTTGGGGTGCTGGGGGGAGCTGTCCCAACACCAGGGTGGGGGTTTTGGGGTGCAGCCTGGGGGCGGGGGGGTGGGATGTGTGTGTGTGCCCCCCCCCCCCCAAAAAAAAAACAAAAACCAAAAACCAACCCAAAACTCTCCTTTGGGTGTCCAGGGGCGGCGCTTGGGGTGGGGGGTGCACAGGGGGGACCCCAACTCCACAGGCCACCCAGTCCTGGGTCCCCAGGAGGACATTTTGGGTGGCCAGGGTTCTCCAAATGGGGGTCATGGGCCCCTCAACCCCCGGGCAGATGTGGGGTGTCCGTGGGCCCCTCAACCCCTGGGGTCCCCAGAAGACCTTCTGAGGTACCCATGGGTCCTCCCCCTCCCCCTCTCTCCCCTCCCCCGCAGTTCCAGCGCCAACACACGACTCTCCACAAGCTCAACGCGGTGGCTTTGCTGGTGACCTTCTTCCTCTGCCGCGTCCTCCTCTTCCCCTACTTGTACTGGGCCTACGGGCGCCACCGGGGGCTGCCCCTCTTGGGGGTCCCGGCCGCTCTGCCCCCCACCTACAACGCCGCCGCCGCCGCCCTCTTGGCCCCCCAACTTTACTGGTTCGCCCTCATCTGCCGGGGGGCCTGGCGCCTCTTCCGACTCCCCGCCGCCCCCCGACAGCCCCCTTGAGCGACCCCCGACTCCCTTCCCCCCCCCCCCCTCCCGCCCCAACTAGCGCCTGGGGAGGGGGGAAAAGGGGGGGGGGTGGATCTAGGAGGGGGGTGGGAGGGGGGATCTATGGGGAATCTGTGGGGCAGCCTGGGGGGATTTATGGGGCAGGCTTGGGAGGGGGTCCTGGACTCCTATGCGGTACCTTGGGGTCCCTATGGGGCACCTTGGGGGATTTATGGGTCACTCTGGGGTCCCTATGGGGCAGCCTGGGGTACCCTGGGGGATCTATGGGGCACCCTGGGTTCCCTCTGGGGCCCCTTGGGGGATCTGTGGGTCACTCCGGGGGGCCCCGTCCCCTCCCTCCCAGGCGCAGCGGCTGGACCCACATTAAAGGACTTTGGGGACGTCCCGGCCTCCTCCTGCTTGGCGGGGGGGAGCGCCGGGACCCCCATCAGCTCCCAGTATGGACTGGGACAGCTCCCAGTACAGACTGGGTCCCCTGACACCCTCCCAGTACAGACTGGGCCTGTCCCAGTATAAAGTGAAGCCTCTGATCCCCATCCCAGTCCAGACTGGGCCCTTCCCAGTACAAACTGCTCTCCTTGGTCCAGTCCCAGTACAGACTGGGCCACTTCCCAGTCAGAACTGGATTCCCTCCCAGTACAGACTGGGCCCATTCCCAGTACCAAGTGGAACCTCTGAACCCCTCCCAGTGCAGAATGGGCATCGTCCCAGTACAGACTGGGGCCCTTTTTTAGTACAAGCTGGTTCCCCTGGCCTCTCCCAGTACAGACTGGGCCCATTCCCAGTACAAACTGCTCCCCTTGGTCCACTCCCAGTACAGACTGGGCCACTTCCCAATCAGAACTGGACCCCTTTCTCCCCTCCCAGTACAGACTGGGCTGCCTCCCAGGAGAAACTGGATTTCCAGTGCCCTCCCAGTACAGACTTTTCCCCATCCCACTACAAGCTGCTTTCCTTGGACCAGTTCCACTACAGACTGGGCCACTTCCTGGCCACAACTGGATGCCCCGGCTCTCTCCCAGTATAGACTGGGCCTTGTCCTAGTACAAACTGGATCCCTTTAAATGCTCCCAGGAGAGACTGGCTGGCTTCCCAGTCCAAACTGGATGCCCACATCTCCTCCCAATCCGGAACGCGGTGGGTCCCAGTACAGACTGGGCGTCCTCCCAGTCCCAAGAGGATCCTTGGATCTCATCCCAGTCCAGGCTTGGCCCATCCCAGTACAACCTGGATCATCCTCCTTCCCCCCCCACCTCCCAGTACAGACCAGGCTTCTTCCCAGTACTAACTGGTTCTCCTGGTCCCTTCCAGTACAGGCTGGGCCCTCTCCCAGTACAAACTGGATGCCCTAGTGCCTCCCAGTCCAAACTGGAGTCAGCCCCTGTACCCCCGGCCTCCCAGTACGACCATCTTGGAAACCCAGTTGAAGGTTGAAAGGGAATTTATGGGCAATATCCTCAGATTTTACTATTTTGGGAATAAATAACGATAATTGTTGGTCCCAGTTGGATTTAGTAAAGGAGTTGTAGAGAAATCGGAGATATTTCACCTCCTTTCCGCCTCATTATTTTACAGTTTTCCCTCATTTTGCCTCAAAGCAGGGAAAAAAAAACAAAAAAAAAAACCAACACAACAACAAAAAAACAGCCAAAGGACTCAAATCAGGAGCTACTTGAGTAAAATTAAAGATGACTGCTCAAAATGAACGAGAATTATGAATTTTTTTATTTCTGGGAGGGTGGGTGTGTGACGGGTTCGTTAGAGCGAGAAAAAAGTAACTTTGAGACGAAAAATGAGGATTTTCACAGAGAATTGGTGGGTTTGGACCCTAAAAATGGGGGATTTAAAGAGAAAAATGAGGATTTTCACAGAAAATTGGTGGGTTGGACCCTAAAAATGGGGGGTCAGAGGAGAAAAATGAGGATTTTGACACGGAGAAGGTGGGTTTTGGGTTTGTGACCTAAATGTGAGGGATTGTCTGTGAAAAATGCTTGGAGTCTAAAAATGAGATTTTTTGGACCCTAAAAATGAGGGTTTAGCGTAGAAAAATGAGGATTTTTCACCCAGAATTGGTGACTGGGTTTGTGCGGCAGAGCTGAGCACGCACACGACCAATGGGATCGGGCAACGCCCGTTTATTCCAACTGATTCAGCCCTTTTATAACGTTCTCCCGCGCGCGTGAGCGACACGCGGTACAAGTCCTCGGGATTGGACGGTTAACTCAGCCCGCGCTTTAAACCTTCTTCTGATTGGATAAAAAGTGCCACATCAGCCGTGCCAGGCTTCTGCCTTGTGGAACATCCTCTTCCGTCCCAACCCCTGCCGGGGGTTGTTTGTCCCGTCGAGTTTCTCCCCCCTCACTCAGGGTCACGTCCTTATCGCGTTCTTGCTCGGCGGAGGCTCTTATCACTCTTGTTCTCACGCGGGATTGCTGACGCGGCCGTTCTCTCGCAGAAAGCCTCCAGAACCCCAACAGATCCCTCTTTTTGGTTTTGAGCAACCCGGATTTCTTGCGGGCCCTTTTGTACCGAATGTCTCACACGGGAAACCAAGCACGGCAAAATGACAGCAAGCACGATAACAAGAATTTTAATTCCCCTTTGTAACGACTCTTCCAACCATCCTGCGATTCCCGATGAAGCAAACTGTTCTGATAGGGGTGATGTTACAGCCGTTAACTTCTGCGTGTCATCCTTCCGTTTTCTCCGATTCTCACCGATAGATACCGACGGGTCGGATAAATTCATACAGCGCATTCCTTCAAACTCTTCACACCCTTGGGCTAAAAGCAGAAAATCAACGGCAGCCCTGTCCCGCAGTACAGCACGCCCAAGGCTCTCCACGCCCGTGGCCAAAGCACCGATTACATTCGATGTCAAGTTCATTTGTTTAGCCGTCCAACATGCAAAACGAGTGACGAGTTGTAATCCCTTTTTGGTCCCAGCTGGAGACACTTGCCAAAAGGCTGCGGTGCCCACGCGCCGCTCTCCTGCTAACAAACATCTTGTTTTCAACAGCTCAGCTTCTTTATCTCCTTGCTACGCACGCCGTTTCTCAGCCCCTTGGCCGTGCAGGTGTTCCTCACCCCAGCTCCAGCCTGTTGTTACAGCGAGGCCACACGGGCTGGATCGCTCACGACACGTCCGTTGTTTTCGAACCGTTCCACCAATCCCTCTTTTTGTTTTTGGGGCCATCCAGACCCCTTTTATTGTTCGGTCCATCGTTTTCACAAAACGCTTCCACACGGAGCTCAACATCATCAAAAGGTTACAATGACCATCGAAACGGTTATTCAATATAAAACCAAATCCTTGAACCATCTAGTGACGTTTTAGCCCAATCACTATTAAATACTCTTCCTTCTTCAAGACGTAAACCCGTCGCGTGAGCATCGCTACAAAACCAAGTGTCATTTCCTGGTGCTGCTGAAGGAGTCTCGACTGTCTGATTACACCAGCCATGTGTCAGAGTTGTGTGAGGCCGATGCCTCCCAGATCTCCCATTTCTTTGTTTCTTGCGGCGCCTGCAAGACTTGTTGGAGAGCTGTATCAGTCAGGGCTGAGACAAACTTTAAAACATAACGTACGTAGAATAGTTCTACAGAAGGTTAAAAGAATACAGCCCTTATAATTACTAGTTAAAAAGAGTAGGTTAATTTGACTCCCCAAAATTAAGGGATATAACTAAATACTACAAAAATAAACAGTGAGGAAAATACGGAGCAGCACACTTAATTAGTAGAAGTACTAATGCTCAGATCCGCAATTGTTGGGGAACCCTGGGTGCAGCGAGAATTCAGAGTGCCCTTCCTCGCGAACCGGAAACCCTACGCGATGCGTCCATCCGTAGGGGAGGCATCCAACGTCGCTGCAAGCAGGTCCGGCCCTTAAATCAACAGGGCAAAATAACTGGCAATTTTTATTTTTTTTTTTTTTGAGAGGAAACATCTGATTCCATCCTCCTGTTGGGTTCCACCTGGAGCCTGGCCAGTACTCCAGGGGGAAAACCAAGGGAGTTTCTAATAAGGTTAAACACTTGAGCTCTTAATTCTTAATATTGCTAAACAAAGAAAGTTGAATACACATTCTTACAGCATTTCATCCTTATTAATAATTACAGTTTATGTAAACTACATCTTTCACTAATGACTAGTAAGCCTAGATATCTCATTAAGGAGTTACAATTACTGTTAGCATTTTCTCGTAAAAGAATTGGCAGCTGTAGTGTAGTTTGTCCTGTTGCAGTAGCAAACATTACCCAGACATTCTGCTGAAATGACCAGTCGAAGAGACCGCAAACTGTCGGCACAGGGGCACCCACAGCACCCACAGCTGGATCCTGAGTGCTGGCTGCCTCTCACCCTCAGCTGTGGTTGCACACACCCTGTCGGTGACCATCGGAGATGAGACCTGTGCAGACACCAGCATCACCTCTTCCCCAGGGTATTAAAGGAACTGGTCCTTCCCAGTTCCCCCTTTCTAGGGTTTTGTTAACACTTGAGCTTTGCTCTGGACTTCTTGTTGATCTGGTATCTGTGATGAGAAGTGACACAGTATTGGTGGCACCTGCGAGACAGGGCAATGTTTAAAAGGTTTGAAGAGATGGAGTCTGTCTGGTATTCAGGGCAAGTTGCAGGGATGTTTTTAGCTGGATGCCTTGATAAAGAAAACTGTTTTTGTACTGCGCTGACATTCTGGTGGAAGAAATGCATGTGTTTTACAGCAGAGCAAATGGCTGACCTGGAGCCAAGCTCTCTCCCCCCTTTTGTTTTTGCAAAAGCGCTTTCAAGTTTTGGCGTGCTCTTTCTACGATGGCTTGTCCGTGGGGGAAGTGCAGTATCCTTGCGATGCTTGTCTGTCTGCGATGGCGTTAGCTATGCGGTGAGGATCTTGTTTTGCCTTCTCTGTGAGTGCTTCGGGTGATGTCAGTGAAGGATCTTTCCAGAAAATATCAGATAAGCTGTGCAGATCATCATGAGTTAGGCCCACGACGGCTGTATCCAATTTATGGTTCCCAACAGTGTCTGTAAATCTTTTAAAGTCTTAATAGCAGTTTTAAGTTGTCGCAGGACAATACACACAGGTGATTCGGTTCACAAGGTGAGTGTCAGGGGGGTTTCAGGGTGGGTCGTGCTGCAGCGGTGATTCAGACAAATTTGACCCAATTTGAGTTCCTCACTGAGTCATACAGTCATGACCCCAAAATGCAATAGGGGTTTCCAATAGAAATGGATGAATATTTGCTACCCGGTTTTCTGGGCCCCTCACATGAATGAGAGCCTTGCTTTGAATTGCTGCAGCATGACACCAACCCTGAACAGCATTTGAGGTACCGGAGCCAACAGCCAGTCTGCTCACAGATATTATGGTCACATCTGCACCAGCATCTAAATGCCTGTCAGCTCCACAGATTTTTTAGCTTTAACGAGAGTACATTTTACCAGAAGTTAACCTTGTGTTACTGTTTTAGTCCAAAAATATTTAAGAGGTACCTGCTGATCCAATTCCTGAGTAATTGCAGCTTCTTTAACAAGCTGAACAATTTTTTACTTTTTTTTTTTTTTTTTTTTTTTGTTACTGAACACAGGGGTACGGACCATAATTTTGATTTTTCTCTTCATAATCAGCATCTACAACCCCTGGTAAAACAAACAACCCCCGTCAGGTTGCAGATGACCTTTTGACAACATTTCCCTTAGGCAGATGGTTCAGAGGGGCACTCTCCCCGCAGAGCGTGCACCTAAATTCCAAACAACAACCAACACGGAATGACTGCCTCCCGTTAGAGGAGGTGTTTTACCTGTGACACTGAGAACACGGCGCCCAAACCAACCGCAGCACCGATGCCCCAGCGGGCGGCAGTAGGACACACACTCACACACACTCACACACACACACACACAGAAAGGAGCTCCTGACACTCATCACTCACAACATAAAATGACAAATATTACAAATACGAAGATTCCATTAAGAACATCTCCAGCCTGGGCCGCATCCCCCTGCCGCTTTTGGCGGGGGGTGCCGAGAGCGCGGCGCCGGGCTCAGCCGCAGGCGGCCGCTCCGCGGGGGGGGGTCGGGGAGGCCCCGGGCCACCGCCGCCAGCTCCGAACGCCGAGCACGGGGATCCACACGCTCGTTGTTTCAGATAGAGCACTGTGCCGGCGTGAATGCCGGTTTTTCTTCTTAAAAGCGTTAGCCAATTTCTAGGGGGCCAATCGATATCCCTGAGCCATCGCCTCCAGTACAGCTGGTGTAGTCTGAGGATTTGCAGCCCGTTCTTATTAATGCTTTTCTCTAAATCTTTAATAACAGAAAAATGCCGTTCCTCCCAACGTGGCTGATGACTCGGCTCATAGCTTACAGGAGTAAGAATTTTTCTTGCCATGTCCATGTTCCCTTGCGCCAAAATTTTTTCGCCTCACTTTTACAGTTTTTTCGCCTCAGTTTTATCTATGGATCATCCCCAATTAAAGGAGGACACAGACCAGGCAGTCCAGATTCTTTTTCAGGATTTACAGCATCAGGGTCTAAAAGATTATCACACCGTTCTGATCCTTCAAACAATAAATTTGGCTCTTTAAAGTGTCCCTTAGCCTTGCCCAGACCAATCAGCGCGGCTAAGTCTTTTATCGGACTTACTCCCCGCTTTCTAAAAAGCAAAATTATAAGGGCTACCTCTCGTTCCTTGTTCCTGCCCGGGCAGCAATTCCTCAAATTCCACAAATTCCACAAATTCCTGGTGCAGCTCGACGACCTTCCTCAAAGTCCGATCAAGTAGCCAGACACCAGTGAAGGCTTTTCCCGGGTAACAAATCCCTGTTCAGCCTTTAATTCCTCTGGCCTTTCCTGGGTATTATCCCTATGCGGCCAATTCCGGGGTAGCCCTCCTCGGATACCAAAATCTTCTGAAGCCGGACCAGCTGCCCCGATGTCAGACTTACGAATCCCGACGCTTTAGGAGATGGCACACGTCTACTGCCGTCGGCAGCGACCTTATCGCCTTCCAGCTCCGAAAATCCGTCCCGCCGCTTCCCGGGTTCCGTCCGGTGGAAAAGCAGGGATCGGGTAACCCTGCTCAGGGCGCCACTTGCGGCGGGCGGAGGAAGCAAGCAGCCGATTCAACGTGAACGATAGAGCAAGCTTCAACTTTATTGAGAGAAATCACCCCTTATATAAGCGCTCTACACTAACCATGCACACTACTCACAGATCTATTGGGTACATGTAAAAGGCCACATTATAAAATCCCAGCCCCTTGTGGCATCTCAGACATGTCACAACATCTTCCCTCTTCTGGCCTGCCTCCTTTCCCAAGGTTGTTTTTACCATCAAGGCCGTTGTGTACCTCAGTTTCTCTCTCTGTTAACATAACAGTCTGTTGTCAGCATAACTGTACCCGGGGTTTTTCCTCTGTTTACCTCAGGCGGCTGTGACCAGCTCCTGCACAGACCCACGGCCTTGCTCTCTGCAAGCCGTTCTCCAACAGGGGACCCCAGGGGTTGAGGGGCCCACGGACACCCCACATCTGCCCGGGGGTTGAGGGGCCCATGACCCCCATTTGGAGAACCCTGGCCACCCAAAATGTCCTCCTGGGGACCCAGGACTGGGTGGCCTGTGGAGTTGGGGTCCCCCCTGTGCACCCCCCACCCCAAGCGCCGCCCCTGGACACCCAAAGGAGAGTTTTGGGTTGGTTTTTGGTTTTTTGTTTTTTTTTGGGGGGGGGGGCACACACACACATCCCACCCAGCCCCCCCCAGGCTGCACCCCAAAACCCCCAGCCTGGTGTTGGGACAGCTCCCCCCAGCACCCCAAAATTTCCCACCCCCCGGCACTGCAAAATACACCTTCCCCCCTGCACCCCCCCGTCTGCACCCCAAAACTGACCCCCCCCGGGCTTGTACCCCCCCCCCAGCACCCCAATACTGCCCCTGCGCCCCAACACCTTCCCGGACACTTTACTGCACTCCCCCCCACACCCCAAAATCCCTCCGGGACCCCCCCTTCCCATCACGCCAAACACCCCAAAACCCTCCACGCCCCCCCCCCCAAAAACCCCTCCAGGATCCCCCCCCGGACCCCCTGAACCCCAAACTCCCCCCCGCACCCAAATATCCCTTGTGCACCCCAACCCCGCCCCGGGACCCTCCCCTCCTGCACCCCAAAACGCTCCAAGTGGCTTCAAACCCCCCCCAGACCCCCAAAATCCTTCTGGGAGCCCTAAACCCCCCCGCACACCCCCAAAAGTCAGGTGGGCCCCACCAGGACCATGACGCGTTGCCCTTTTAAGTCCCCGCCCTGTGGAGGGGGCGCGGAGGTTACGGCATGTCTGGCCACGCCCCCCCCTTCCCGAGCGCCTCGCCCAGCTCACCGCGACCAGGTGGGGGGAAGGCGGGGAGCAGCGGATTTTGGGGTGAAAAAGGGCGGTTTTGGGGTGTGCGGGGCGGATAGTGACGGGGCAAAATCAGATTTTGAGGAAAAAAGGCAGGTTTTGAGGGGGAAATTTCATTTTTTGAGGGGGAAATTTCAGTTTCTGAGGGGTAAAGGCAGGCAGGTATTGAAGGGGAAAATGGAGGCAGGTTTTGAGGGGGAAAATGCAGGCAGGTTTTGAGGGGGACATTGCAGGCAGGTTTTGAGGGGGACATTGCAGGCAGATTTTGAGGGGGAAAATGCAGGCAGGTTTTGAGGGGGAAATAGCAGTTTTTGAGGGCGAAGTAGCAGTTTTTGAGGGCGAAGTAGCAGTTTTTGAGGGCGAAGTAGCAGTTTTTGAGGGGGAAATAGCAGTTTTTGAGGGGGAAATAGTTTTTAGAGGGAAAATGCAGGCAGATTTTGAGGGGGAAAATGCAGGCAGATTTTGAGGGGGAAAATGCAGGCAGATTTTGAGGGGGAAAATGCAGGCAGGTTTTATGGGGGAAAAAGGTAGGCAGTTTTTGAGGGGAAAATGGCAGTTTTTGAGAGGGAAAATGCAGGCAGGTTTTGATGGGGAAAATGCAGGCAGGTTTTGATGGGGAAAATGCAGGCAGGTTTTGAGGGAGAAAATGCAGGCAGGTTTTGTGGGAGAAAATGCAGTTTTTGAGGGTAAAAATGGAGGCAGGTTTTATGGGGGAAAAGGTAGGCAGTTTTTGAGGGGAAAATGGCAGGTTTTGAGGGGAAATGCAGGCAGCTTTTTGAGGGGGGACATTGTAGTTTTTGAGGGGGACATTGCAGGTTTTGAGGGGGACATTGAAGTTTTTGAGGGGGAAAATGCAGGCAGGTTTTGAGGGGAAATAGGCAGGCACGTCTTGAGAGGAAAATTGCAGGCAGGTTTTTAGGGGGAAGAGAGCAGGGAGTTTTTGAGGGGGAAGACTGCCGGCAGGTTTTGAGGGGGCAAATGCAGGCAGGTTTTGAGGGAGAAAATGCATGCAGGTTTTGAGGGGGACATTTCAGTTTTTCAGCAGAAAAAAGCAGGCAGTTTTTGAGGGGGAAATAGCAGTTTTTGAGGGGGAAATAGCAGTTTTTGAGGGGGAAATAGCAGTTTTTAGAGGGGGAAATAGCAGTTTTTAGAGGGGGAAATAGCAGTTTTTAGAGGGGGAAATAGCACTTTTGAGGGGGAAATTGCCCCCTCAAAACCTGCCTGCCATTTCCCCCTCAAAAGCTGCCTCCATTTTCCCCCTCAAAAGCTGCCTCCATTTTCCCCCTCAAAACCTGCCTCCATTTTCCCCCTCAAAACCTGCCTGCCTTTTCCCCCCTTAAAACCTGCCTGCCTTTTCCCCCCTTAAAACCTGCCTGCCTTTTCCCCCCTTAAAACCTGCCTGCCTTTTCCCCCCTTAAAACCTGCCTGCCTTTCCCCCCCACAAAACCTGCCGCTATTTTCCCCTCAAAACCTGCCGCTATTTTCCCCTCAAAAACCTGCCGCCATTTTCCCCTCAAAAACTGCCTGCCATTTGCCCCCTCAAAACTTGCCTGCCTTTTCCCCCTCAAAAACTGCATTTTTCCCCTGAAAAACTGCCTCTACTCCGTCACTATGCGTCCTCCACCCCCAAATCCGCCCCTTTTCACCCTGAAATCTGCCCCTTTTACCTCACAACTTCCCCCACCACCCCCCAACCTGAACCCTTTCACTCCCAAGACTCGCAAATCGGGTTTTTTCCCCCTCAAAACCTGCCTGCAATGTCCCCATCAAAACCTGCCTGCCTTTTTCCCCTCAAAACCTGACTCCATTTTCCCACGCAAAACCTGCCTCCAATTTCCCCCTCAAAAACTGCCTCCAATTTCCCCCTCAAAAACTGCCTCCAATTTCCCCCTCAAAACCTGCCTCCAATTCCCCCTCAAAACCTGCCTGCCTTTTCCCCCCTCAAAACCTGCCTGCCATTTTCCCCCTCAAAACCTGCCTGCCATTTTCCCCCTCAAAACCTGCCTGCCTTTTCCCCCGTCAAAACCTGCCTGCCTTTTCCCCCCTCAAAACCTGCCTGCCTTTTCCCCCTCAAAACCTAACTGCAATGTCACCCTCAAAAACTGCAATTTCCCCCCCCAAAACCTGCCTGCCTTTTTCCCCCCCAAAACCTGCCTGCCTTTTTCCCCCCCAAAACCTGCCTGCATTTTTCCCCCTAAAAACCTGCCTGCATTTTCCCCCTCAAAAACTGCAATTTCCCCCTCAAAAACTGCCTGCCTCTTTCCCCTCAAAACCTAACTGTATTTACCCCCTCAAAAACTGCTATTTCTCCCTCAAAACTTGCCTGCATTTTTCCCCATCAAAAACCTCCATATTCCCCTCAAAAACTTCCTACCTTTTCCCCCATAAAACCTCCCTCCATTTTCACCTCAAAAACTTGTCTGCATTTTCCCCCTCAAAAACTGCCTGCAATTTCCCCCTCAAAAATTGCCTGCAATTTCCCCCTCAAAAACTGCCTGCAATTTCCCCCTCAAAAACTGCCTGCAATTTCCCCCTCAAAAACCGCCTGCATTTTCCCCCTCAAAACCTGCCTGCATTTTCCCCCTCAAAACCTGCCTACATTTTCCCTCTCAAAAACTGCCATTTCCCCCTCAAAAACTGAAATTTCCCCCTGAGATAGGGAATTTAAAGAATTTGAGTTTGATGGTGCAAGCTTGCGCCAAGATGAGGGGGCTATACGTGAAGACATACCAGGGGCTGACACTGTTGCTAAGATATTATCTTCTGGCTCAAACAGAAGCTTCCTATTGTCCTTGAAGCAGTACAAATCAGCAATAGATCACCTCAAATCCTAACTCTAATTGGCCTTGCGGTTTAGCTAGGAGCCAGGGAACAACTGAGGCTGCGCAGAAGAATGAGGTAAAAAGTTCATCAGCGAGGAAGAGGAGATACTTCATCTGTACGACCCTCGCCCAGGAATTTGCGACCACCAAAGGAGCTCAACGCGCAGACGCAAGAGGAGGAGACCTAATTACCATGAGAAGCGAGGGGAGGCGGGGAAATATTATGTTTCTGTATAAGCATTCTATGAATATGCATTATTTTGTAATATATAAGCAGGACGAGAGCTGCAAGGGGTGCGCATGCTTGTGGAGGAGCGATTCCCCATGCGCCCGGCGCTGAATAAACATACCTACTTTACAACTTAACAGTTGTGGAGTTAGTTTTTCCGCAAGTCAGGGGGAAATTGCAGGCAGGTTTTGAGGGGGCAAATGCAGGCAGGTTTTGAGGGAAAATGCAGGCAGGTTTTGAGGGTGAAATGGCAGTTTTTGAGGGGGAAAATGCAGGCAGGTTTTGAGGGGAAAAAGGCGGCAGGTTTTGAGGGGAAAAAGGCAGGCACGTCTTGAGAGGAAAATTGCAGGCAGGTTTTTAGGGGGAAGAGTGCAGACAATTTTTGAGGGGGCAGACTGCCGGCAGGTTTTGAGGGGGCAAATGCAGGCAGGTTTTGAGAGGGAAATTGCAGTTTTTGAGGGGGACATTGTAGGCAGGTTTTGAGGGGGAACAGGCAGGGAGGTTTTGAGGGGGAAGAATGCAGGCAGGTTTTGAGGGGGAAGAATGCAGGCAGGTTTTGAGGGGGGAAAAGTGCAAGCAAATTTTGAGGGGGGAAAAGTGAAGGCAGGTGTTTAGGGGGAAAAGTGCAGGAAGTTTTTGAGGGGGAAAAGTGCAGGCAGGTTTTGAGGGGAAAAATGCAGGCAGGTTTTCAGGGGACAAATGCAGGCAGGTTTTCAGGGGACAAATGCAGGCAGGTTTTGAGGGGGACATTGCAGTTTTTGAGGGGGACATTGTAGGCAGTTTTTGAGGGGAAAAATGGAGGCAGGTTTTATGGGGGAAAAGGTAGGCAGTTTTTGAGGACGATATTGCAGGTTTTGAGGGGGACATTGAAGTTTTTGAGGGGGAAAAGGCAGGCAGGTTTTGAGGGGGAAATTTCAGGCAGTTGTTGAGGGCGAAATTTCAGGCAGTTTTTGAGGGGGAAAATGCAGGCAGGTTTTGAGGGTGAAATGGCAGTTTTTGAGGGGGAAAATGCAGGCAGGTTTTGAGGGGGCAAATGGCAGTTTTTGAGGGGGAAATTGCAGGGAGGTTTTGAGGGGGAAAAAGGCAGGCAGGTTTTGAGGGGGAAAAAGGCAGGCAGTTTTTGAGGGGGAAATTTCAGTTTTTGAGAGGGAAAATGCAGGCAGATTTTGAGGGGGAAAATGCAGGCAGATTTTGAGGGGGAAATGCAGGCAGGTTTTGAGGGGAAAAATGCAGTTTTTGAGGGTAAAAATGGAGGCAGGTTTTATGGGGGAAAAGGTAGGCAGTTTTTGAGGGGGACATTGAAGTTTTTGAGGGGGAAAAGGCAGGCAGTTGTTGAGGGGGAAATTTCAGGCAGTTTTTGAGGGGGAAAAAGGAGGCAGGTTTTGAGGGGAAAAAGGCAGGCATGTCTTGAGAGGAAAATTGCAGGCAGGTTTTTAGGGGGAAGAGTGCAGACAATTTTTGAGGGGGCAGACTGCCGGCAGGTTTTGAGGGGGAAGAATGCAGACAGGTTTTGAGAGGGAAAAGTGCAGGCAGGTTTTGAGTGGGAAAAGTGCAGGCAGGTTTTGAAGGGGAAAAGTGCAGGTAGGTTTTGAGAGGGAAAAGTGCAGGCAGGTTTTGAGGGGGAAATGGCAGTTTTTGAGGGGGAAAATGCAGTTAGGTTTTGAGGGGAAAGAGGCAGGCAGGTTTTTGAGGGTAAAATGCAGGCAGGTATTTGAGGGGGCAAATACAGGCAGGATTTTGAGGGGGCAAATGGCAGGCAGGTATTTGAGGGGGCAAATGGCAGGCAGGTTTTGAGGGGGAAAAGGCAGGTTTTGAGGGGGAAAAAGGCAGGCAGTTTTTGAGGGGGAAATAGCAGTTTTTAGAGGGGGAAATAGTACTTTTGAGGGGGAAATTTCAATTTTTGAGGGGGAAAATGCAGGCAGATTTTGAGGGGGAAAATGCAGGCAGTTTTTCAGGGGGAAAATGCAGGCAGTTTTTGAGGGGCAAATGCAGGCAGGTTTTTGAGGGGGACATTGTAGTTTTTGAGGGGGACATTGTAGGCAGGTTTTGAGGGGGAAAAGGCAGGGAGGTTTTGAGGGGGGAAAAATGCATGCAGGTTTTGAGGGGGAAGAATGCAGGCAGGTTTTGAGGGGGAAAAGTACAGGCAGGTTTTGACGGGGCAGACTGCCGGCAGGTTTTGAGGGGGAAAAGTGCAGGCAGGTTTTGAGGGGGAAAATGCAGGCAGGTGTTGAGGGGGAAAATGCAGGCAGGTTTTGAGGGGGAAAAGTGCAGGCAGGTTTTGAGGGGGGAAAAGTGCAGGCAGGTTTTGAGGGGAAAAATGCAGTTTTTGCGACAAAATGCAGGCTGGTTTTCAGGGGACAAATGCAGGCAGGTTTTGAGGGGGACATTGCAGTTTTTGAGGGGGACATTGTAGGCAGGTTTTGAGGGGGAAAATGGAGGCAGTTTTTGAGGGGGAAAATGGAGGCAGGTTTTGAGGGGGAAAATGGAGGCAGGTTTTAAGGGGGAAAATGGAGGCAGGTTATTGAGGGGAAAAGTGGAGGCAGGTTTTTGAGGGGAACATGGCAGTTTTTGAGAGGGAAAATGCAGTTAGGTTTTGAGGGGGAAAATGCAGGCAGGTTTTGAGGGGCAAATGGAGACAGGTTTTGAGGGGGAAAATGGAGGCAGGTTTTGAGGGGGAAAAAGGCAGGCAGGTTTTGAGGGGGAAATTGCAGTTTTTGAGGGGTCATTACAGTTTTTGAGGGGGACATTGCAGTTAGGTTTTGTGGGGGAAAATGGAGGCAGGTTTTGAGGGGAAAAGTGGAGGCAGGTTTTTGAGGGGAAAATGCAGGCAGGTTTTTGAGGGGAAAATGCAGGCAGGTTTTGAGGGGAAAATGGCAGTTTTTGAGAGGGAAAATGCAGGGAGGTTTTGATGGGGAAAAATGCATGCAGGTTTTGATGGGGAAATGACAGTTTTTGAGGGGGAAAATGCAGTTAGGTTTTGAGGGGGGAAATGGAGACAGGTTTTGAGGGGGAAATTTGAGGTTTGAGGGGGAAATTTTAGTTTTTGAGGGGGAAATTTTAGTTTTTGAGGGGGAAATTTCAGTTTTTGAGGGGGAAAATGCAGGCAGGTTTTTGAGGGGAAAATGGAGACAGGTTTTGAGGGGGAAATTTGAGGTTTGAGGGGGAAATTTTAGTTTTTGAGGGGGAAATTTTAGTTTTTGAGGGGGAAATTTTAGTTTTTGAGGGGGAAATTTTAGTTTTTGAGGGGGAAATTTCAGTTTTTGAGGGGGAAAATGGCGGGCAGGTTTTCCGGGGGAAAAAGGCGGGCAGGTTTTGAGGGGGAAAAAGGCAGGCAGGTTTTGAGGGGGAAAAGGCGGACAGGTTTTGAGGTGGAAAAGGAGGACAGGTTTTGACGGGGAAATTGTAGTTTTTGAGGGGGAAATTGCAGGCAGATTTTGAGGGGGAAATTGCAGTTTTTGAGGGGAAAAGGCAGGCAGTTTTTGAGGGGGAAATTGCAGTTTTTGAGGGGGAAATTGCAGGCAGTTTTTGATGGGGAAAATGGAGGCAGTTTTTGAGGGGGAAAATGGAGGCAAGTTTTGAGAGGGAATATGGAGGCAGGTTTTGATGGGGAAAACGGAGGCAGGTTTTAAGGGGGAAAATGGAGGCAGGTTTTGAGGGGGAAAATGCAGGCAGGTTTTGAGGGGGAAAATGCAGGCAGCTTTTGAGGGGCAATTGCAGGTAGGTTTTTGAGGGGGCAAATGCAGGCAGGATTTTGAGGGGGCAAATGCAGGCAGGTTTTTGAGGGGGCAAATGCAGGCATTTTTTGAGGGGGAAAATGCAGGCAGGTTTTTGAGGGGGCAAATGCAGGCAGGTTTTTGAGGGGGCAAATGCAGGCATTTTTTGAGGGGGAACAGGCAGGGAGGTTATGAGGGGGAAATTGCAGGCTGGTTTTGAGGGGGAAAAAACCCGATTTGCGAGTCTTGGGAGTGAAAGGGTTCAGGTTGGGGGGTGGTGGGGGAAGTTGTGAGGTAAAAGGGGCAGATTTCGGGGTGAAAAGGGGCGGATTTGGGGGTGGAGGACGCATAGTGACGGAGTAGAGGCAGTTTTTCAGGGGAAAAATGCAGTTTTTGAGGGGGAAAATGCAGGCAGGTTTTGAGGGGGAAGAATGCAGGCAGGTTTTGAGAGGGAAAAGTGCAGGCAGGTTTTGAGGGGGAAAAGTGCAGGCAGGTTTTGAGGGGGAAAAGGCGGATAGGTTTTGAGGGGGAAAATGTAGACAGGTTTTGAGGGGGAAAATGCAGGCAGGTTTTGAGGGGGAAAAGGCAGACAGGTTTTGAGGGGGAAAATGGAGGCAGGTTTCGAGGGGGAAAATGCCGTTTTTGAGGGGAAAAAAGGCAGGTAGTTTTTGAGGGGGATATTTTCAGTCTTTTAGGGGGAATTTTCAGTTTTTGAGGGGGAAAATGGAGGCAGGTTTTAAGAGGGAAAATGGAGGCAGGTTTTGAGGGGAAAAGTGGAGTCAGGTTTTTGACGGGAAAATGCAGGCAGGTTTTGAGAGGGAAAATGACAGTTTTTGAGGGGAAAATGCAGGCAGGTTTTGAGGGGAAAGAGGCAGGCAGTTTTTGAGGGGGCAATTGCAGTTTTTGAGGGGGAAAATGCAAGCAGGTTTTGAGGGGGAAAACGCAGGCAGTTTTTGAGGGGGCAAATGCAGGCAGGTTTTGAGGGGGAAAATGGAGGCAGTTTTTGAGGGGGAAAATGGAGACAGGTTTTGAGGGGGAAAATGGAGGCAGGTTTTAAGGGGGAAAATGGAGGCAGGTTATTGAGGGGAAAAGTGGAGGCAGGTTTTTGAGGGGAAAATGGCAGTTTTTGAGAGGGAAAATGCAGTTAGGTTTTGAGGGGGAAAATGCAGGCAGGTTTTTGTGGGGAAAATGGCAGTTTTTGAGAGGGAAAATGCAGTTAGGTTTTGAGGGGCAAATGCAGGCAGGTTTTTGAGGGGAAAATGGACGCAGTTTTTGAGGGGGAAAATGGAGACAGGTTTTGAGGGGGAAAATGGAGGCAGGTTTTGAGGGGGAAAAGGCAGGCAGGTTTTGATGAGGAAAAAGGCAGGCAGGTTTTTTGGGGGAAAAAGGCAGGCAGGTTTTGGGGGGGAAAAAGGCAGACAGGTTTTGAGGGGGAAAAAGGCAGGCAGGTTTTGAGGGGGAAAAAAGCAGGCAGGTTTTGAGGGTGAAATTGCAGTTTTCGAGCGGTTATTACAGTTTTTGAGGGGGACATTGCAGTTAGGTTTTGAGGGGGAAAATGGAGGCAGGTTTTGAGGGGGAAAATGGAGGCAGGTTTTGCGGGTAATAAGGCAGTTAGGTTTTGATGGGGAAAATTGCAGGCAGGTTTTGAGGGGGAAAATGGAGGCAGTTTTTGAGGGGGAAATTTGAGGTTTTGAGGGGGAAATTTTAGTTTTTGAGGGGGAAATTTTAGTTTTTGAGGGGGAAATTTCAGTTTTTGAGGGGGAAAATGCAGGCAGGTTTTGAGGGGAAAAAAGGCGGGAAGGTTTTCCGGGGGAAGAATGCAGGCAGGTTTTGAGTGGGAAAAAGGCAGGCAGGTTTTGAGGGGGAAAAGGCAGGCAGGTTTTGAGGGGGAAAATACAGGCAAGTTTTGAGGGGGAAATGCAGGCAGGTTTTGAGGGGTAAAATGCAGGCAGGTTTTGAGGGGGAAAATGGAGGCAGGTTTTGAGGGGGAAAATGGAGGCAGGTTTTGAGGGGGAAAATGGAGGCAGGTTTTTAGGGGGAAAATGGAGGCAGGTTTTGAGGGGGAAAATGGAGGCAGGTTTTGTGGGGAAAATGCAGGCAGGTTTTGAGGGGGCAAATGCAGGCAGGTTTTGAGGGGGCAAATAGCAGGCAGGTTTTGAGGGGGAAAAAGGCAGGCAGGTTTTAGGGGGGAAATTGCAGTTTTTGAGGGGGACATTGCAGTTTTTGTGTGGGAAAATGCAGGCAGGTTTTGAGGGGGAAAATGCAGGCAGGTTTTGGGGGGAAAATGCAGGCAGGTTTTGAGGGGGAAAATGCAGGCAGATTTTGAGGGGGAAAATGCAGGCAGGTTTTGAGGGGGAAAATGGCAGGCTGTTTTTGAGGGGGACATTGCAGTTTTTGAGGGGGAAATTGCAGTTTTTGTGGGGGAAATTGCAGTTTTTGAGGGGGAAAAGGCAGGCCGGTTTTGAGGGGAAAATGGCAGGCAGGTTTTGAGGGGGCAAATAGCAGGCAGGATTTGAGGGGGGAAATTGCAGTTTTTGAGGGGGAAATTGCAGTTTTTGAGGGGGAAATTGCAGTTTTTGAGGGGGAAAAGGCAGGCCGGTTTCGAGGGGAAAAATGGCAGGCAGGTTTTGAGGGGGAAAAGTAAGGCAGGTTTTCAGGGGAATAATGCAGGCAGGTTTTGAGGGGAAAAATGCAGGCAAGTTTTTGGGGAAAAAGGCAGGCAGGTTTTGGGGGGGGAAATTGCAGTTTTTGAAGGGGACATTGCAGTTTTTGAGGCGGACATTGCCGTTTTTGAGGGGGAAAAGGCAGGCAGGTTTTGAGGGGTAAAATGGCGGCAGGTTTTGAGGGGGAAAATGGACGCAGGTTTTGAGGGGGAAAATGCAGGCAGTGAGGGGAAAATGCAGGCAGTTTTTGAGGGGAAAATTGCAGTTTTTGAGGGGAAAAATGCAGGCAGGTTATGAGGGGGAAAATGGAGGCAGTTTTTGAGGGGGAAAATGGAGGCAGGTTTTGAGGGGGAAAATGGAGGCAGGTTTTGAGGGGGAAAATGCAGGCAGGTTTTGAGGGGGAAAATGCAGGCAGGTTTTGAGGGGGAAAATGCAGGCAGGTTTTGGGGGGAAAATGCAGGCAGGTTTTGGGGGGAAAATGCAGGCAGGTTTTGAGGGGGAAAATGGCAGGCAGGTTTTGAGAGGGAAGATTGCAGGCAGGTTTTGAGGGGAAAAATTCAGGCAGGTTTTGGGGGGGGAATTGCAGTTTTTGAGGGGGAAATTGCAGGCAGTTTTTGAGGGGGAAAATGCAGGCAGGTTTTGAGGCGGAAAATGCAGGCAGGTTTTGAGGGGGAAAATGCAGGCAGGTTTTGAGGGGGAAGAGTGCAGGCAGGTTTTTAGGGGGAAGAGTGCAGGCAGGTTTTTAGGGGGAAAACGCAGGCAGGTTTTTGGGGGAAAATGCAGGCAGATGTTGAGGGGGAAAATGCAGGCAGGTTTTGAGGGGGAAAAAACCTGGTTTGTGTGTCTTGGGGGAGAAAGGGGTCAGGTAGGAGGGTGTGTGGGGCAAGTTTTGAGGTAGAAGTGGTAGATTTTGGGGTGAAAAGGGGCGGATTTGGGGGTGGGGGGCGCATAGTTATTGGGTGAAGGCAGGTTTTGAGGGGGAAAATGCAGGCCGGTTTTTAGGGGAAAAATGGCAGGCAGGTTTTGAGGGGTGTGATAGGTAGTAAATCGTCTGTTCATCAAATCCAGTAAGAAGACAATAGAAAAGCAAACTGTCATATGAACTATTGCATGTTGTGCAAGACTAACAGCAAATGTTTCATTGAATTAACATGATAGTGTGAATTGTGACAGGAAGAAAGGGGGGGGAACAACAAGAGAAGAAGCATCTGCACTTCAAAAGGTGTGAAGGGTTGCAGATGCCCAATTAAGCAAACAAGAGAGTGTTCAGACCATAAATCTCCTTATTCAAAGAGACTGCTGGGCCTAGGCTGATAAGGACGCTGCAGACTTAGTGGATCATCCCATTCCAGGCAAAAGGTGAAAAGTACACTGTGAGGAGGACCTACGGCCTTCATCCCAAACGACCACCACCCATAATTTGGAGACCCTTACCCGTATTTTTAACAGCTTCTGCGCAAGCGTAAAAGACTGATAAGCTAATTACCATACGAAGCGGGAATAGGCGGGTCCAAGTAATGTATATGCATAAGTGTATAATGACTATGTAACACTTTATAGTGTAAGATTGAAACAAAATGCCCTGGGGTTGCGGGCGTTGTTGGAGCAGGAGACTCCCCGGCCGCCCAGCGCTGTTTTGCTTGTTGCTGCTTGCTAAATAAAACTCTGACTCAGCCAAATTTAAGAAGTCAGTTTATACCACCCCTCAAAAACTGCCTGAAATTTCCCCCTCAAAAACTGCCTGCCTTTTTCCCCCTCAAAACCTGCCTGCCATTTGCCCCCTCAAAACCTGCCTGCCATTTGCCCCCTCAAAACCTGCCTGCCATTTGCCCCCTCAAAACCTGCCTGCCATTTGCCCCCTCAAAAACTGACTGCCATTTGCCCCCTCAAAAACTGACTGCCATTTGCCCCCTCAAAAACTGACTGCCATTTGCCCCCTCAAAAACTGACTGCCATTTGCCCCCTCAAAAACTGACTGCCATTTGCCCCCTCAAAAACTGACTGCCATTTGCCCCCTCAAAAACTGACTGCCATTTGCCCCCTCAAAAACTGACTGCCATTTGCCCCCTCAAAAACTGACTGCCATTTGCCCCCTCAAAAACTGACTGCCATTTGCCCCCTCAAAAACTGACTGCCATTTGCCCCCTCAAAAACTGACTGCCATTTTCCCCTCAAAAACTGACTGCATTTTCCAACTCAAAAACTGCCATTTTCCCCTCAAAAACTGCCTACCTTCTACCCATAAAACCTGCCGCCATTTTCCCCCTCAAAACCTGCCGCCATTTTCCCCCTCAAAACCTGCCGCCATTTTCCCCCTCAAAACCTGCCGCCATTTTCCCCCTCAAAACCGGCCTGCATTTGCCCCCTCAAAAACTGCAATTGTCCCCCCCAAAACCTGCCTGCATTTTTCCCCTCAAAAAGTGCTTGCCATTTTTCCCCTCAAAAAGTGCTTGCCATTTTTCCCCTCAAAACCTGCCTCCATTTTTCCCCTCAAAACCTGCCGCCATTTTCCCCCACAAAACCTGCCGCCATTTTCCCCCACAAAACCTGCCGCCATTTTCCCCCTCAAAACCTGCCGCCATTTTTCCCCTCAAAACCTGCCGCCATTTTCCCCCTCAAAACCTGCCGCCATTTTCCCCCTCAAAACCTGCCTGCATTTTTCCCGTCAGAAACTGCCTTTTCCCCCTCAAAACCTGCCGGCAGTCTTCCCCCTCAAAACCTGCCGGCACTTTTCCCCCCTAAAAACCTGCCTGCACTTTTCCCCCCTAAAAACCTGCCTGCACTTTTCCCCCCTAAAAACCTGCCTGCACTTTTCCCCCCTAAAAACCTGCCTGCACTTTTCCCCCCTAAAAACCTGCCTGCACTTTTCCCCCCTAAAAACCTGCCTGAACTTTTCCCCCCTAAAAACCTGCCTGCACTTTTCCCCCCTAAAAACCTGCCTGCACTTTTCCCCCCTAAAAACCTGCCTGCACTTTTCCCCCCTAAAAACCTGCCTGCACTTTTCCCCCCTAAAAACCTGCCTGCACTTTTCCCCCCTAAAAACCTGCCTGCACTTTTCCCCCCTAAAAACCTGCCTGCACTTTTCCCCCCTAAAAACCTGCCTGCACTTTTCCCCCCTAAAAACCTGCCTGCACTTTTCCCCCCTAAAAACCTGCCTGCACTTTTCCCCCCTAAAAACCTGCCTGCACTTTTCCCCCTAAAAACCTGCCTGCACTTTTCCCCCTAAAAACCTGCCTGCACTTTTCCCCCTAAAAACCTGCCTGCATTTTTCCCCTAAAAACCTGCCTGCAATTTTCCCCATCAAAACCTGCCCCCTTTTTCCCCTCAAAACCTGCCTGCATTCTTCCCCCTAAATAACTTCATTTTTACCCTCAAAAACTGCCTCCAAGCCGTCACTATCCACCCCCCACCCCCAAATCTGCCCCTTTTACCTCAAAACTTCCCCCGTCCACTCTCCAACCTGACCCCTTTCACCCCCAAGACTCTCAAATCGGGTTTTATCCCCCTCGAAACCTGCCTGCCCTTTTCCCCCTCGAAACCTGCCTGCCCTTTTCCCCCTCGAAACCTGCCTTCAACCCATCACTATGCGCCCCCCCACCCCCAAAGCCACCCCTTTTACCCCCAAGACTGTCCCTTTTACCTCACAACTTGCCCCCCACACCCTCCAACCTGACCCCCTTCACCCCCAAGACTCACAAATCAGGTTTTTTCCCCCTCAAAACCTGCCTGCATTTTCCCCCTCAAAACCTAACTGCATTTTTCCCCTCAAAAACTGCCTCCACCCCGTCACTATCCACACCCCACCCCCAAATCCGCCACTTTTTACCCCCAAATCTGCCCCTTTTACCTCACAACTTCTCCCCCCAACCCCCAACCTGACCCCTTTCACCCCCAAGACTCGTAAATTGTGTTTTTTTCCCCTCAAAAAGTGCCTTTTCCTCCTCGAAACCTACCTTTTTTCCTCAAAATCCGACTTCGCCCCGTCACTATCCGCCCCGCACACCCCGAAACCGCCCTTTTTCACACCAAAATCCGCCGCTCCCCGCCTTCCCCCCACCTGGTCGCGGTGAGCTGGGCGAGGCGCTCGGGAAGGGGAGGGCGTGGCCAGACGTGCCGTAACGTCCGCGCCCCCTCCACAGGGCGGGGACTTAAAAGGGCAACGCGTGCATAGTCCCGGTGGGGCCCACCTGACTTTTGGGGGTGTCCGGGGGGGGGTTTAGGGCTCTCAGAAGGATTTTGGGGGTCTGGGGGGGGTTTGAAGCCACTTTGAGCGTTTTGGGGTGCAGGAGGTGAGGGCCCCGGGGCAGGGTTGGGGTTCACAAGGGATTTTGGGGTGCGGGGGGGAGTGCAGTAAAGTGTCCGGGGGGGTGTTGGGGTGCAGGGGCAGTATTGGGGTGCTGGGGGGGGGGTACAAGCCCGGGGGGGGTCAGTTTTGGGGTGCAGAGGGGAGGGTGCAGTGGGGAAGGTGTATTTTGCGGTGCCGGGGAGTGGGAAATTTTGGGGTGCTGGGGGGAGCTGTCCCAACACCAGGGTGGGGGTTTTGGGGTGCAGCCTGGGGGCGGGGGGGTGGGATGTGTGTGTGTGCCCCCCCCCCCAAAAAAAACAAAAACCAAAAACCAACCCAAAACTCTCCTTTGGGTGTCCAGGGGCGGCGCTTGGGGTGGGGGGTGCACAGGGGGGACCCCAACTCCACAGGCCACCCAGTCCTGGGTCCCCAGGAGGACATTTTGGGTGGCCAGGGTTCTCCAAATGGGGGTCATGGGCCCCTCAACCCCCGGGCAGATATGGGGTGTCCGTGGGCCCCTCAACCCCTGGGGTCCCCAGAAGACCTTCTGAGGTACCCATGGGTCCTCCCCCTCCCCCTCTCTCCCCTCCCCCGCAGTTCCAGCGCCAACACACGACTCTCCACAAGCTCAACGCGGTGGCTTTGCTGGTGACCTTCTTCCTCTGCCGCGTCCTCCTCTTCCCCTACTTGTACTGGGCCTACGGGCGCCACCGGGGGCTGCCCCTCTTGGGGGTCCCGGCCGCTCTGCCCCCCACCTACAACGCCGCCGCCGCCGCCCTCTTGGCCCCCCAACTTTACTGGTTCGCCCTCATCTGCCGGGGGGCCTGGCGCCTCTTCCGACCCCCCGCCGCCCCCCGCCAGCCCCCTTGAGCGACCCCCGACTCCCTTCCCCCCCCCCCCTCCCGCCCCAACTAGCGCCTGGGGAGGGGGGAAAAGGGGGGGGGGTGGATCTAGGAGGGGGGTGGGAGGGGGGGATCTATGGGGAATCTGTGGGGCAGCCTGGGGGATTTATGGGGCAGGCTTGGGAGGGGGTCCTGGGCTCCTATGGGGTACCTTGGGGTCCATATGGGGCAGCCTGGGGGGTCCTGGGGTCCTTTGTGGGCACCCTTGGGTCCCTATGGGGCACCTTGGGGGATTTATGGGTCACTCTGGAGTCCCTATGGGGCAGCCTGGGGGTACCTGGTGTCCCTATGGGGCACCATCAGGTCCCTGGGGGGCACTTTGGGGGATCTATGGGTCACCCTGGGGTCCCTATGGGGCACCCTTGGGGGTCCTGGGGTACCTTGGGGGATCTATGGGGCTCCTCAGGGTCCCTATAGGGCAGCCTGGGGGGTCCTGGGGTCCCTATGGGGCACCCTGGGGGATCTATAGGTCACTCTGGTGTCCCTATGAGGCACCCTGTGGGGTCCTGGGGTACCCTGGGGGATCTATGGGGCACCCTGGGGTCCCTATGGGGCACCCTTCGGTCCCTATGGGTCCCTATGGGGCACCCTTTGGGGTCCTGGGCTACCCTGGGGTCCCTATGGGGCAGCCTGGGGGTACTTGAGGTGCCTATGGGGCACACTGGAAGATCTGTGGGTCACTCTGGGGTCCCTATGGGGGGTCCTGGGGTACCTTGGGGGATCTGTGGGGCACCCTTGGGTCCCTATGGGGCCCCTTGGGGGATCTATGGGTCACCCTGGGGTCCCTATGGGGCAGCCTGGGGGGTCCTGGGGTACCCTGGGGGATCTATGGGGCACCCTGGGGTCCCTCTGGGGCCCCTTGGGGGATCTGTGGGTCACTCCGGGGGGCCCCGTCCCCTCCCCCCCAGGCGCAGCGGCTGGACCCACATTAAAGGACTTTGGGGACGTCCCGGCCTCCTCCTTGGGGGGGGGGGGGGAGCGCCGGGACCCCCATCAGCTCCCAGTATGGACTGGGACAGCTCCCAGTACAGACTGGGTCCCCCGACACCCTCCCAGTACAGACTGGGCCTGTCCCAGTATAAAGTGAAGCCTCTGATCCCCATCCCAGTCCAGACTGGGCCCTTCCCAGTACAAACTGCTCTCCTTGGTCCAGTCCCAGTACAGACTGGGCCACTTCCCAGTCAGAACTGGATTCCCTCCCAGTACAGACTGGGCCCATTCCCAGTACCAAGTGGAACCTCTGAACCCCTCCCAGTTCAGAATGTGGCCTGTCCCAGTGCAAACTGTTCTCCTTGGTCCCGTCCCAGTACAGACTGGGCCACTTCCCAGTATGAAATGGATCTACCAGTGCTTCCCAGTACAAACTGGGTCCCCTGTGCATTCCCAGTACAGACTGGGCCCATTCCCAGTACAAACTGCTCTCCTCGGTCCAGTCCCAGTACAGACTGGGCCACTTCCCAGTCAGAACTGGTTCCCTGGACCCCTTCCAATACAGACTGGGCCCCATCCCAGTACAAACTGGACTCCCAGTGCCCTCCCAGTACAGAATGACCTCATCCCACTACAAACTGCATCCATCTAACCCCTCCCAGTACAGCTGGGCCCCTTCCCAGTATAAAGTGGACCCTCTGATCCTCTCCCAGTACAGACTGGGCCACTCCCCAGTCAGAACTTGATCCCAGTAGAGCCTGGGATCTGTCCCAGTACAAACTGGGTCCCTCTGACCCCTCCCAGTACAGAGCAGGCCCCTTCCCTGTCCAAACTGGATGCCCTGATCTCCTCCCAGTCCAGAATGTGGTGGGTCCCAGTCCACCCTGATCCCCTCCCAGTACAGACTGGGCACCACCCCAGTACAAGCTGGATCCCTTTAACACCTCCCAGTACAGACTGAGCCCAATCCCAGTGCAAACTGCTCTCCTTGGTCCACTCCCAGTATAGACTGGGCCCTTCCCAGTACAAAGTGCTCCCCTTGGTCCAGTCCCAGTACAGACTGGGCCCATTCCCAGTACAAACTGCTCCCCTTGGTCCAGTCCCAGTACAGACTGGGCCACTTCCCAGTCAGAACTGGACCCCTTTATCCCCTCCCAGTACAGACTGGGCTGCCTCCCAGGAGAAACCGGATTTCCAGTGCCCTCCCAGTACAGACTTTTCCCCGTCCCACTACAAGCTGCTTTCCTTGGACCAGTTCCACTACAGACTGGGCCACTTCCTGGCCAGAACTGGATGCCCCAGCCCTCTCCCAGTATAGACTGGGCCTTGTCCCAGTACAAACTGGATCCCTTTAAATCCTCCCAGGAGAGACTGGCTGGCTTCCCAGTCCAAACTGGATGCCCACATCTCCTCCCAATCCGGAACGCGGTGGGTCCCAGTACAGACTGGGCGTCCTCCCAGTCCCAAGAGGATCCTTGGATCTCATCCCAGTCCAGGCTTGGCCCATCCCAGTACAACCTGGATCATCTTCCTTCCCCCCCCCACCTCCCAGTACAGACCAGGCTTCTTCCCAGTACTAACTGGTTCTCCTGGTCCCTTCCAGTACAGGCTGGGCCCTCTCCCAGTACAAACTGGATGCCCTAGTGCCTCCCAGTCCAAACTGGAGTCAGCCCCTGTACCCCCGGCCTCCCAGTACGACCATCTTGGAAACCCAGTTGAAGGTTGAAAGGGAATTTATGGGCAATATCCTCAGATTTTACTATTTTGGGAATAAATAACGATAATTGTTGGTCCCAGTTGGATTTAGTAAAGGAGTTGTAGAGAAATCGGAGATATTTCACCTCCTTTCCGCCTCATTATTTTACAGTTTTCCCTCATTTTGCCTCAAAGCAGGGAAAAAAAAAAAAAAAAACAAACACCACAACAACAAAAAAACAGCCAAAGGACTCAAATCAGGAGCTACTTGAGTAAAATTAAAGATGACTGCTCAAAACGAACGAGAATTATGAATTTTTTTATTTCTGGGAGGGTGGGTGTGTGACGGGTTCGTTAGGGCGAGAAAAAAGTCACTTTGAGTCAAAAAATGAGGATTTTCACAGAAAATTGGTGGGTTGGACCCTAAAAATGGGGGGTTAGAGGAGAAAAATGAGGATTTTGACACGGAGAAGGTGGGTTTTGGGTTTGTGACCTAAATGTGAGGGATTGTCTGTGAAAAATGCTTGGAGTCTAAAAATGAGATTTTTTGGACCCTAAAAATGAGGGTTTAGCGTAGAAAAATGAGGATTTTTCACCCAGAATTGGTGACTGGGTTTGTGCGGCAGAGCTGAGCACGCACACGACCAATGGGATCGGGCAACGCCCGTTTATTCCAACTGATTCAGCCCTTTTATAACGTTCTCCCGCGCGCGTGAGCGACACGCGGTACAAGTCCTCGGGATTGGACGGTTAACTCAGCCCGCGCTTTAAACCTTCTTCTGATTGGATAAAAAGTGCCACATCAGCCGTGCCAGGCTTCTGCCTTGTGGAACATCCTCTTCCGTCCCAACCCCTGCCGGGGGTTGTTTGTCCCGTCGAGTTTCTCCCCCCTCACTCAGGGTCACGTCCTTATCGCGTTCTTGCTCGGCGGAGGCTCTTATCACTCTTGTTCTCACGCGGGATTGCTGACGCGGCCGTTCTCTCGCAGAAAGCCTCCAGAACCCCAACAGATCCCTCTTTTTGGTTTTGAGCAACCCGGATTTCTTGCGGGCCCTTTTGTACCGAATGTCTCACACGGGAAACCAAGCACGGCAAAATGACAGCAAGCACGATAACAAGAATTTTAATTCCCCTTTGTAACGACTCTTCCAACCATCCTGCGATTCCCGATGAAGCAAACCGTTCTGATAGGGGTGATGTTACAGCCGTTAACTTCTGCGTGTCATCCTTCCGTTTTCTCCGATTCTCACCGATAGATACCGACGGGTCGGATAAATTCATACAGCGCATTCCTTCAAACTCTTCACACCCTTGGGCTAAAAGCAGAAAATCAACGGCAGCCCTGTCCCGCAGTACAGCACGCCCAAGGCTCTCCACGCCCGTGGCCAAAGCACCGATTACATTCGATGTCAAGTTCATTTGTTTAGCCGTCCAACATGCAAAACGAGTGACGAGTTGTAATCCCTTTTTGGTCCCAGCTGGAGACACTTGCCAAAAGGCTGCGGTGCCCACGCGCCGCTCTCCTGCTAACAAACATCTTGTTTTCAACAGCTCAGCTTCTTTATCTCCTTGCTACGCACGCCGTTTCTCAGCCCCTTGGCCGTGCAGGTGTTCCTCACCCCAGCTCCAGCCTGTTGTTACAGCGAGGCCACACGGGCTGGATCGCTCACGACACGTCCGTTGTTTTCGAACCGTTCCACCAATCCCTCTTTTTGTTTTTGGGGCCATCCAGACCCCTTTTATTGTTCGGTCCATCGTTTTCACAAAACGCTTCCACACGGAGCTCAACATCATCAAAAGGTTACAATGACCATCGAAACGGTTATTCAATATAAAACCAAATCCTTGAACCATCTAGTGACGTTTTAGCCCAATCACTATTAAATACTCTTCCTTCTTCAAGACGTAAACCCGTCGCGTGAGCATCGCTACAAAACCAAGTGTCATTTCCTGGTGCTGCTGAAGGAGTCTCGACTGTCTGATTACACCAGCCATGTGTCAGAGTTGTGTGAGGCCGATGCCTCCCAGATCTCCCATTTCTTTGTTTCTTGCGGCGCCTGCAAGACTTGTTGGAGAGCTGTATCAGTCAGGGCTGAGACAAACTTTAAAACATAACGTACGTAGAATAGTTCTACAGAAGGTTAAAAGAATACAGCCCTTATAATTACTAGTTAAAAAGAGTAGGTTAATTTGACTCCCCAAAATTAAGGGATATAACTAAATACTACAAAAATAAACAGTGAGGAAAATACGGAGTAGCACACTTAATTAATAGAAGTACTAATGCTCAGATCCGCAATTGTTGGGGAACCCTGGGTGCAGCGAGAATTCAGAGTGCCCTTCCTCGCGAACCGGAAACCCTACGCGATGCGTCCATCCGTAGGGGAGGCATCCAACGTCGCTGCAAGCAGGTCCGGCCTCTAAATCAACAGGGCAAAATAACTGGCAATTTTTTTTTTTTTTTTTTTGAGAGGAAACATCTGATTCCATCCTCCTGTTGGGTTCCACCCCGAGCCTGGCCAGTACTCCAGGGGGAAACCAAGGGAGTTTCTAATAAGGTTAAACACTTGAGCTCTTAATTCTTAATATCGCTAAACAAAGGAAGTGGAATACATACATTCTTACAGCATCTTATCCTTATTAATAACCGTATTTTATCTAAACTACATTTTGCACAAGTGACTAGTAAGCCTAGATATTTCATTAAGGAGTTACAATTACTGTTAGCATTTTCTCCCAAAAGAATTGGCAGCTGTAGTGTAGTTTGTCCTGTTGCAGTAGCAAACATTACCCAGACATTCTGCTGAAATGACCAGTCGAAGAGACCGCAAACTGTCGGCACAGGGGCACCCACAGCACCCACAGCTGGATCCTGAGTGCTGGCTGCCTCTCACCCTCAGCTGTGGTTGCACACACCCTGTCGGTGACCATCGGAGATGAGACCTGTGCAGACACCAGCATCACCTCTTCCCCAGGGTATTAAAGGAACTGGTCCTTCCCAGTTCCCCCTTTCTAGGGTTTTGTTAACACTTGAGCTTTGCTCTGGACTTCTTGTCGATCTGGTATCTGTGATGAGAAGTGACACAATACTGGTGGCACCTGCGAGACAGGGCAATGTTTAAAAGGTTTGAAGAGATGGAGTCTGTCTGGTATTCAGGGCAAGTTGCAGGGATGTTTTTAGCTGGATGCCTTGATAAAGAAAACTGGTTTTGTGTTGCTCTGACATTCTGGTGGAAGAAATGCATGTGTTTTACAGCAGAGCAAATGGTTGACCTGGAGCCAAGCTCTCTCCCCCCTTTTGTTTTTGCAAAAGCACTTTCAAGGTCTGGCGCGCTCTTTCTACGATGGTTTGTCCTGTGGGGGACTGCAGTGTACTTGTGATGCTTGTTAGCTCTACGGTGAGGATCTTGTTTTGCCTTCTCTGTGAGTGCTTCGGGTGATGTCAGTGAAGGATCTTTCCAGAAAATATCAGATAAGCTGTGCAGATCATCATGAGTTAGGCCCACGACGGCTGTATCCAATTTATGGTTCCCAACAGTGTCTGTAAATCTTTTAAAGTCTTAATAGCAGTTTTAAGTTGTCGCAGGACAATACACACAGGTGATTCGGTTCACAAGGTGAGTGTCAGGGGGGTTTCAGGGTGGGTCGTGCTGCAGCGGTGATTCAGACAAATTTGACCCAATTTGAGTTCCTCATTGAGTCATACAGTCATGACCCCAAAATGCAATAGGGGTTTCCAATAGAAATGGATGAATATTTGCTACCCGGTTTTCTGGGCCCCTCACATGAATGAGAGCCTTGCTTTGAATTGCTGCAGCATGACACCAACCCTGAACAGCATTTGAGGTACCGGAGCCAACAGCCAGTCTGCTCACAGATATTATGGTCACATCTGCACCAGCATCTAAATGCCTGTCAGCTCGGCAGATTTTTTAGCTTTAACGAGAGTACATTTTACCAGAAGTTAACCTTGTGTTACTGTTTTAGTCCAAAAATATTTAAGGGGTACCTGCTGATCCAAATCCTGAGTAATTGCAGCTTCTTTAACAAGCTGAACAATTTTTTACTTTTTTTTTTTTTTTTTTTGTTACTGAACACAGGGGTACGGACCATAATTTTGATTTTTCTCTTCATAATCAGCATCTACAACCCCTGGTAAAACAAACAACCCCCGTCAGGTTGCAGATGACCTTTTGCCAACATTTCCCTTAGGCAGATGGTTCAGAGGGGCACTCTCCCCGCAGAGTGTGCACCTAAATTCCAAACAACAACCAACACGGAATGACTGCCTCCCGTTAGAGGAGGTGTTTTACCTGTGACACTGAGAACACGGCGCCCAAACCAACCGCAGCACCGATGCCCCAGCGGGCGGCACTAGGACCCTGCAGTTCCTCGGCGGCCGCTTCCCTGGGCGGAGAACTGCGCAGCTGCAGCGGCCGCGTCACACACACACACACACACACACACACACACACTCACACACACACACACTCACACTCACACTCACTCTCACACTCACTCTCACACACTCTCTCACACTCTCTCACACTCTCTCACACTCTCTCACACACTCTCACACTCTCTCACACTCTCTCACACTCTCACACTCTCACACTCTCACTCACACTCACACACTCACACACTCACTCTCACACTCTCACACTCACACACTCACACACTCTCACTCTCTCACTCTCTCACTCTCACTCTCTCACTCTCTCACTCTCTCACTCTCACACTCTCACACTCTCACTCTCTCACTCTCACACTCTCACTCTCTCACTCTCACACACACTCTCACACACACTCACACACTCACACTCACACACTCACACTCACTCACACTCACTCTCTCACACTCACACTCTCACACTCACACTCACACTCTCACACTCTCACACTCTCACACTCTCACACTCTCACACTCTCACTCTCACACACTCTCACACTCACACTCTCTCACACTCTCTCACACTCTCTCACTCTCTCTCACTCTCTCTCACTCTCTCTCACTCTCACACTCACACACACACAAACTCACTGTCACACTCTCACACTCTCACACTCACACTCTCACACTCTCACACTCTCACACTCTCACACACTCACACACCCACACACTCACACACTCTCACACTCTCACACTCACACACACTCTCACACTCACACATACTCTCACCCTCTCACCCTCTCACCCTCTCACCCTCTCACCCTCTCACACTCTCACACTCTCACACTATCTCACACTCTCTCACACTCTCTCACACTCTCACACACACACAAACTCACTGTCACACTCTGACACTCTCACACACTCACACACTCACACACTCTCACACTCTCACACTCTCTCTCACACGCTCTCTCACACGCTCTCTCACACGCTCTCTCACACTCTCTCACATACACACACACTCTCTCACACACACACTCTCACACACACTCACACACTCTCTCACACTCTCTCACACTCTCACACACACACAAACTCACTGTCACACTCTCACACTCTCACACTCTCACACTCTCACACACTCACACACTCACACACTCACACACTCACACACTCTCACAATCTCACACACACACACACTCTCACACACCCTCTCACCCTCTCACCCTCTCACCCTCTCACCCTCTCACACTCTCACACTCTCTCACACTCTCTCACATACACACACACACTCTCTCACACACACACTCTCACACTCACACACTCTCTCACACTCTCTCACACTCTCACACTCTCACACTCTCACACTCTCTCACACTCTCTCACACACTCTCACACACACTCACACTCACACTCACACTCTCACACTCACACTCACACTCACACTCTCACTCACACTCACACTCACACTCACACTCACAATCTCACACTCTCACACTCTCTCACACTCTCTCACACTCTCTCACACTCTCTCACACACTCTCACACACACTCACACTCACACTCACACTCTCACACTCACACTCACACTCACACTCTCACTCACACTCACACTCACACTCACACTCTCACACTCTCACACTCTCTCACACTCTCACACTCTCACACTCTCTCACTCTCTCACACTCTCTCACACTCTCTCACACTCTCACACTCTCACACTCTCACACTCTCTCACACTCTCTCACACACTCTCACACACACTCACACTCACACTCACACTCTCACACTCACACTCACACTCACACTCTCACTCACACTCACACTCACACTCACACTCACAATCTCACACTCTCACACTCTCTCACACTCTCTCACACTCTCTCACACTCTCTCACACACTCTCACACACACTCACACTCACACTCACACTCTCACACTCACACTCACACTCACACTCTCACTCACACTCACACTCACACTCACACTCTCACACTCTCACACTCTCTCACACTCTCACACTCTCACACTCTCTCACTCTCTCACACTCTCTCACACTCTCTCACACTCTCACACTCTCTCACACTCTCTCACACACTCTCACACACTCTCACACACTCTCTCACACTCTCTCACACTCTCACACTCTCACACTCTCACACTCTCTCACACACTCTCACACACTCTCACACACTCTCACACTCTCTCACACTCTCACACTCTCACACTCTCTCACACTCTCTCACACACTCTCACACTCACACTCACACTCTCACACTCACACTCTCACACTCACACTCACACTCACACTCTCACACTCTCACACTCTCACACTCTCTCACACTCTCACACACTCTCACACTCTCTCACACTCTCACACACTCTCACACACTCTCACACTCTCACACTCTCTCACACTCTCTCACACTCTCTCACACACTCTCTCACACACTCTCACACACTCTCACACACTCTCACACACACTCACACTCACACTCACACACTCACACACTCACACACTCACACACTCACACTCTCACACTCACACTCTCACACTCACACTCTCTCACACTCTCTCACACTCTCTCACACACTCACACTCTCACACACTCTCTCACACTCTCTCACACTCTCTCACACTCTCTCACACTCTCTCACACACTCACACTCTCACACACTCTCTCACACTCTCTCACACACTCTCTCACACTCTCACACACTCTCTCACACTCTCACACTCACACTCTCACACTCACACTCTCACACTCTCACTCACACTCTCACACTCTCACTCACACTCTCACACTCTCACACTCTCACACACACTCTCACTCACACTCTCACACACACTCTCACACACACTCTCACTCTCACACTCTCTCACACTCACACTCTCACTCACACTCACACAGCAGCTCCTGACACTCACACTCGCAGCAGGAAGTGACAAATATCGCCCAGACGAGGACTCCACTGAGAACATCTCCAGCCTGTGCTGCACAGCCCTGCCGCTTGTGGCGGGGGGTGCCGAGAGCGCGGCGCCGGGCTCAGCCGCAGGCGGCCGCCTCGGGGGGGGGTCGGGGAGGCCCCGGGCCGCCGCCGCCAGCTCCGAACGCCGAGCACGGGGATCCACACGCTCGGTTTTCCTGACAGAGCGCTGTGCCGGCGGGAATGCCGTTTATTTCTGAAAAGTGCTAGCTAATTTTATGGGGCCAATCGATATCCCTGAGCCATCGCCTCCAGTACAGCTGGTGTAGTCTGAGGATTTGCAGCCCGTTCTTATTAATGCTTTTCTCTAAATCTTTAATAACAGAAAAATGCCGTTCCTCCCAACGTGGCTGATGACTCGGCTCATAGCTTTTTTTTCTTGCCATGTCCATATTATCTTGCACCAAAGTTTTTTGTTGTTTTTTTTTTCGCCTCACTTTTACCTACGGATCATCCTCAGTTAAGGGAAGACACAGACCAGGCAGTCCAGATTCTTTTTCAGGATTTACAGCATCAGGGTCTAAAAGATTATCACACCATTCTGCTTCTTCAAACAATAAATTTGGCTCTTTAAAGTGTCCCTTAGCCTTGCCCAGACCAATCAGTGCAGCTAAGTCTTTTATCGGACTTATTCCCCGCTTTTCTAAAAAGCAAAACATTTTAGGACTACCTCTCGTTCAAATATTCCTGCCCGGGCGAAAATTCCTTAAATTCCTTAAAATGCTGGACCGTGTAGCTTAACGACCTTCTTTAACATCCGATCAAGTAGCCAACGACCAGGTTCCTAATTCCTTAATTCCTTAATTCCTTAATTCCTTAATTCCTTGGCCTTTCCTGGGTAAGTCCCTACTGCGGCCTTTCCGGGGTCGCCCTTCTCGGAGTGAACACCTGCAGCTGGCGCTGAGGAGGTGGCAGCGTTGCCTTCCTACTCCGAGTCCATCCGCCGCTTCCCGGGTTCCGTCCGGTGGAAAAGCAGGGATCGGGTAACCCTGCTCAGGGCGCCACTTGCGGCGGGCGGAGGAAGCAAGCAGCCGATTCAACGTGAACGATAGAGCAAGCTTCAACTTTATTGAGAGAAATCACCCCTTATATAAGCGCTCTACACTAACCATGCACACTACTCACAGATCTATTGGGTACATGTAAAAGGCCACATTATAATATCCCAGCCCCTTGTGGCATTTCAGACATGTCACAACATCTTCCCTCTTCTGAACCTGTTTTTCTCCCAGGGCCGTTCCTTTATCACACACAAGGCCGTTGTGTACCTCAGTTTCTCTCTCTGTTAACATAACAGTCTGTTGTTTGGCATAACTGTACCCGGGGTTTTTTCCTCTGTTTACCTCAGATGGCTGCAATCAGCTCCTGCAGAGACCCAGGGCCTTGCTCTCTGCAAGCTGTTCTCCAACAGGTGACCCCACCCCCTTCCTCCTTTCTCCCAGCTTTACACTGAGCAGACGTCACATGGTCTGGAATATCCCTTGGGTCGGTTCGGGTCAGCTGTCCTGGCTGTGTCCCCTCCCAAGATCTTGCCCACCCCGTCCCACTGGGGGAAATGTCAGAAAGAGCCTTGGTGCTGTGTGAGCCCTGCTCAGCAGCAGCCACCACACCAGGGTGCTGCCAACACCCTGCAGCTCCCAGCATAAACCACAGCACCGTGAGGGCTGCTGTAGGGGAAAACCGATTCCAGCTCAGCCAGACCCAGTACAGTCTCCACCCCTTATTCCATACCATTTACGTCATGCCCAGGGCCCACATAATATTCATTTCTCCATTCCATCAGCTTTCTTCACTCCTTCAGATGTTCAGTGACTCGGCTTCCATCTGTCAAGACAGATGCTCAGGACAGAAGTATGCTTGACCGTTGGACTCCAGCACCGGCTAGGTTTGGGTCGTCATTGCACGTGTCTGGTTCACTCTTCATCGTTCCTACTTCCTCCATCACTTCCTGCAACATGCAACTCACCCCACAGATTACTTTCCCCCCAAGGTTAAATGTCCTTGAGGCACACACTGAGTAGCCCCATCCTCCCGCATTACCCACCAAGTACATCCAGTCCCTGAGCAAAGACAATCCCACGAGTGGGCTTGCCTTTTCCCAAGGGAGGAGCAATCCACACTGCCTTCCCCAGCCCTTTCCCTGTGTGTGCTACAGGGACCTTATCTCCTCCCACAGGATGAAGGGGGTTTGTTTGGGCAGGCCCAGGATGGTTAACAGATCCTCTGGTATTAATTAGCCAAGTGGCTTCTGCTAAATTTATATCCCAGTGCTTCCATCCCCCATTGTCCAATGCTCTCAACAGAGTCTTCAACAGTCCATTATATCTTTCAATCTTTCCAGAGGCTTGTGGGTAATAAGGGATGTGACACACCCACTCAATGCCATGTTTCTTTGCCCAGGAGTTTATAAGATTATTTCGAAAATGGGTCCCGTTGTCTGACTCGATTCTTTCAGGAGTACCATGTCGCCATACAATTTGCCTTTCAAGACCCAGGATGGTATTTCGGGCAGTGCCATGATTTACAGGGTACGTTTCTAGCCAACCCGTAGTTGCTTCTACCATGGTGAGTATGTAGCGCTTGCCTTGGCGTGTTCGTGGCAGTGGTCCAATAGAGTCGATCTGCCAGGCCTCACCGTATTGAAAACTCAGCCATCGCCCTCTGTTCCAGGGAGACTTTACTCGTGTGGCTCGCTTGATTGCAGCACATGTGTCACATTCGTGAGTGACCTGTGAGATGGCCTCCATGGTCAGGTCCACCCCTCGATCACGAGCCCATCTGTACGTTGCATCTCTGCCAAGATGCCCTGATGTTTCATGGGCCCATCGAGCTACAAACAGCTCACCCTTACGCTCCCAGTCCAGGTCCAGCCGAGCTACTTCAATTTTGGCAGCTCTGTCTGCTTGCTCATTGTTTTGATGTTCTTCAGTGGCACGCCTTTTGGGCACATGAGCATCTACATGACGCACCTTTAGAGCCACGTTTTCCACTCGGGCAGCGATGTCCTGCCACAATGCAGCAGCCCAGATGGGTTTACCTCTGCGCTGCCAATTGGTCTTCTTCCACTCCTGTAGCCACCCCCACAGGGCGTTAGCCACCATCCAGGAGTCCGTGTAGAGATATAATACTGGCCACTTCTCCCGTTCAGCAATCTTTAGGGCGAGTTGGATCGCTTTTACTTCTGCGAACTGACTTGACTCTCCTTCTCCTTCAGTGGCCTCAACGACTTGTCTTGTGGGACTCCACACAGCAGCTTTCCACTTCCGATGGCTTCCTACCACACGACAGGATCCATCAGTAAAGAGACCATAACGCCTCTCATCTTCTGGTAACTCGTTATATGGCGGTGCCTCTTGGGCACGAGCCACCTCCTCAGGCCGCACTCCAAAATCTCTACCTTCTGGCCAGTCCATGATCTCTTCCAGGATCCCTGGATGGTTGGGTTTCCCCAGTCGAGCCCGTTGCGTGATTAACGCGACCCATTTACTCCAGGTAGCCCTGGTTGCATGGTGTGTGGAAGGGATGTTTCCTTTGAACATCCAATGGAATACAGGCAGCCGTGGTGCCAAGAGGAGCTGTGCTTCTGTACCAACAACTTCTGAAGCAGCTCGAATCCCCTCATATGCTGCCAGTATCTCCTTTTCAGTCGGAGTGTAGTGGGCTTCTGATCCTCGATACCCCCGGCTCCAAAATCCTAATGGTCGACCTCGAGTTTCACCTGGTATCTTCTGCCAGAGGCTCCATGTGAGTCCGTGCTCCCCAGGTGATGTGTAAAGTATATTTTGCACAGCTGGTCCTGTCCGAACAGGCCCAAGAGCTACCGCCCGAGCGATCTCCTGTTTGATGTGCTCAAAGGCTTGTTGCTGCTCAGGACCCCACTGAAAATTGTTCTTCTTTCGGGTCACTTGATAGAGAGGGCTCGCAAGCTGACTGTAACCTGGAATATGCATCCTCCAAAATCCCACAAGTCCTAGGAAAGCTTGTGTTTCCTTCTTGTTGGTCGGTAGAGGCATAGTTGCTATCTTGTTGACAACATCCAATGGCACATGACGGCGTCCATCTTGCCATTTTATTCCCAAGAACTGAATTTCTCGTGCTGGTCCCTTGACCTTGCTTTTCTTTATGGCAAACCCAGCTCTCAGAAGAATCTCAATTACTCTTTGCCCTTTCTTGAACACTTCTGCCTCATTGCCCCACACAATGATGTCATCAACGTATTGTAGATGTTCAGGGGCATCACCCTTTTCCAGTGCAGTTTGAATTAGTCCATGACAAATAGCGGGGCTGTGCTGCCACCCCTGGGGCAGTCGATTCCAGGTATACTGGACACCCCTCCACGTGAAAGCAAACTGTGGCCTGCACTCTTCTGCCAAAGGAATTGAAAAGAATGCATTGGCAATATCGATTGTGGCGTACCACTTGGCTGCCTTTGACTCCAGTTCATACTGGAGCTCTAACATATCTGGTACAGCAGCACTCGGTGGTGGCGTCACTTCATTCAGGCCACGATAGTCTACTGTTAACCTCCACCCTCCGTCAGACTTTCGCACCGGCCATATTGGGCTATTAAAAGGCGAATGTGTCTTACTGATGACACCTTGGTTCTCCAGTTGACGAATCAATTCTTGGATGGGAGCCAGAGAGTCTCGGTTTGTACGATACTGCCGTCGGTGCACGGTCCTCATAGCAATTGGCACCTGTTGTTCTTCAGCTCCCAACAGTCCCACAACAAAAGGATCTTCTGAGAGGCCAGGCAGATTAGACAACTGTTTTACCTTTTGTGTATTCACACTGGCCACACCAAAAGCCCATCGGTATCCTTTTGGGTCTTTGAAGTATCCCCTCTTGAGATAGTCAATGCCCAAGATGCAAGGGGCTTCTGGGCCAGTTACAATGGGATGTTTTTCCCACTTGTCCCCAGTCAAGCTAACCTCGGCCTCCAATACTGATAGTTCTTGACAGCCCCCTGTCACTCCTGAGATCCAGATAGGTTCTGCTCCTCTATAACTTGACGGCATTAGTGTACGTTGTGCCCCGGTGTCAATTAAAGCCTGGTACTTCTGTGGATTTGATGTGCCAGGGCATCGAATCCACACTGTCCAATACACCCGATCATCCCTTTCCTCCTCCTGGCTGGAGGCAGGGGCCCTCTATTCCTGTTCTTGGTCGGAGTACTCACTGTCTGACTCTTGCCGTGCCAGGCCGGAGGTTCCTTCTTCAGGATCAAGGGAGGTGATCTCAGTCTTTCTGTATCTGGGAGATCGCTGGTTACTTCCTTGTGGTTTTACACCAGCTACATTAGCAACCTTCTTAGATGTCTTCTTGTTGGCAGGGGTCTTTCCTCGCAATTCATGTACACGTGCTTCCAACTTAAAGGTGGGTTGACCATCCCACTTCCTCATGTCCTCCCCCTGGTCGCGCAGGAAGAACCAGAGTTCGCCACGTGTCATGCGCCTTGGCTTTCCTTTCCCCCTGACTGGGACAGAAGAGAAATGATTTCTTGGGGAGCTCCTAACATCCAGGGCACTCGCCCGTAGAGATGAGGAGGTACCAAGACTCTCTTCAAAGTTCTGAAGCCAGGAAGAGACTGCCTCCACAGTTGGCGTACATCTTAGTCCTTCTCCTGCATCCATTCCTGGGTAGTACATCGCGGCCAAGCCGGCAGAATACGAGGATGGCGCACCTTTAATCACCTTCCTCCGCATGGCCCGTGTGCATGGGACATCCTCTGGATTTTTAGGGGCTTCATCATTATCTGGATCACCACAGATGACTTCCATCACTGCTAATTCTCTCAGGTACTGGACACCTTCATCTGCAGTAGCCCACTTCCCTGGGGTGTGGTCCATAAGATCTTCCTTAAAAGGAAACCTTGCTTTAACACTTGAAAGGAGCCGTCTCCACAGACTGCAAATTGCTGTCTCTTTCCCAATTCCCCTTTCAATTCCTCGATTGCTAGCAAGGGAACCCAGCTGTTGGGCTTCCTTCCCTTCCAGCTGTTGAGCATCTGCCCCGTTATCCCAGCATCGCAGCAGCCAGGCAGCGATCCGCTCACCCGGCTGGCGGCAGTAGTCTTTCCGCAGATCTCGCAGTTCTGATGACGTCAGGGACCGGGTAGTTTCCGCCTCCTGTTTCAGTTCTGTTATTCCCTCTTCTGACACCTTTGCTGAAGGACCAGCTTCTTCCTCCTCTTTCTCCTCCCTTATTAATCGAGGGTATGGGCCTGTTGTTCTCCTTGTCCATTGTTTCTTTTTCACTACTGGGGCAATCTCTGTTGTTGTTATTGTTTGAGTTCCCATGCCAACCACAGCCCTTTGGGAGTGCTGAACTGCAGCTCGGTAAGCACAGGCCAGGCCCCAGTACAGCGCTAGAAGTTGCTGATTCTCACTGGGATGGGCAAGACACCCCTCTGTCAGGGGATGTGTCAGTTTTGTGGGGTTGCTTGCCTGTTCAGGGGTGAGATCCCAGGCTACAGGAGGTGATAACCGTCCTAGGAATCTGCCCAACTCCTTCCACTCTCCCTGCCACCCAGGAACAGGCCGCCTCAGAGCACATTTTGGCACAGATTCACGCAAAATTTGCGTTCTCTTACACCAAGAGCATACCGAGCTCCACACAACCCACAACAGGCGAGCAGCATTAACAAAGAGTATCAGTGAACTAACATAAGGATGACTAAGTACCTCGGGAGCCTGCAAAATAAAACCGCTCATGATGTCCCCGATTCCTTGCAGCATGTTCCCGAGCTTAACAAAATAAAGATAAGCAGCGCAATAAACAAGCCCGTGACCAGCACAAGAGCTTGTTGCTTAATAACTACGATAGCTACAGCACATTTAATATAAAACTGCCGTTGTTTTACCCCACGTTGGGCGCCAGAATAGACTGTGATGGTTTGACTCTGGCTAAATGCCAGGTATCCACCAAGTCGCTCTATCACTTCCCCCCCCCTTCCCTTTGTTTTCTCAACAGGGTAAAGAGGGGAGAGAAGATAAACGAACCCTTGTGGGTGAAACAAAAGCAGTTTTAATATAAGCAAAGCAAAGCAAAAGTCCGCGCGCGGAAGCAAAAGCAAACAGATTTATTCTCTACTTCCCATGAAGAGGCGATGTCGGGCCTTCTCGGGAAGTGGGGCTCCAATACGCGTCGTAGTTGCCTCGGAGGACCAAGGGTGACCCCAGCCCCTTCCTCCTTTCTCCCAGCTTTATACTGAGCAGACGTCACATGGTCTGGAATATCCCTTGGGTCGGCTCGGGTCAGCTGTCCTGGCTGTGTCCCCTCCCAAGATCTTGCCCACCCCGTCCCACTGGGAGAAATATCAGAAAGAGCCTTGGTGCTGTGTAAGCCCTGCTCAGCAGCAGCCACCACACCAGGGTGCTGCCAACACCCTGCAGCTCCCAGCACAAACCACAGCACCGTGAGGGCTGCTGTAGGGGAAAACTGATTCCAGTTCAGCCAGACCCAGTACAGGGGGAAAAGGCAGGCAGGTTTTGAGGGGGAAAATGCAGGCAGGTTTTGAGGGGGAAAAAACCCGATTTGCAAGTCTTGGGAGTGAAAGGGTTCAGGTTGGGGGGTGGTGATGGAAGTTGTGAGGTAAAAGAGGCAGATTTCGGGGTGAAATGGGGCGGATTTGGGGGTGGAGGGCGCATAGTGTCGGAGTGGAGGCAGTTTTTGACGGGAAAAATGCAGTTAGGTTTTGAGGGGAAAAATGCAGGCAGGTTTTGAGGAGGAAAAGGCAGGCAGGTTTTTAGGGGGAAAATGGCAGGCAGGTTTTGAGGGGAAAAGGCAGGCTTTTTTTGAGGGGGAAATTGCAGTTTTTGAGGGGAAAAAGGCAGGCAGGTTTTGAGGGGGAAAATGCAGGCAGGTTTTAGGGGGAAAATGGAGGGAGGTTTTTAGGGGGAAAATGGCAGGCAGGTTTTGAGTGGGAAAATGCAGGAAGGTTTTGAGGGGGAAAATGCAGGCAGGTTTTGAGGGAGAAATGCAGGCAGGTTGTTAGGGGGAAAATGGCAGGCAGGTTTTGAGGGTGAAAATGGAGTCGGGTTTTGAGGGGAAAATGGAGGCAGGTTTTATGGGGGAAAAGGTAGGCAGTTTTTGAGAGGGAAAAATGCAGGCAGGTTTTGATGGGGAAAATGCAGGCAGGTTTTGAGGGGGAAAATGCAGGCAGGTTTTGAAGGGGCAAATGCAGGCAGGATTTTGAGGGGGCAAATGCAGGCAGGATTTTGAGGGGGCAAATGCAGGCAGGTTTTGAGGGGGAAATGGCAGGCAGTTTTTGAAGGGGAAAATGCAGGCAGGTTTTGGGGGGAAAATGGAGGCAGGTTTTATGGGGGAAAATGGAGGCAGGTTTTAAGGGGAAAAATGCAGGCAAGTTTTGAGGGGAAAAATGCAGTTTTTGAGGGGAAAAATGGAGGCAGGTTTTATGGGGGAAAAGGTAGGCAGTTTTTGAGGGGAAAATGGCAGGTTTTGATGGGGAAAAATGCAGGCAGGTTTTGAGGGGGAAATTGCAGGCAGGTTTTGAAGGGGCAAATGGCAGGCAGGTTTTGAGGGGGCAAATGGCAGGCAGGTTTTGAGGGGGACATTGCAGTTTTTGAGGGGGAATAGGCAGGCCGATTTGAGAGGGAAATTTCAGGCAGGTTTTGAGGGGGAAATGTCAGGTGGTTTTTGAGGGGGAAAATGGCAGGCAGGTTTTGAGGGGAAAAAGGCAGGCAGGTTTTGAGGGGGAAAAATGCAGGCATGTTTTGAGGGGGAAATTGCAGTTTTTGAGGGGGAAAATGCAGGCAGGTTTTCATGGGGAAAAATGCAGGCAGGTTTTGATGGGGAAAGAGGCAGGCAGTTTTTGAGGGGGAAATTGCAGTTTTTGTAGGGGGAAAATGCAGGCAGGTTTTTGAGAGGGAAAATGCAGGCAGGTTTTTGAGGTTAAAATGCAGGCAGGTTTTTGAGGGGAAAATGCAGGCAGGTTTTGTGGGGGAAAATGGCAGGCAGGTTTTGAGGGGGAAAAGGCAGGCAGGATTTGAGGGAGAAAATGCTGGCAGGTTTTTGAGATGAAAATGGAGGTAGGTTTTGAGGGGGAAAATGGAGGCAGGTTTTGAGGGGGAGAATGCAGGCAGGTTTTAGGGGGGAAAGGCAGGCAGGTTTTGATGGGTACATTGCAGGCAGGTTTTGAGGGGGACATTGCAGTTTTTCAGCGGAAAAAGGCAGTCAGGTTTTGAGGCGGAAATTTCAGTTTTTGAGGGGGAAATTTCATTTTTTGAGGGGGAAATTTCAGTTATTGAGGGGAAAATGCAGACAGGTTTTGAGGGGGAAAATGGAGGCAGGTTTTGAGGGGGAAAATGGAGGCAGGTTTTGAGGGGGAAAATGGTGGCAGGTTTTCAGGGGCAAATGTAGGCAGGTTTTGAGGGGGCAAATGCAGGCAGGTTTTTGAGGGGAAAAATGCAGGCAAGTTTTGAGGGGGAAAATGCAGGCAGGTTTTGAAGGGAAAATTGCAGTTTTTGAGGGGGAAAATGCAGGCAGTTTTTGAGGGGGAAATTGCAGTTTTTGAGGGGAAAAGGCAGGCAGTTTTTGAGGGGGAAATTGCAGGCAGTTTTTGATGGGGAAAATGGAGGCAGTTTTTGATGGGGAAAATGGAGGCAGGTTTTGAGGGGGAAAAGGCAGGCAGGTTTTTAGGGGGAAATTACAGTTTTTGAGGGGGAAATGGCAGGCAGGTTTTGAAGGGGCAAATGCAGGCAGGTTTTGAGGGGGAAAATGGAGGCAGGTTTTGTGGGGGAAAATTGCAGGCAGGTATTGAGGGGGAAAATGCAGGTAGGTTTTGGGGGGAAAATGCAGGCAGGTTTTGAGGGGGAAAATGCAGGCAGGTTTTGAGGGGAAAATGGCAGGCAGGTTTTGTGGGGGAAAATTGCCGGCAGGTTTTGAGGGGGAAAAGGCAGGCAGGTTTTGAGGGGGAAAATGCAGGCAGGTTTTTGAGGTGAAAATGCAGGCAGGTTTTTGAGGTGAAAATGGAGGCAGGTTTTGAGGGGGAAAATGGAGGCAGGTTTTGAGGGGGAAAAGGCAGGCAGGTTTTGAGGGGGACATTGCAGGCAGGTTTTGAGGGGGAAAAATGCGGGCAGGTTTTGCGGGGGAAAAGGCAGGCAGGTTTTGAGGGGGAAATTGCAGTTTTTGAGGGGAAAAGGCAGGCAGTTTTTGAGGGGGAAATGGCAGTTTCTGAGAGGGAAAATGCAGGCAGGTTTTTGAGGGGAAAATGGCGGCAGGTTTTGAGGGGGAAAATGGAGGCAGGTTTTGAGGGGGAAAATGGAGGCAGGTTTCGAGGGAGAAATGTATTCAGATTTTGAGGGGGAAAATGCAGTTTTTGAGAGGAAAATGTCAGGCAGTTTTTGATGGGGAAATTTCAGTTTTTGAGGGGGAAAAGCTAGGCAGTTTTTGAGGGGGAAATTGCAGGCAGTTTTTGAGGGGGAAAATGCAGGCAGTTTTTAAGGGGGAAATTTAGGCAGTTGTAGAGGGGGAAAATGGAGGCAGGTTTTATGGGGGAAAATGGAGGCAGGTTTTGAGGGGAAAATGGAGGCAGGTTTTGAAGGGGAAAATGTAGGCAGGTTTTGAGGGGAAAATGCAGGCAGGTTTTTGAGGTGAAAATGCAGGCAGGTTTTTGAGGGGAAAATGCAGGCAGTTTTTTGATGGGAAAATGGAGGCAGGTTTTGAGGGGGAAATGGCATTTTTGAGGGGGAAAATGCAGGCAGGTTTTGAGGGGGAAAAAGGCAGGCAGGTTTTGATGGGGAAAATGCAGGCATTTTTTGAGGGGGAAATTTCAGTTTTTGAGGGGGAAATTTCAGTTTTTGAGGGTTAAAGGCAGGCAGGTTTTGAGGGGAAAAAGGCAGGCAGGTTTTGAGGGGGGAAATGGCAGGCCGGTTTTGAGGGAGAAAATGGCAGTCAGGTTTTGAGGGGGAAAATGGCAGGCAGGTTTTGAGGGTGAAAATGGCAGGCCGGTTTTGAGGGGGAAAATGGCAGTCAGGTTTTGAGAGGGAAAATTCAGGCAGGTTTTGACGGGGAAAATGCAGGCAGGTTTTGAGGGGGACATTTCAGATTTTGAGGGGGAAATTTCAGTTTTTGAGGGGGAAATTTCAGTTTTTGAGGGGGAAATTTCAGTTATTGAGGGGGAAAATGCAGACAGGTTTTGCGGGGGAAAAAGGCGGGCAGGTTTTGAGGGGGAAAATGCAGGCATTTTTTGAGGGGGAAATTGCAGGCACTTTTTGAGGGGGAAAATGGAGGCAGGTTTTATGGGGGTAAATGGAGGCAGGTTTTGAGGGGGAAAATGCAGGCAGGTTTCAAGGGGGAAAAGGCAGGCAGGTTTCGAGGGGGAAAATGGAGGCAGGTTTTGAGGGGAAAAATGGAGGCATGTTTTGAGCGGGAAAATGCAGGCAGGTTATGATGGGGAAAATGCAGGCAGGTTTTGAGGGGGACATTGCAGGCAGGTTTTGAGGGGGACATTGCAGGTAAGTTTTGAGGGGAAAAATGCAGTTTTTGAGGGGAAAAATGGAGGCAGGTTTTATGGGGGTAAAGGGAGGCAGTTTTTGAGGGAAAAATGGCAGTTTCTGAGAGGGAAAATGCAGGCAGTTTCTGAGAGGGAAAATGCAGGCAGGATTTGATGGGGAAAATGCAGGCAGGTTTTGAGGGGGAGGGCTGCCGGCAGGTTTTGAGGGGGAAAAGTGCAGGCAGGTTTTGAGGGGGAAAAGTGCAGGTAGGTTTTGAGGGGGAAAAGGCAGTTTTTGATAGGGCAAATGCAGCCAGGTTTTTGAGGGGCAAATGCTGGCAGGTTTTTGAGGGGCAAATGCAGGCAGGATTTTGAGGGGGCAAATGCAGGCAGGTATATGAGGGGGCAAATGGCAGGCAGTTTTTGAGGGGGAAATAGCAGTTTTTGAGGGGGAAATAGCAGTTTTTGAGGGGGAAATAGCAGTTTTTAGTGGGGGAAATAGCATTTTTGTGGGGGAAATTTCAATTTTTGAGGGGGAAAATGCAGGCAGATTTTGAGGGGGAAAATGCAGGCAGTTTTTCAGGGGGAAAATGCAGGCAGGTTTTGAGGGGGCAAATGCAGGCAGGTTTTGAGGGGGACATTGAAGTTTTTGAGAGGGAAAAGGCAGGCACGTCTTGAGAGGAAAATTGCAGGCAGGTTTTGAGGAGGAAGGCTGCCGGCAGGTTTTGAGGGGGCAAATGCAGTTTTTGAGGGGGACATTGTAGGCAGGTTTTGAGGGGGAACAGGCAGGGAGGTTTTGAGGGGGCAAAAATGCAGGCAGGTTTTGAGGGGGAAGAATGCAGGCAGGTTTTGAGGGGGAAGAATGCAGGCAGGTTTTCAGGGGGAAAATGCAGGCAGGTTTTGAGGGGGAAGAATGCAGGCAGGTTTTGAGGGTGAAGAATGCAGGCAGGTTTTGGGGGGGAAAAGTGCAGGGAGGTTTTGAGGGGGGAAAAGTGCAGGCAAATTTTGAGGGGGGAAAAGTGCAGGCAGGTTTTCAGGGGAAAAATGCAGGCAGGTTTTCAGGGGACAAATGCAGGCAGGTTTTGAGGGGGACATTGTAGGCAGGTTTTGAGGGGAAAAATGGAGGCAGTTTTTGAGGGGGAAAATGGAGGCAATTTTTGAGGGGGAAAATGGAGGCAGGTTTTGAGGGGGAAAATGGAGGCAGGTCTTGAGGGGAAAAGTGGAGTCAGGTTTTTGAGGGGAACATGCAGGCAGGTTTTGAGGGGGAAAATGCAGGCAGGTTTTTGAGGGGAAAATGGACGCAGGTTTTGAGGGGGAAAATGGACACAGGTTTTGAGGGGGAAAAGTGCAGGCAGGTTTTGAGGGGGAAAATGGCAGTTACGTTTCGATGGGGAAAATGCAGTTTTTGAAGGGAAAAAAGCAAGCAGTTTTTGAGGGGGAAATTTCAGTTTTTGAGGGGGAAAATGCAGGCAGGTTTTTTGGGGGAAAAAGGCAGGTTTTGAGGGGGAAAAAGGCAGGCAGGTTTTGAGGTGGAAATTGCAGTTTTTGAGGGGTCATTACAGTTTTTGAGGGGGACATTGCAGTTAGGTTTTGTGGGGGAAAATGGAGGCAGGTTTTGAGGGGGAAAATCGAGGCAGGTTTTGAGGGGGAAAATGGAGGCAGGTTTGGAGGGGAAAAGTGGAGGCAGGTTTTTGAGGGGAAAATGCAGGCAGGTTTTTGAGGGGAAAATGCAAGCAGGTTTTGAGGGGAAAATGGCAGTTTTTGAGGGGGAAAATGCAGTTAGGTTTTGAGGGGGAAAATGCAGGCAGGTTTTTTAGGGGAAAATGGACGCAGTTTTTGAGGGGGAAAATGGAGATAGGTTTTGAGTGGGAAAATGGAGGCAGGTTTTGAGGGGGAAAATGGAGGCAGTTTTTGAGGGGGAAATTTGAGGTTTTGAGGGGGAAATTTCAGTTTTTGAGGGGGAAATTTTAGTTTTTGAGGGGGAAATTTCAGTTTTTGAGGGGGAAAATGCAGGCAGGTTTTGAGGGGGAAAATGGCAGGCAGGTTTTGAGGGGGAAAATGGCGGCAGGTTTTGAGGGGGAAAATGGCGGCAGGTTTTGGAGGTGAAAATGTAGGCAGGTTTTTGAGGGGAAAATGGAGGCAGGTTTTGAGGGGGAAATTGCAGGCAGGTTTTGAGGGGGCAAATGCAGGCAGGTTTTGAGGGGGAAAAGGCAGTCAGGTTTTTAGGGGGAAGAGTGCAGGCAGGTTTTGAGGGGGAAGAGTGCAGGCAGGTTTTGAGGGGGAAAAATGAAGGCAGGTTTTGAGGGGGAAAAATGCAGGCAGGTTTTTTGGGGGAAAAATGCACTCAGGTTTTTAGGGGAAAAAGTCGGCAGGTTTTGAGGGGAAAAGAGTGCAGGCAGCTTTTGAGGGGGAAGAGTGCAGGCAGGTTTTTAGGGGGAAAATGCATGCAGGTTTTTAGGGGGAACACTGCAGGAAGGTTTTTAGGGGGACAAGTGCAGGGAGGTTTTGGGGGGGAAAAGGCAGGCATGTTTTTAGGGGGAAAATGCAGCCATTTTTTGAGGGGGAAATTTCAGTTTTTGAGGGGGAAAGGCAGGCAGGTTTTGAGGGGGAAAATGGCAGGCACGTTTTGATGGGGAAATTTCAGTTTTTGAGGGGTAAATGCAGGCAGTTTTTGAGGGGGCAAAGGCAGTTTTTGAGGGGAAAATGGCAGGCAGGTTTTGAGAAGGAAAAAGTCAGGCAGGTTTTGAGGGGGAAATTGCAGTTTTTGAGGGGAAAAATTTAGGCAGGTTTTGAGGAGGAAAAGGCAGGCCGGTTTTGAGGGGGAAAAGGCAGGCCGGTTTTGAGGGGGACAAGTGCAGGCAGGTTTTGAGGGGGACAAGTGCAGGGAGGTTTTGAGGGGGAAAAGGCAGGTAGGTTTTGAGGGGTGTGATAGGTAGTAAATCGTCTGTTCATCAAATCCAGTAAGAAGACAATAGAAAAGCAAACTGTCATATGAACTATTGTATGTTTTGCAAGACTAACAGCAAATGTTTAATTGAATTAACATGATAGTGTGAATTGTGACAGGAAGAAAGGGGGGGGAACAACAAGAGAAGAAGCATCTGCACTTCAAAAGGTGTGAAGGGTTGCAGATGCCCAATTAAGCAAACAAGAGAGTGTTCAGACCATAAATCTCCTTATTCAAAGAGACTGCTGGGCCTAGGCTGATAAGGACGCTGCAGACTTAGTGGATCATCCCATTCCAGGCAAAAGGTGAAAAGTACACTGTGAGGAGGACCTACGGCCTTCATCCCAAACGACCACCACCCATAATTTGGAGACCCTTACCCGTATTTTTAACAGCTTCTGCGCAAGCGTAAAAGACTGATAAGCTAATTACCATACGAAGCGGGAATAGGCGGGTCCAAGTAATGTATATGCATAAGTGTATAATGACTATGTAACACTTTATAGTGTAAGATTGAAACAAAATGCCCTGGGGTTGCGGGCGTTGTTGGAGCAGGAGACTCCCCGGCCGCCCAGCGCTGTTTTGCTTGTTGCTGCTTGCTAAATAAAACTCTGACTCAGCCAAATTTAAGAAGTCAGTTTATACCACCCCTCAAAAACTGCCTGAAATTGCCCCCTCAAAAACTGCCTGAAATTTCCCCCTCAAAACCTGCCTGCATTTTTCCCCCTAAAAACCGGCCTGCATTTGCACTCTCAAAAACCTGCCTGCATTTGCCCCCTCAAAACCTGCCTGCATTTGCCCCCTCAAAACCTGCAATTTCCATCTCAAAAACTGCCTGCCTCTTTCCCTTCAAAACCTAACTGCATTTTCCCCCTCAAAAACTGCATTTTCCCCCTCAAACCTGCCTGCATTTTCCCCCTCAAAACCTGCCTGCATTTTCCCCCTGAAAACATGCCTCCATTTTCCCCCTCAAAAACCGCCTGAAATTTCCCCCTCAAAAACTGCAATGTCCCCCTCAAAAACTGCAATTTCCCCCTCAAAAACTGCCTGCCTCTTTCCCAATCAAAACCTGCCTGCATTTTCCCCCTCAAAACCTGCCGCCATTTTCCCCCTCAAAACCTGCCTCCATTTTCACCTCAAAAACCTGCCTGCATTTTCCCCCTCAAAACCTGCCTGCCATTTACCCCTCAAAACCTGCCTGCATTTGCCCCCTCAAAACCTGTCTGCATTTTCCCCCTCAAAAACTGCCTGCACTCTTCCCCCTCAAAACCTCAAATTTCCCCCTCAAAAACTGCCTCCATTTTCCCCCTCAAAATCTGCCTGCCTCTTTCCCCATCAAAACCTGCCTGCATTTTCCCCCTCAAAACCTGCCTCCATTTTCCCCATCAAAACCTGCCTGCATTTTCCCTCTCAAAAAGTGCCATTTCCCCCTCAAAAACTGAAATTTCCCCCTGAGATAGGGAATTTAAAGAATTTGAGTTTGATGGTGCAAGCTTGCGCCAAGATGAGGGGGCTATACGTGAAGACATACCAGGGGCTGACACTGTTGCTAAGATATTATCTTCTGGCTCAAACAGAAGCTTCCTATTGTCCTTGAAGCAGTACAAATCAGCAATAGATCACCTCAAATCCTAACTCTAATTGGCCTTGCGGTTTAGCTAGGAGCCAGGGAACAACTGAGGCTGCGCAGAAGAATGAGGTAAAAAGTTCATCAGCGAGGAAGAGGAGATACTTCATCTGTACGACCCTCGCCCAGGAATTTGCGACCACCAAAGGAGCTCAACGCGCAGACGCAAGAGGAGGAGACCTAATTACCATGAGAAGCGAGGGGAGGCGGGGAAATATTATGTTTCTGTATAAGCATTCTATGAATATGCATTATTTGGTAATATATAAGCAGGACGAGAGCTGCAAGGGGTGCGCATGCTTGTGGAGGAGCGATTCCCCATGTGCCCGGCGCTGAATAAACATACCTACTTTACAACTTAACAGTTGTGGAGTTAGTTTTTCCGCAAGTCAGGGGGAAAATGCAGGCAGGTTTTGAGGGGGAAAATGGAGGCAGGTTTTGAGGGGGCAAATGCAGGCAGGTTTTGAGGGGGAAAATGGAGGCAGTTTTTGAGAGGGAAAATGCAGGCAGGTTTTGAGGGGGAAAATGGCAGGCAGGTTTTGAGGGGGAAAAGGCAAGCAGGTTTTGAGGGGGAAAATGGCAGGCAGGTTTTGAGGGGGAAAATGGCGGCAGGTTTTGAGGGGGAAAATGGAGGCAGGTTTTTGAGGGGAAAATGGAGGCAGGTTTTGAGGGGGAAAATGCAGGCAGGTTTGAGGGGAAAATACAGGCAGGTTTTGGGGGTAAAATGCAGGCAGGTTTTGAGGGGAAAAATGGAGGCAGGTTTTATGGGGGAAAAGGTAGGCAGTTTTTGAGGGGGATATTACAGGTTTTGATGGGGACATTGAAGTTTTTGAGGGGGAAAAGGCAGGCAGGTTTTGAGGGGGAAATTTCAGGCAGTTTTTGAGGGGGAAAATGGAGGCAGGTTTTGAGGGGGAACAGGCAGGCACGTCTTGAGAGGAAAATTGCAGGCAGGTTATTAGGGGGAAGAGTGCAGGCAGTTTTTGAGGGGGAAGACTGCCGGCAGGTTTTGAGGGGGCAAATGCAGGCAGGTTTTGAGGGGGTTAATGCAGGCAGGTTTTGAGGGGGAAAATGGCAGTCAGGTTTTGAGGGGTAAAATGGAGGCAGGTTTTGAGGGGAAAATGGAGGCAGGTTTTGAGGGGAAAATGGAGGCTGGTTTTGAGGGGGGAAATGGAGGCAGGTTTTGAGGGGCGAAATGGAGGCAGGTTTTGAGGGGGACATTGTAGGCAGGTTTTGAGGGGGACATTGTAGGTAAGTTTTCAGGGGGAAATTGCAGTTTTTGAGGGGGACATTGTAGGCAGGTTTTGAGGGGGAACAGGCAGGCTGGTTTTGAGGGGGAAAAGGCAGGCAGGTTATGAGGGGGAAATTGCAGGCAGGTTTTGAGGGGGAAAAAACCCGATTTGCGAATCTTGGGAGTGAAAGGGTTCAGGTTGGGGGGTGGTGGGGGAAGTTGTGAGGTAAAAGGGGCAGATTTCGGGGTGAAAAGGGGCGGATTTGGGGGTGGAGGACGCATAGTGATGGAGTAGAGGCAGTTTTTCAGGGGAAAAATGCAGTTTTTGAGGGGGAAAATGCAGGCAGGTTTTGAGGGGGAAGAATGCAGGCAGGTTTTGAGAGGGAAAAGTGCAGGCAGGTTTTTTAGGGGAAAAGTGCAGGCAGGTTTTGAGGGGGAAAAGGCGTATAGGTTTTGAGGGGGAAAATGTAGACAGGTTTTGAGGGGGAAAATGCAGGCAGGTTTTGAGGGGGAAAATGGCAGGCAGGTTTTGAGGGGGAAAATGGCAGTTAGGATTTGAGGGGGAAAATGGAGGCAGGTTTTGAGGGGGAAAATGCCGTTTTTGAGGGGAAAAAAGGCAGGTAGTTTTTGAGGGGGATATTTTCAGTCTTTTAGGGGGAATTTTCAGTTTTTGAGGGGGAAAATGCAGGCAGGTTTTGAGAGGGAAAATGACAGTTTTTGAGGGGAAAATTCAGGCAGGTTTTGAGGGGAAAGAGGCAGGCAGTTTTTGAGGGGGCAATTGCAGTTTTTGAGGGGGAAAATGCAGGCAGGTTTTGAGGGGGAAAATGGAGACAGGTTTTGAGGGGGAAAATGGAGGCAGGTTTTAAGTGGGAAAATAGAGGCAGGTTATTGAGGGGAAAAGTGGAGGCAGTTTTTGAGAGGGAAAATGCAGTTAGGTTTTGAGGGGCAAATACAGGCAGGTTTTTGAGGGGAAAATGGAGACAGGTTTTGAGGGGGAAAATGGACGCAGTTTTTGAGCGGGAAAATGGAGACAGGTTTTGAGGGGGAAAATGGAGGCAGGTTTTGAGGGGGAAAAGGCAGACAGGTTTTGATGAGGAAAAAGGCAGGCAGGTTTTTTGGTGGAAAAAGGCAGGCAGGTTTTGGGGGGGAAAAAGGCAGGCAGGTTTTGAGGGGGAAAAAGGTAGGCAGGTTTTGAGGGGGAAAAAGGCAGGCAGGTTTTGAGGGCGAAATTGCAGTTTTCGAGGGGTTATTACAGTTTTTGAGGGGGACATTGCAGTTAGGTTTTGAGGGGGAAAATGGAGGCAGGTTTTGAGGGGGAAAATGGAGGCAGGTTTTGAGGGTAATAAGGCAGTTAGGTTTTGATGGGGAAAATTGCAGGCAGGTTTTGAGGGGGAAAATGGAGGCAGTTTTTGAGGGGGAAATTTGAGGTTTTGAGGGGGAAATTTCAGTTTTTGAGGGGGAAATTTTAGTTTTTGAGGGGGAAATTTCAGTTTTTGAGGGGGAAAAGGCAGGCAGGTTTTGAGGCGGAAAATGGCAGGCAGGTTTTGAGGGGGAAAATGGCGGCAGGTTTTTGAGGGTAAAATGCAGGCAGGTTTTTGAGGGGGCAAATGCAGGCAGTTTTTTGAGGGGGAAAAATGCAGGCCGGTTTTTAGGGGGAAAAATGCAGGCCGGTTTTTAGGGGGAAAAATGCAGGCAGGTTTTGAGGGGGAAATTTCAGGCAGTTTTTGAGGGGGAAATTTCAGGCAGTTTTTGAGGGGGAAATTTCAGGCAGTTTTTGAGGGGTGGTATAAACTGACTTCTTAAATTTGGCTGAGTCAGAGTTTTATTTAGCAAGCAGCAACAAGCAAAACAGCGCTGGGCGGCCGGGGAGTCTCCTGCTCCAACAACGCCCGCAACCCCAGGGCATTTTGTTTCAATCTTACACTATAAAGTGTTACATAGTCCTTATACACTTATGCATATACATTACTTGGACCCGCCTATTCCCGCTTCGTATGGTAATTAGCTTATCAGTCTTTTACGCTTGCGCAGAAGCTGTTAAAAATACGGGTAAGGGTCTCCAAATTATGGGTGGTGGTCGTTTGGGATGAAGGCCGTAGGTCCTCCTCACAGTGTACTTTTCACCTTTTGCCTGGAATGGGATGATCCACTAAGTCTGCAGCGTCCTTATCAGCCTAGGCCCAGCAGTCTCTTTGAATAAGGAGATTTAGGGTCTGAACACTCTCTTGTTTGCTTAATTGGGCATCTGCAACCCTTCACACCTTTTGAAGTGCTGATGCTTCTTCTCTTGTTGTTCCCCCCCCTTTCTTCCTGTCACAATTCACACTATCATGTTAATTCAATGAAACATTTGCTGTTAGTCTTGCACAACATACAATAGTTCATATGACAGTTTGCTTTTCTATTGTCTTCTTACTGGATTTGATGAACAGACGATTTACTACCTATCACACCCCTCGAAACCTGCCTGCCATTTTCCCCCTAAAAACCGGCCTGCATTTTCCCCCTCAAAACCTGCCTTCACCCAATAACTATGCGCCCCCCACCCCCAAATCCGCCCCTTTTCACCCCAAAATCTACCACTTCTACCTCACAACTTGCCCCACACACCCTCCTACCTGACCCCTTTCTCCCCCAAGACACACAAACCAGGTTTTTTCCCCCTCAAAACCGGCCTGCATTTTCCCCCCTCAAAACCTGCCTGCATTTTCCCCCTCAACATCTGCCTGCATTTTCCCCCAAAAACCTGCCTGCGTTTTCCCCCTAAAAACCTGCCTGCACTCTTCCGCCTAAAAACCTGCCTGCACTCTTCCCCCTCAAAACCTGCCTGCATTTTCCCCCTCAAAACCTGCCTGCATTTTCCGCCTCAAAACCTGCCTGCATTTTCCCCCTCAAAAACTGCCTGCAATTTCCCCCTCAAAAACTGCAATTTCCCCCCCCAAAACCTGCCTGAATTTTTCCCCTCAAAACCTGCCTGCATTTTCCCCCTCAAAACCTGCCTGCATTTTCCCCCCAAAACCTGCCTGCATTTTCCCCCCAAAACCTGCCTGCATTTTCCCCCTCAAAACCTGCCTGCATTTTCCCCCTCAAAACCTGCCTCCATTTTCCCCCTCAAAACCTGCCTCCATTTTCCCCCTCAAAACCTGCCGCCATTTTACCCCTCAAAACCTGCCTGCCTTTTCCCCCTCAAAAACGGCAATGTCCGCCTCAAAAACTGCAATGTCCCCCTCAAAAACTGCAATTTCCCCCCCCAAAACCTGCCTGCCTTTTTCCCCAAAAACTTGCCTGCATTTTTCCCCTCAAAACCTGCCTGCATTATTCCCCTGAAAACCTGCCTTACTTTTCCCCCTCAAAACCTGCCTGCCATTTTCCCCTCAAAACCGGCCTGCCTTTTCCCCCTCAAAAACTGCAATTTCCCCCACAAAAACTGCATTTTCCCCCTCAAAAAGTGCCTGCATTTTCCCCCTCAAAAACTGCCTGCCATTTTCCCCCTCAAAACCTACCTGCATTTTCCCCTCAAAACCTGCCTCCATTTTTCCCCTCAAAACCTGCCTCCATTTTACCCCTCAAAACCTGCCGCCATTTCCCCCCCCAAAACCTGCCTGCCTTTTCCCCCTCAAAACCTGCCTGCCTTTTTCCCCCTCAAAACCGGCCTGCCTTTTTCCCCCTCAAAACCTGCCTGCCTTTTTCCCCCTCAAAAACTGCAATTTCCCCCCTCAAAACCTGCCTGCTATTTGCCCCCTCAAAACCTGCCTGCATTTGCCCCCTCAAAACCTGCCTCCATTTTCCCCCTAAAAACCTGACTCCATTTTCCCCCTCAAAACCTGCCTCCATTTTCCCCCTCAAAACCTGCCTGCCATTTTCCCCTCAAAACCGGCCTGTCTTTTCCCCCTCAAAAACTGCAATTTCCCCCACAAAAACTGCAATTTCCCCCTCAAAAACTGCAATGTCCCCCTCAAAAACTGCCTGCCATTTTCCCCCTCAAAACCGGCCTGCATTTTCCCCCCAAAACCTGCCTGCATTTTCCCCCTCAAAACCTGCCTGCATTTTCCCCCTCAAAAACTGCCTGCCTTTTCCCACACAAAAACTGCAATGTCCCCTCAAAAACTGCAATGTCCCCCTCAAAAACTGCCTGCCATTTTCCCCCTCAAAACCGGCCTGCATTTTCCCCCCAAAACCTGCCTGCATTTTCCCCCTCAAAACCTGCCTGCATTTTCCCCCTCAAAAACTGCCTGCCTTTTCCCACACAAAAACTGCAATGTCCCCCTCAAAAACTGCAATATCCCCCCTAAAACCTGCCTGCCTTTTTCCCCCTCAAAACCTGCCTGCATTTGCCCCCTCAAAACCTGCCTCCATTTTCCCCCTCAAAACCTGCCTGCATTTTCCCCACAAAACCTGCTAGAATTTTCCCCCTCAAAACCTGCCTGCATTTTCCCCCCAAAACCTGCTAGAATTTTCCCCCTCAAAACCTGCCTGCATTTTCCCCCTCAAAACCTGCCTGCATTTTCCCCCTCAAAACCTGCCTGCCTTTTCCCACACAAAAACTGCAATGTCCCCCTCAAAAACTGCAATATCCCCCCTAAAACCTGCCCGCCTTTTTCCCCCTCAAAACCGGCCTGCATTTTCCCCCTCAAAACCTGCCTGCCTTTTTCCCACTCAAAACCTGCCCGCCTTATTCCCTCTCAAAACCTGCCCGCCTTATTCCCTCTCAAAACCTGCCCGCCCTTTTCCCCCTCAAAACCTGCCCGCCTTCTTCCCCCGGAAAACCTTCCCGCCTTTTTTCCCCTGAAAACCTGCCTGCATTTTCCCCCTCAAAAACTGAAATTTCCCCCTCAAAAACTAAAATTTCCCCCTCAAAAACTGAAATTTCCCCCTCAAAACCTCAAATTTCCCCCTCAAAAACTGCCTCCATTTTCCCCCTCAAAATCTGCCTGCAATTTTCCCCATCAAAACCTAACTGCCTTATTACCCTCAAAACCTGCCTCCATTTTCCCCCTCAAAACCTGCCTACATTTTCCCTCTCAAAAAGTGCCATTTCCCCCTCAAAAACTGAAATTTCCCCCTGAGATAGGGAATTTAAAGAATTTGAGTTTGATGGTGCAAGCTTGCGCCAAGATGAGGGGGCTATACGTGAAGACATACCAGGGGCTGACACTGTTGCTAAGATATTATCTTCTGGCTCAAACAGAAGCTTCCTATTGTCCTTGAAGCAGTACAAATCAGCAATAGATCACCTCAAATCCTAACTCTAATTGGCCTTGCGGTTTAGCTAGGAGCCAGGGAACAACTGAGGCTGCGCAGAAGAATGAGGTAAAAAGTTCATCAGCGAGGAAGAGGAGATACTTCATCTGTACGACCCTCGCCCAGGAATTTGCGACCACCAAAGGAGCTCAACGCGCAGACGCAAGAGGAGGAGACCTAATTACCATGAGAAGCGAGGGGAGGCGGGGAAATATTATGTTTATGTATAAGCATTCTATGAATATGCATTATTTTGTAATATATAAGCAGGACGAGAGCTGCAAGGGGTGCGCATGCTTGTGGAGGAGCGATTCCCCATGCGCCCGGCGCTGAATAAACATACCTACTTTACAACTTAACAGTTGTGGAGTTAGTTTTTCCGCAAGTCAGGGGGAAATTGCAGGCAGGTTTTGAGGGGGAAAATGGAGGCAGGTTTTGAGGGGAAAAATGTAGGCAGGCTTTATGGGTGAAAAGGTAGGCAGTTTTTGAGGGGGAAATTTCAGGCAGTTTTTGAGGGGGAAAATGGAGGCAGGTGTTGAGGGGAAAAAGGCAGGCACGTCTTGAGAGGAAAATTGCAGGCAGGTTTTTAGGGGGAAGAGTGCAGACAATTTTTGAGGGGGAAGACTGCCGGCAGGTTTTGAGGGGGCAAATGCAGGCAGGTTTTGAGGGGGTTAATGCAGGCAGGTTTTGAGGGGGAAAATGGCGGCAGGTATTGAGGGGGGAAATGGAGGCAGGTTTTGAGGGGGAAAATGGAGGCAGGTTTTGAGGGGGAAAATGGAGGCAGGTTTTGAGGGGGGAAATGGAGGCAGGTTTTGAGGGGAAAATGGAGGCAGGTTTTGAGGGGGGAAATGGAGGCAGGTTTTGAGGGGGACACTGTAGGCAGGTTTTGAGGGGGACATTGTAGGCAGGTTTTGAGGGCGAAAAAGGCAGGCAGGTTTTGAGGGGGAAATTGCAGTTTTTGAGGGGGACATTGTAGGCAGGTTTTGAGGGGGAACAGGCAGGGAGGTTATGAGGGGGAAAATGCAGGCAGGTTTTGAGGGGGGAAAAATGCAGGCAGGTTTTGAGGGGGAAATGGAGGCAGGTTTTGAGGGGGAAAATGGAGGCAGGTTTTGAGGGGGAAAAATGGAGGCAGGTTTAGAGGGGAAAATGAAGGCAGTTTTTGAGGGGGAAAATGGCAGGCAGGTTTTGAGGGGGAAAATGGCAGGCAGGTTTTGAGGGGGAAAATGGCAGTTAGGTTTTGAGGGGGAAAATGGAGGCAGATTTCGAGGGGGAAAATGCCGTTTTTGAGGGGAAAAAAGGCAGGTAGTTTTTGAGGGGGATATTTTCAGTCTTTGAGGGGGAAATTTCAGTTTTTGAGGGGGAAAATGCAGGCAGGTTTTGAGGGGGAAAATGGACGCAGTTTTTGAGGGGGAAAATGGAGACAGGTTTTGAGGCGGAAAATGGAGGCAGGTTTTGAGGGGGAAAAGGAAGGCAGGTTTTTGGGGGAAAAAGGCAGGCAGGTTTTGGGGGGGAAAAAGGCAGGCAGGTTTTGGGGGGGAAAAAGGCAGGCAGGTTTTGAGGGGGAAAAAGGCAGGCAGGTTTTGAGGGCGAAATTGCAGTTTTTGAGGGGTCATTACAGTTTTTGAGGGGGAAAATGGAGGCAGGTTTTGAGTGGGAAAATGGAGGCAGGTTTTGAGGGGGAAAATGGAGGCAGTTTTTGAGGGGGAAATTTGAGGTTTTGAGGGGGAAATTTCAGTTTTTGAGGGGGAAATTTTAGTTTTTGAGGGGGAAATTTCAGTTTTTGAGGGGGAAAATGCTGGCAGGTTTTGAGGGGGAAAAGGGCGGGCAGGTTTTGAGGGGGAATAAGGCGGGCAGGTTTTGAGGGGGAAAATGCAGTTTTTGAGGGGGAAAATGCAGGCAAGTTTTGAGGTGGAAAATGCAGGCAGGTTTTTGAGGGTAAAATGCAGTCAGGATTTTGACGGGGGAAATGCAGGCAGGATTTTGAGGGGGCAAATGCAGGCAGGTTTTGAGAGGGCAAATGGGAGGCAGGTTTTGAGGGGGACATTGCAGTTTTTGCGGGGGAAAATGGAGGCATGCTTTGAGGTGGAAAATGGAGGCAGGTTTTGAGGGGAAAATGGCAGGCAGGTTTTGAGGGGGAAAAGGCAGGCAGGTTTTGAGGGGGAAAAGGCAGGCAGGTTTTGAGGGGGAAAATGGAGGCAGGTTTTGAGGGGGATAAAGGAGGCAGGTTTTGAGGGGGAAAATGGAGGCAGGTTTTGAGGGGGATAAAGGAGGCAGGTTTTGAGGGGGAAAATGGAGGCAGGTTTTGAGAGGGAAAAATGCAGGCAGTTTTTGAGGGGGAAATAGCAGTTTTTGATGGGGAAATAGCAGTTTTTGAGGGGGAAATAGCAGTTTTGAGGGGGAAATTTCAGTTTTTGAGGGGGAAAATGGAGGCAGGTTTTGAGGGGGAAAATGGAGGCAGGTTTTGAGGGGGAAAATGGCAGGAAGGTTTTGAGGGGGAATATACAGGCAGGTTTTGAGGAGAAAATGCAGGCAGGTTTTATGGGGAAAAATGGCAGGCAGGATTTGAGGGGGAAAATGGCAGGCAGGTTTTGAGGGGGAAAATGGAGGCAGGTTTTGAGGGGGAAAATGGAGGCAGGTTTTGAGGGGGAAAATGGCCGGCAGGTTTTGAGGGGCAAAATGGCCGGCAGGTTTTGAGGGGCAAAATGCAGGTAGGTTTTGAGGGGGAAAATGGAGGCAGGTTTTGAGGGAGAAAATGGAGGCAGGTTTTGAGGGGGCAAATGCAGGCAGGTTTTGAGGGGGCAAATAGCAGGCAGGTTTTGAGGGGGAAAAAGGCAGGCCGGTTTTGACGGGGAAAAAGGCAGGCAGGTAGGTTTTGAGGGGGAAAAAGGCAGGCAGGTTTTGAGGGTACATTGCAGTTTTTGAGGGGGACATTGCCGTTTTAGAGGGGGACATTGCTGTTTTTTGATGGGGACATTGCCGTTTTTGAGGGGGAAATTGCGGGCCGGTTTTGAGGGGGAAAATGGAGGCACGTTTTAAGGGGGAAAATGGAGGCAGGTTTTGAGCCGAAATGGAGGCAGGTTTTGAGGGGAAAAAGGCAGGCAGGTTTTGAGGGGGAAAAGGAAGGCAGTTTTTGAGGGGGCAAATGGCAGGCAGGTTTTGAGGGGGCAAATGGCAGGCAGGTTTTGAGGGGGAAAATTACAGGCAGGTTTTGAGGGGGAAAATGGAGGCAGGTTTTGAGGGGCAAAATGGCAGGTAGGTTTTGAGGGGGGAAATGGAGGCAGGTTTTGAGGGGGAAAATTGAGGCAGGTTTTGAGGAGGAAAATGGAGGCAGGTTTTGAGGGGGAAAAATGAAGGCAGTTTTTGAGGGGAAAAATGCAGGCAGTTTTTGAGGGTGAAATAGCAGTTTTTGAGGGGGAAATTTCAGTTTTTGAGGGGGAAATGGAGGCAGTTTTTGAGGGGGAAATAGCAGGCAGTTTTTTAGGGGGCAAATGCAGGCAGGTTTTGATGGGGAAAAGGCAGGCAGGTTTTGAGGGAGACATTGCAGTTTTTCAGCGGAAAAAGGCAGGCAGGTTTTGAGGGGGAAAAATGCAGGCAGGTTTTGAGGGGGAAAAGGAAGGCAGTTTTTGAGGGGAAAAATGAAGGCAGGATTTTGGGGGTGAAAATGCAGGCAGGATTTTGGGGGAAAAAGGCAGGCAGGTTTTGGGGGGGGAAATTCCATTTTTTGAGGGGGAAAATGGCGGCAGAGTTTCAGGGGAAAATGGCGGCAGGGTTTGAGGGGGAAAATGGCGGCAGGTTTTGAGGGGGAAAATGGAGGGAGATTTTGAGGGGGAAAATGCAGGCACTTTTTGAGTGGGAAAATGCAGGCAGGTTTTGGGGTGGAAAACGGCAGGCAGTTTTTGAGGGGGAAATTTCAGTTTTTGAGGGGGAAAAGGTAGGCAGTTTTTGAGGGGGAAAAGGCAGGCAGTTTTTGAGGGGGAAAAGGCAGTTTTTGTGGGGGAAAAATGCAGGCAGGTTATGAGGGGGAAAATGCAGGCAGGTTTTGGGGGGAAAATGCAGGCAGGTTTTGAGGGGGAAAATGCAGGCAGGTTTTGAGGGGGCAAATGGCAGGCAGGTTTTGAGGGGGCAAATGCCAGGCAGGTTTTGAGGGGGCAAATGGCAGGCAGGTTTTGAGGGGCAAATGGCAGGCAGGTTTTGAGGGGGCAAATGGCAGGCAGGTTTTGAGGGGGAAAATGGAGGCAGGTTTTGAGGAGAAAATGCAGGCAGGTTTTGAGGGGAAAATGGAAGGCAGGTTTTGAAGGGGAAAATGGCCGGCAGGTTTTGAGGGGCAAAATGGCAGGCAGGTTTTCAGGGGGGAAAATGGCAGGCAGGTTTTGAGGGGCAAAATGGCAGGCAGGTTTTGAGGGGGAAATAGCAGGCAGTTTTGAGGGGTAAATGGAGGCAGGTTTTAAGGGGGAAAAGGCAGGCAGGTTTTGAGGGGGAAAAGGCAGGCAGTTTCTGAGGGGGAAATTTCAGTTTTTGAGGGGTAAAATGGCGGCAGGTTTTGAGGGGGAAAATGGCGGCAGGTTTTGAGGGGGAAAATGGAGGCAGGTTTTGAGGGGGAAAATGCAGGCAGGTTTTGGGGGGAAAATGCAGGCAGGTTTTGGGGTGGAAAACGGCAGGCAGGTTTTGAGGGGGAAAATGCAGGCAGGTTTTGAGGGGGAAAATGGAGGCAGGTTTTGAGGGGGAAAATGGAGGCAGGTTTTGAGGTGGAAAATGGAGGCAGGTTTTGAGGGGGAAAATGGAGGCAGGTTTTGAGGGGAAAATGCAGGCAGGTTTTGAGGGGGAAAATGGAGGCAGGTTTTGAGGGGGAAAATGGAGGCAGGTTTTGAGGGGTAAATGGCAGGCAGGTTTTGAGGGTGCAAATGGCAGGCAGGTTTTGAGGGGGCAAATTGCAGGCAGGTTTTGAGGGGGAAAATGGAAGGCAGGTTTTGAGGAGAAAAATGACAGGCAGGTTTTGAGGGGGAAAATGGAGGCAGGTTTTGAGGGGGAAAATGGCAGGTAGGTTTTGAGGGGGAAAATGGAGGCAGGTTTTGAGGGGGAAAAATGCAGGCAGTTTCTGAGGATGAAATAGCAGTTTTTGAGGGGGAAATTTCAGTTTTTGAGGGGGAAATTTCAGTTTTTGAGGGGGACATGGAGGCAGTTTTTGAGGGGGAAATAGCAGGCAGGTTTTGAGGGGGCAAATGCAGGCAGGTTTTGAGGGGGAAAAAGGCAGGGAGGTTTTAGGGGGCAAATGCAGGCAGGTTTTGAGGGGGAAAAATGGAGGCAGGTTTTGAGGGGGAAAATGCAGGCAGGTTTTGAGGGGGAAAAATGCAGGCAGGTTTTGAGGGGGAAAAATGCAGGCAGGTTTTGAGGTGGAAAAGGAAGGCAGTTTTTGAGGGGAAAAATGCAGGCAGGATTTTGGGGGGAAAAAGGCAGGCAAGTTTTTGGGCGTAAAATGGCAGGCAGGTTTTGGGGGGGGAAATTGCATTTTTTGAGGGGGAAAATGGCGGCAGGGTTTGAGGGGGAAAATGGCGGCAGCTTTTGAGGGGGAAAATGCAGGCAGGTTATGAGGGGGAAAATGCAGGCAGGTTTTGGGGTGGAAAAAGGCAGGCATTTTTGAGGGGAAAATTGCAGTTTTTGAGGGGGAATTTCAGTTTTTGAGGTGTAAAAGGTAGGCAGTTTTTGAGGGGGAAAAGGCAGGCAGTTTTTTAGGGGGAAAAGGCAGTTTTTGAGGGGGAAAAATGCAGGCAGGTTATGAGGGGGAAAATGCAGGCAGGTTTTGAGGGGGAAAATGGCAGGCAGGTTTTGAGGGGGAAAATGGCAGTCAGCTTTTGAGGGGGAAAATGGAGGCAGGTTTTGAGGGGGAAAATGCAGGCAGGTTTTGGGGTGGAAAAGGAAGGCAGTTTTTGAGGGGGAAATTTCAGTTTTTGAGGGGGAAAAGATAGGCAGTTTTTGAGGTGGAAATTTCAGTTTTTGAGGAGGAAAAGGCAGGCAGTTTTTGAGGGGGAAAAGGCATTTTTTGAGGGGGAAAAATGCAGGCAGGTTTTGAGGGGGAAAATGCACGCAGTTTTTGAGGGGGAAAATGCACGCATTTTTTGAGTGGGAAAATGCAGGCAGGTTTTGGGGGGAAAATGCAGGCAGGTTATGAGGGGGAAAATGCAGGCAGATTTTGAGGGGGAAAAGGAAGGCAGTTTTTGAGGGGAAAATTGCAGGCAGGTTTTGAGGGGGCAAATGCAGGCAGGTTTTGAGGGGGCAAATGGCAGGCAGGTTTTGAGGGGGCAAATGGCAGGCAGGTTTTGAGGGGGGAAAAAGGCAGGCAGGTTTTGGGGGGAAAATTTCAGGCGGTTTTTGAGGGGGAAAAGGCAGGCAGGTTTTGAGGGGAAAAAGTCAGGCAGGTTTTGAGGGGGAAAATGCAGGCAGGTTTTGAGGGGGAAAATGCATGCAGGTTTTGGGGAAAAATGCAGGCAGGTTTTGAGGGGGAAAATGGCAGGCAGGTTTTGAGGGGGAAAATGGCAGGCAGGTTTTGAGGGGGAAAATGCTGGTAGGTTTTGAGGGGGCAAAGGCAGTTTTTGAGGGGGAAAAATGGAGGCAGGTTATGATGGGGAAAATGCAGGCAGGTTTTGGGGGGAAAATGCAGGCAGGTTTTGAGGGGGGAAAATGGCAGGCAGGTTTTGCGGGAGACATTGCAGTTTTTCAGCCGAAAAAGGGCAGCCGGTTTTAAGGGGGAAAAAGGCAGGCAAGTTTTGAGGGGGAAAAAGGCAGGCAAGTATTTTGGGGGCAAAAAGGCAGGCAAGTATTTTGGGGGAAAAAGGCAGGTAGGTTTTGAGGGGGAAAAGGCAGGCAGGATTTTGGGGGGAAAAAGGCAGGCAAGTATTTTGGGGGAAAAAGGCAGGTAGGTTTTAGGGGGGAAATTGCAGTTTTTGAGGGGGACATTGCAGTTTTTGTGTGGGAAAAGGGAGGCAGGTTTTGAGGGGGAAAATGCAGGCAGGTTTTGAGGGGGAAAATGCAGGCAGATTTTGAGGGGCAAAATGGCAGGCAGTTTTTGAGTGGGACATTGCAGTTTTTGATGGGGAAATTGCAGTTTTTTGGGGGAAATTGCAGTTTTTGAGGGGGAAAAGGCAGGCCGGTTTTGAGGGGAAAATGGCAGGCAGTTTTTGAGGGGGAAAAGGCAGGCAGGTTTTGAGGGGAAAAAGGCAGGCAGGTTTTTTGGGGGAAAAGGCAGGCAGGTTTTGAGGGGGAAAATGGAGGCAGGTTTTGAGGGGGAAAATGCAGGCAGGTTTTGCGGGGGAAAATGGCAGGCAGGTTTTGTGGGGGAAAAAGGCAGGCAGGTTTTGGGGGGGAAAAAGGCAGGCAGGTTTTGTGGGGGGAAAAGGCAGGCAGGTTTTGGGGGGGAAAAAGGCAGGCAGTTTTTGAGGGGGAAATTGCAGTTTTTGAGGGAAAAATTGCAGGCAGTTTTTGAGGGGGAAAATGCAGGCAGGTTTTGAGGGGGAAAATGCAGGCAGGTTTTGAGGGGGTAAAAGCCCGATTTGCGAGTGTTGGGAGTGAAAGGGTTCAGGTTGGGGAGTGGTGGGGGAAGTTGTGAGGTAAAAGGGGCAGATTTCGGGGTGAAAAGGGGCGGATTTGGGGGTGGAGGGCGCATAGTGACAGAGTGGAGGCAGTTTTTGAGGGGAAAATTGCAGGCAGTTTTTGAGGGGGAAATTGCAGGCAGTTTTTGAGGGGGAAATTGCAGTTTTTGAGGGGGGAAAAATGCAGGCACGTTTTGAGGGGGGAAAAATGCAGGCAGGTTTTGAGGGGGGAAAAATGCAGGCAGTTTTTGAGGGGGAAAAATTCAGGCAGGTTTTGAGGGGGAAAAAACTCGATTTGCGAGACTTGGGAGTGAAAGGGTTCAGGTTGGGCGGTGGTGGGGGAAGTTGTGATGTAAAAGGGGCAGATTTCGGGGTGAAAAGGGTCGGATTTGGGGGTGGAGGACGCATAGTGACGGAGTGGAGGCAGTTTTTGAGGGGAAAAATGCAGTTAGGTTTTATAGGGGGAAATTGCAGGCAGTTTTTGAGGTGGAAATTGCAGGCAGATTTTGAGGGGGCAAAATGCAGGCAGGTTTTGAGGGGGAAAAGTGCAGTTTTTGAGGGGGAAATTTCAGTTTTTGAGGGGTAAATGCAGGCCGGTTTTGAGGGGAAAAAGGTGGCAGGTTTTGAGGGGAAAAATGCAGGCAGCTTTTGATGGGGAAAAGTGCAGGCAGGTTTTGAGGGGAAAAATGCAGGCAGCTTTTCATGGGGAAAAGTGCAGGCAGGTTTTGATGTGGAAAAGTGCAGGCAGGTTTTGAGGGGGAAAAGTGCAGGCAGGTTTTGAGGGGGAAAAGTGCAGGCAGATTTTTGGGGAAAAATGCAGGCAGGTTTTTGAGGGGGAAATTGCAGGCGGTTTTTGAGAGGGAAATTACAGGCAGTTTTTGAGGGGGAAAAGTGCAGGCAGGTTTTGAGGGGGAAAAAACCCGTTTTGAGAGTCTTGATGGTGAAAGGGGTCAGGTTGGAGAGTGGAAGGGGGAAGTTTTGAGGTAAAAGGGGCAGATTGGGGGGTGGGGGGTGGATAGTGACGGGTTGGAGGCAGTTTTTGAGGGTACAAAATGCAGTTATTTAGGGGGAAGACTGCAGGCCGGTTTTTAGGGGGAAGACTGCAGGCCGGTTTTTAGGGGAAAAAATGCAGGCAGGTTTTGAGGGGAAAAATGCAGTTTTTGAGGGTAAAAAAGGAGGCAGGTTTTATGGGGGAAAATGCAGGCAGTTTTTGAGGGGGAAATTTCAGTTTTTGAGGGGGAAATTTCAGTTTCTGAGGGGTAAAGGCAGGCAGATTTTGAAGGGGAAAAGCCAGGCAGGTTTTGAGGGGGAAAATGGAGGCAGGTTTTGAGGGGGACATTGCAGGCAGGTTTTGAGGGGGACATTGCAGGCAGGTTTTGAGGGGGACATTTCAGTTTTTCAGCGGAAAAATGCAGGCAGGTTTTGAGGGAGAAAATGCAGGCAGGTTTTGAGGGGGAAATAGCAGTTTTTGAGGGGGAAATAGCAGTTTTTGAGGGGGAAATAGCAGTTTTTGAGGGGGAAATAGCACTTTTGAGGGGGAAATTTCAGTTTTTGAGGGGGAAAATGCAGGCAGATTTTGAGGGGGAAAATGCAGGCAGGTTTTGAGGGGAAAAATGCAGGCAGGTTTTGAGGGGAAAAATGGAGTTTTTGAGGGTAAAAATGGAGGCAGGTTTTATGGGGGAAAAGGTGGGCAGTTTTTGAGGGGAAAATGGCAGTTTTTGAGAGGGAAAATGCAGGCAGGTTTTGATGGGGAAAAATGCAGGCAGGTTTTGAGGGGGAAAATGCAGGCAGGTTTTGAGGGGAAATGCAGGCAGGTTTTTGAGGGGGGACATTGTAGTTTTTGAGGGGGACATTGCAGGTTTTGAGGGGGACATTGAAGTTTTTGAGGGGGAAAATGCAGGCAGGTTTTGAGGGGGAAATTGCAGGCAGCTTTTGAGGGGAAAATGGCGGCAGGTTTTTGAGGGGAAAATAGCGGCAGGTTTTGTGGGGAGAAAAGGCAGGCAGGTTTTGAGGGGGGAAAAGGCAGGCAGGTTTTGACGGGGGAAAAGGCAGGCCGGTTTTCAGGGGGCAAATGCAGGCAGGTTTTGAGGGGGAAATTTCAGTTTTTGAGGGGGAAATGGCAGTTTTTGAGAGGGAAAATGCAGGCAGGTTTTGAGGGGGAAAATGGAGGCAGGTTTTGAGGGGGAAAATGGAGGCAGGTTTTGAGGGGGAAAATGGAGGCAGGTTTTGAGGGGGAAAAATGCAGGCAGGTTTTGAGGGGGAAATGGCAGTTTTTGAGGGGGAAAATGCAGTTTTTGAGGGGGCAAATGCAGGCAGGTTTTGAGGGGGCAAATGCAGGCAGGTTTTGAGGGGGCAAATGGCAGGCAGGTTTTGAGGGGTAAATGGCAGGCAGGTTTTGAGGGGGCAATTTCCCCCTCAAAAGTGCTATTTCCCCCTCTAAAAACTGCTATTTCCCCCTCAAAAACTGCTATTTCCCCCTCAAAAACTGCTATTTCCCCTCAAAACCTGCCTGCCTTTTCCCCATCAAAACCTGCCTGCATTTTCCCCCTCAAAACCTGCCTCCATTTTCCCCCTCAAAAACTGCAATTTCCATCTCAAAAACTGCCTGCCTCTTTCCCTTCAAAACCTAACTGCATTTTCCCTCTCAAAAACTGCCATTTTCCCCTCAAAAACTGCCTACCTTTTCCCCCATAAAACCTGCCACCATTTTTCCCCTCAAAAACTGTATTTTTTCCCTCAAAACTTGCCTGCATTTTCCCCCTCAAAACCTGTCCACCTTTTCCCCCTCAAAACCTGTCCGCCTTTTTCCCCCGCAAAACCTGCCTCCATTTTCCCCCTCAAAAACTGCAATTTCCATCTCAAAAACTGCCTGCCTCTTTCCCTTCAAAACCTAACTGCATTTTCCCCCTCAAAAACTGCTATTTCCCCCTCAAAAACTGCCTGTCTTTTCCCCCTCAAAACCTGACTGACTTTTTCCGCTGAAAAACTGCAATGTCCCCCTCAAAACCTGCCTGCAATGTCCCCATCAAAACCTGCCTGCCTTTATCCCCTCAAAACCTGCCTGCCTTTTCCCCCTCAAAACCTGCCTACATTTTCCCCCACAAAACCTGCCTGCATTTTTCCCCTCAAAACCTAACTGCATTTTCATCCCTCAAAACCTGCCTGCATTTTCCCCCTCAAAACCTGCGTGCATTTTCCCCCAAAAACCTGCCTGCATTTTTCCCCTCAAAACCTGCCTGCATTTTCCCCCTCAAAACCTGCGTGCATTTTCCCCCCAAAACCTGCCTGCATTTTCCCCCTCAAAACCTGCCTGCCATTTTCCCCCTCAAAACCTGCCTGCATTTACCCCTCAAAAACTGAAATTTCCCCCTCAAAAACTGCAATTTCCCCCTCAAAACCTGCCTGCATTTGCCCCCTCAAAACCTGCCTGCCTTTTCCCCCTCAAAACCTGCCGCTATTTTCCCCTCAAAAACCTGCCGCCATTTTCCCCTCAAAAACTGCCTGCCTTTTCCCCCTCAAAACCTGCCTGCATTTTTCCCCCTAAAAACCTGTCTGCATTTTCCCCCTCAAAATCTGCAATTACCCCCTCAAAAACTGCAATTTCCCCCTCAAAACCTGCCTGCAATTTGCCCCCTCAAAACCTGCCTCCATTTTCCCCTCAAAAACTGCCTGCCTTTTCCGCCTCAAAACCTGCCTGCATTTTCCCCCTCAAAAACTGCAATTTTCCCCCCCAAAACCTGCCTGCCATTTTGCCCATCAAAACCTGCCTGCATTTTCCCCATCAAAACCTGCCTGCATTTTCCCTCTCAAAAAGTGCCATTTCCCCCTCAAAAACTGAAATTTCCCCCTGAGATAGGGAATTTAAAGAATTTGAGTTTGATGGTGCAAGCTTGCGCCAAGATGAGGGGGCTATACGTGAAGACATACCAGGGGCTGACACTGTTGCTAAGATATTATCTTCTGGCTCAAACAGAAGCTTCCTATTGTCCTTGAAGCAGTACAAATCAGCAATAGATCACCTCAAATCCTAACTCTAATTGGCCTTGCGGTTTAGCTAGGAGCCAGGGAACAACTGAGGCTGCGCAGAAGAATGAGGTAAAAAGTTCATCAGCGAGGAAGAGGAGATACTTCATCTGTACGACCCTCGCCCAGGAATTTGCGACCACCAAAGGAGCTCAACGCGCAGACGCAAGAGGAGGAGACCTAATTACCATGAGAAGCGAGGGGAGGCGGGGAAATATTATGTTTATGTATAAGCATTCTATGAATATGCATTATTTTGTAATATATAAGCAGGACGAGAGCTGCAAGGGGTGCGCATGCTTGTGGAGGAGCGATTCCCCATGCGCCCGGCGCTGAATAAACATACCTACTTTACAACTTAACAGTTGTGGAGTAGGTTTTTCCGCAAGTCAGGGGGAAATTGCAGGCAGGTTTTGAGGGGAAAAATGGAGGCAGGTTTAGAGGGGGCAAATGCAGGCAGGTTTTGAGGGGAAAATGCAGGCAGGTTTTGAGGGGAAAAATGTAGGCAGGCTTTATGGGTGAAAAGGTAGGCAGTTTTTGAGGGGGAAATTTCAGGCAGTTGTTGAGGGGGAAATTTCAGGCAGTTTTTGAGGGGGAAAATGGAGGCAGGTGTTGAGGGGAAAAAGGCAGGCACGTCTTGAGAGGAAAATTGCAGGCAGGTTTTTAGGGGGAAGAGTGCAGACAATTTTTGAGGGGGAAGACTGCCGGCAGGTTTTGAGGGGGCAAATGCAGGCAGGTTTTGAGGGGGTTAATGCAGGCAGGTTTTGAGGGGGAAAATGGCGGCAGGTATTGAGGGGGGAAATGGAGGCAGGTTTTGAGGGGGAAAATGGAAGCAGGTTTTGAGGGGGGAAATGGAGGCAGGTTTTGAGGGGAAAATGGAGGCAGGTTTTGAGGGGGGAAATGGAGGCAGGTTTTGAGGGGGACACTGTAGGCAGGTTTTGAGGGGGACATTGTAGGCAGGTTTTGAGGGCGAAAAAGGCAGGCAGGTTTTGAGGGGGAAATTGCAGTTTTTGAGGGGGACATTGTAGGCAGGTTTTGAGGGGGAACAGGCAGGGAGGTTATGAGGGGGAAAATGCAGGCAGGTTTTGAGGGGGGAAAAATGCAGGCAGGTTTTGAGGGGGAAAATGCAGGCAGGTTTTGAGGGGGAAAAAACCCGATTTGCGAGTCTTGGGAGTGAAAGGGTTCAGGATGGGGGGTGGTGGGGGAAGTTGTGAGGTAAAAGGGGGAGATTTTGGGGTGAAAAGGGGCGGATTTGGGGATGGAGGACGCATAGTGACGGAGTAGAGGCAGTTTTTGAGGGGAAAAATGCAGATTTTGAGGGGGAAAAGGCAGGGAAGTTTTGAGGGGAAAAAGGCAGGCAGTTTTTGAGGGGAAAAAGGCAAGCAGGTTTTGAGGGGGAAGAATGCAGGCAGGTTTTGAGGGGGAAAAGTGCAGGCAGGTTATGAAGGGGGAAAGTGCAGGCAGGTTTTGATGGGGAAAAATGCAGGCAGGTTTTGAGGGGGAAAAATGCAGGCAGGTTTTGAGGGGGAAGAATCCAGGCAGGTTTTGAGGGGGAAGAATGGAGGCAGTTTTTGAGGGGAAAAATGGAGGCAGTTTTTGAGGGGAAAAATGGAGGCAATTTTTGAGGGGGAAAATGGAGGCAGGTTTGAGGGGGAAAATGGAGGCAGGTTTTGAGGGGAAAAATGCTGGCAGGTTTTGAGGGGAAAAATGCAGTTTTTGAGGGTAAAAATGGAGGCAGGTTTTATGGGGGAAAAGGTAGGCAATTTTTGAGGGGGAAAATGCAGGCAGTTTTTGAGGGGCAAATTCAGGCAGGTTTTGAGGGGGCAAATGGAGGCAGGTTTTGAGGGGGAAAATGGAGGCAGGTTTTGAGGGGGAAAAATGGAGGCAGGTTTAGAGGGGAAAATGGAGGCAGGTTTTGAGGGGGAAAATGGAAGCAGGTTTCGAGGGGGAAAATGCCGTTTTTGAGGCGAAAAAAGGCAGGTAGATTTTGAGGGGGAAATTTCAGTTTTTAAGGGAGAAAAAGGCGGGCAGGTTTTGAGGGGGAAAAAGGCGGGCAGGTTTTGAGGGGGAAAAACGCGGGCAGGTTTTGAGGGGGAAATTGCAGTTTTTGAGGGGGAAATTGCAGGCAGTTTTTGAGGGGGAAAATGGAGGCAGGTTTTGAGGGGGAAAATGGAGGCAGGTTTTAAGGGGGAAAATGGAGGCAGGTTTTGAGGGGAAAAGTGGTGTCAGGTTTTTGAGCGGAAAATGCAGGCAGGTTTTGAGAGGGAAAATGACAGTTTTTGAGGGGGAAAATGCAGTTAGATTTTGAGGGGGAAAATGCAGGCAGGTTTTGAGGGGAAAGAGGCAGGCAGTTTTTGAGGGGGAAATGGCAGTTTTTGAGGGGGAAAATGCAGGCAGGTTTTGAGGGGGCAAACGCAGGCAGTTTTTGAGGGGGCAAATGCAGGCAGGTTTTGAGGGGCAAATGCAGGCAGGTTTTTGAGGGGAAAATGGACGCAGTTTTTGAGGGGGAAAATGGAGACAGGTTTTGAGGGGGAAAATAGACGCAGTTTTTGAGGGGGAAAATGGAGACAGGTTTTGAGGGGGAAAATGGAGGCAGGTTTTGAGGGGGAAAAGGAAGGCAGGTTTTCATGGGGAAAATTGCAGGCAGGTTTTGATGAGGAAAAAGGCAGGCAGGTTTTTTGGGGGATAAAGGCAGGCAGGTTTTGGGGGGGAAAAAGGCAGGCAGGTTTTGAGGGGGAAAAAGGCAGGCAGGTTTTGAGGGCGAAATTGCAGTTTTTGAGTGTTCATTACAGTTTTTGAGGGGGACATTGCAGTGAGGTTTTGAGTGGGAAAATGGAGGCAGGTTTTGAGTGGGAAAATGGAGGCAGGTTCTGAGGGGGAAAATGGAGGCAGGTTTTGAGGGTAATAAGGCAGTTAGGTTTTGATGGGGAAAATTGCAGGCAGGTTTTGAGGGGGAAAATGGAGGCAGTTTTTGAGGGGGAAAATGGAGGCAAGTTTTGAGCGGGAAAATGGAGGCAGGTTTTGAGGGGGAAAATGGAGGCAGGTTTTAAGGGGGAAAATGGAGGCAGGTTTTTGAGGGGGAAAATGCATGCAGTTTTTGAGGGGGAAAAGGCATGCAGTTTTTTTAGGGGGAAAGGCAGGCAGTTTTTGAGGGGGAAATTGCAGTTTTTGAGGGGAAAAGGCAGTCAGTTTTTGAGGGGGAAAAATGCAGTTTTTGAGGGGGAAAATGCAGGCAGGTTTTGAGGGGGAAAATGCAAGCAGGTTTTTGAGGTGAAAATGCAGGCAGGCTTTTGAGGGGAAAATGGAGGCAGGTTTTGAGGGGTAAATGGCAGGCAGGTTTTGAGGGGGCAAATGGCAGGCAGGTTTTGAGGGGGAAAATGGAGGCAGGTTTTGAGGGGGAAAATGGAGGCAGGTTTTTGAGGGGAAAATGGAGGCAGGTTTTTGAGGGGAAAATGGAGGCAGGTTTTGTGGGGGAAAATGGCAGGCAGGTTTTGTGGGGGAAAATGGAGGCAGGTTTTGAGGGGGAAAATGGAGGCAGGTTTTTGAGGGGAAAATGCAGGCAGGTTTTGAGGGGGAAAAGGCAGGTAGGTTTTGAGTGGGAAAATGCAGGCAGGTTTTTGAGGGGAAAATGCAGGCAGGTTTTGAGGGGGAAAAGGCAGGTAGGTTTTGAGGGGGAAAATGCAGGCAGGTTTTTGAGGGGGAAAAGGCAGGCAGGTTTTGAGGGGGAAAAGGCAGGTAGGTTTTGAGTGGGAAAATGCAGGCAGGTTTTGAGAAGGAAAACGGAGGCAGGTTTTTGAGGGGAAAATGGAGGCAGGTTTTTGAGGGGAAAATGAAGGCAGGTTTTGACGGGGAAAATGCAGGCAGGTTTTTGAGGGGAAAATGCAGGCAGGTTTTGAGGGGGAAAATGGAGGCAGGTTTTGAGGGGGAAAATGGAGGCAGGTTTTGAGGGTGAAAATGCAGGCAGGTTTTGAGGGGAAAATGCAGGCAGGTTTTGGGGGGAAAATGGAGGCAGGTTTGAGGGGGAAAATGGAGGCAGGTTTTGAGGGGTCAAATGGCAGGCAGATTTTGAGGGGGAAAATGGAGGCAGGTTTTGAGGGGGAAAATGGAGGCAGGTTTTTGAGGGGGAAAATGGAGGCAGGTTTTGAGGGGGAAAATGGAGGCAGGTTTTGAGGGGGAAAATGGAGGCAGGTTTTTGAGGGGGAAAATGGAGGCAGGTTTTTGAGGGGGAAAATGGAGGCAGGTTTTGTGGGGGAAAATGGCAGGCAGGTTTTTGGGGGAAAATTGCAGGCAGGTTTTGAGGGGGAAAATGGAGGCAGGATTTTGAGGGGGAAAATGAAGGCAGGTTTTTGAGGGGGAAAATGGAGGCAGGTTTTGAGGGGGAAAAGGCAGTCAGTTTTTGAGGGGGAAATTGCAGTTTTTGAGGGGAAAAATGTATGCAGTTTTTGAGGGGGTAATTGCAGGCAGTTTTTGAGGGGGAAATTGCAGTTTTTGAGGGGGAAAATGCAGGCAGGTTTTTTTGGGGAAAAATGCAGGCAGGTTTTTCGGGGAAAAAAGGCAGGCAGGTTTTTAGGGGAAAAAGGCAGGCAGGTTTTGAGGGGGAAAAAGGCAGGCATTTTTTAGGGGGAAATTGCAGTTTTTGAGGGGGAAATTGCAGTTTTTGAGGGGAAAAATGTAGGCCGGTTTTGAGGGGGCAAATGCAGGCAGGTTTTGAGGGGGAAATTGCAGGCAGGTTTTGAAGGGGAAAAATGCAGGCAGGTTTTTTTGGGGAAAAATGCAGGCAGGTTTTTTGGGGGAAGAGTGCAGGCAGGTTTTGAGGGGGAAGAGTGCAGGCAGGTTTTTAGGGGGAACACTGCAGGCAGGTTTTTAGGGGGAACACTGCAGGCAGGTTTTTGGGGGGAAGAGTGTAGGCAGGTTTTTAGGGGAAGACTGCAGGTAGGTTTTGAGGGGGAAAAGTCAGGCAGGTTTTGAGGGGGAAATTTCAGTTTTTGAGGGGGAAAGGCAGGCAGGTTTTGAGGGGGAAAATGGCAGGCAGGTTTTGAGGGGGAAAATGGCAGGCACGTTTTGAGGGGGAAAATGGCAGGCACGTTTTGAGGGGGAAAAGGCAGTTTTTGACGGGAAAAAGGCAGGCAGGTTTTATGGGGGAAAAGGGCAGGCAGGTTTTGAGGGGTGTGATAGGTAGTAAATCGTCTGTTCATCAAATCCAGTAAGAAGACAATAGAAAAGCAAACTGTCATATGAACTATTGTATGTTGTGCAAGACTAACAGCAAATGTTTAATTGAATTAACATGATAGTGTGAATTGTGACAGGAAGAAAGGGGGGGAACAACAAGAGAAGAAGCATCTGCACTTCAAAAGGTGTGAAGGGTTGCAGATGCCCAATTAAGCAAACAAGAGAGTGTTCAGACCATAAATCTCCTTATTCAAAGAGACTGCTGGGCCTAGGCTGATAAGGACGCTGCAGACTTAGTGGATCATCCCATTCCAGGCAAAAGGTGAAAAGTACACTGTGAGGAGGACCTACGGCCTTCATCCCAAACGACCACCACCCATAATTTGGAGACCCTTACCCGTATTTTTAACAGCTTCTGCGCAAGCGTAAAAGACTGATAAGCTAATTACCATACGAAGCGGGAATAGGCGGGTCCAAGTAATGTATATGCATAAGTGTATAATGACTATGTAACACTTTATAGTGTAAGATTGAAACAAAATGCCCGGGGGTTGCGGGCGTTGTTGGAGCAGAAGACTCCCCGGCCGCCCAGCGCTGTTTTGCTTGTTGCTGCTTGCTAAATAAAACTCTGACTCAGCCAAATTTAAGAAGTCAGTTTATACCACCCCTCAAAAACTGCCTGCATTTTTCCCCCTCAAAAACTGCCTGCATTTTTCCCCCTCAAAACCTGCCTGCATTTTTCCCCCTCAAAAACTGCCTGCATTTTCCCCCTCAAAACCTGCCTGCATTTGCCCCTCAAAAACCTGCCTGCATTTGCCCCTCAAAAACCTGCCTGCATTTGCCCCTCAAAAACCTGACTGCATTTGCACTCTCAAAAACCTGACTGCATTTGCCCCCTCAAAACCTAACTGCATTTTCCCTCTCAAAAACTGCAATTTCCATCTCAAAAACTGCCTGCCTCTTTCCCTTCAAAACCTAACTGCATTTTCCCTCTCAAAAACTGCCATTTTCCCCTCAAAAACTGCCTACCTTTTCCCCCATAAAACCTGCCACCATTTTTCCCCTCAAAAACTGCATTTTTCCCCTCAAAAGCTGCCTGCATTTTCCCCCATAAAACCTGCCTCCATTTTCCCCCATAAAACCTGTCCGCCTTTTTCCCCCTCAAAACCTGCCTGCCATTTGACCCCTCAAAACCTGCCTGCCATTTGACCCCTCAAAACCTGCCTGCCATTTGACCCCTCAAAACCTGCCTACATTTTTCCCCATCAAAACCTGCCTACATTTTACCCATAAAACCTGCCTACATTTTCCCCCTCAAAACCTGCCGCCATTTTCCCCCTCAAAACCTGCCGCCATTTTCCCCCTCAAAACGTGCCGCCATTTTCCCCCTCAAAAACTGCAATTGTCCCCCCCAAAACCTACCTGCATTTTCCCCCTCAAAAAGTGCTTGCCATTTTTCCCCTCAAAACCTGCCTCCATTTTTCCCCCTCAAAACCTGCCTCCATTTTTCCCCCTCAAAACCTGCCTCCATTTTTCCCCCTCAAAACCTGCCTCCATTTTTCCCCCTCAAAACCTGCCTCCATTTTTCCCCCTCAAAACCTGCCTCCATTTTTCCCCCTCAAAACCTGCCTCCATTTTTCCCCCTCAAAACCTGCCTCCATTTTTCCCCCTCAAAACCTGCCTCCATTTTTCCCCCTCAAAACCTGCCGGCAGTCTTCCCCCTCAAAACCTGCCTGCACTTTTCCCCCCCTCAAAACCTGCCTGCACTTTTCCCCCCCTAAAAACCTGCCTGCACTTTTCCCCCCCTAAAAACCTGCCTGCACTTTTCCCCCCCTAAAAACCTGCCTGCACTTTTCCCCCCCTAAAAACCTGCCTGCACTTTTCCCCCCCTAAAAACCTGCCTGCACTTTTCCCCCCCTAAAAACCTGCCTGCACTTTTCCCCCCCTAAAAACCTGCCTGCACTTTTCCCCCCCTAAAAACCTGCCTGCACTTTTCCCCCCCTAAAAACCTGCCTGCACTTTTCCCCCCCTAAAAACCTGCCTGCACTTTTCCCCCCCTAAAAACCTGCCTGCACTTTTCCCCCCTAAAAACCTGCCTACACTTTTCCCCCTAAAAACCTGCCTGCATTTTTCCCCCTAAAAACCTGCCTGCATTTTTCCCCCTAAAAACCTGCCTGCAATTTTCCCCATCAAAAGCTGCCTGCATTTTTCCCCTCAAAACCTGCCCCCTTTTTCCCCTAAAAACCTGCCTGCATTCTTCCCCCTAAATAACTTCATTTTTACCCTCAAAAACTGCCTCCAAGCCGTCACTATCCACCCCCCACCCCCAAATCTGCCCCTTTTACCTCAAAACTTCCCCCGTCCACTCTCCAACCTGACCCCTTTCACCCCCAAGACTCTCAAATCGGGTTTTATCCCCCTCGAAACCTGCCTGCCCTTTTCCCCCTCGAAACCTGCCTTCACCCCATCACTATGCGCCCCCCCACCCCCAAAGCCACCCCTTTTCACCCCCAAGACTGTCCCTTTTACCTCACAACTTGCCCCCCACACCCTCCAACCTGACCCCCTTCACCCCCAAGACTCACAAATCAGGTTTTTTCCCCCTCAAAACCTGCCTGCATTTTCCCCCTCAAAACCTAACTGCATTTTTCCCCTCAAAAACTGCCTCCACCCCGTCACTATCCACACCCCACCCCCAAATCCGCCACTTTTTACCCCCAAATCTGCCCCTTTTACCTCACAACTTCTCCCCCCAACCCCCAACCTGACCCCTTTCACCCCCAAGACTCGTAAATCGTGTTTTTTTCCCCTCAAAAAGTGCCTTTTCCTCCTCGAAACCTACCTTTTTTCCTCAAAATCCGACTTCGCCCCGTCACTATCCGCCCCGCACACCCCGAAACCGCCCTTTTTCACACCAAAATCCGCCGCTCCCCGCCTTCCCCCCACCTGGTCGCGGTGAGCTGGGCGAGGCGCTCGGGAAGGGGAGGGCGTGGCCAGACGTGCCGTAACGTCCGCGCCCCCTCCACAGGGCGGGGACTTAAAAGGGCAACGCGTGCATAGTCCCGGTGGGGCCCACCTGACTTTTGGGGGTGTCCGGGGGGGGGTTTAGGGCTCTCAGAAGGATTTTGGGGGTCTGGGGGGGGTTTGAAGCCACTTTGAGCGTTTTGGGGTGCAGGAGGGGAGGGCCCCGGGGCAGGGTTGGGGTTCACAAGGGATTTTGGGGTGTGGGGGGGAGTGCAGTAAAGTGTCCGGGGGGGTGTTGGGGCGCAGGGGCAGTATTGGGGTGCTGAGGGGGGGGTACAAGCCCGGGGGGGGTCAGTTTTGGGGTGCAGAGGGGAGGGTGCAGTGGGGAAGGTGTATTTTGCGGTGCCGGGGAGTGGGAAATTTTGGGGTGCTGGGGGGAGCTGTCTCAACACCAGGGTGGGGGTTTTGGGGTGCAGCCTGGGGGCGGGGGGGTGGGATGTGTATGTGTGCCCCCCCCCCCAAAAAAAAACAAAAACCAAAAACCAACCCAAAACTCTCCTTTGGGTGTCCAGGGGCGGCGCTTGGGGTGGGGGGTGCACAGGGGGGACCCCAACTCCACAGGCCACCCAGTCCTGGGTCCCCAGGAGGACATTTTGGGTGGCCAGGGTTCTCCAAATGGGGGTCATGGGCCCCTCAACCCCCGGGCAGATGTGGGGTGTCCGTGGGCCCCTCAACCCCTGGGGTCCCCAGAAGACCTTCTGAGGTACCCATGGGTCCTCCCCCTCCCCCTCTCTCCCCTCCCCCGCAGTTCCAGCGCCAACACACGACTCTCCACAAGCTCAACGCGGTGGCTTTGCTGGTGACCTTCTTCCTCTGCCGCGTCCTCCTCTTCCCCTACTTGTACTGGGCCTACGGGCGCCACCGGGGGCTGCCCCTCTTGGGGGTCCCAGCCGCTCTGCCCCCCACCTACAACGCCGCCGCCGCCGCCCTCTTGGCCCCCCAACTTTACTGGTTCGCCCTCATCTGCCGGGGGGCCTGGCGCCTCTTCCGACCCCCCGCCGCCCCCCGACAGCCCCCTTGAGCGACCCCCGACTCCCTTCCCCCCCCCCCCCTCCCGCCCCAACTAGCGCCTTGGGAGGGGGGAAAAGGGGGGGGGGTGGATCTAGGAGGGGGGTGGGAGGGGGGGATCTATGGGGAATCTGTGGGGCAGCCTGGGGGGATTTATGGGGCAGGCTTGGGAGGGGGTCCTGGACTCCTATGCGGTACCTTGGGGTCCCTATGGGGCACCTTGGGGGATTTATGTGTCACTCTGGGGTCCCTATGGGGCAGCCTGGGGTACCCTGGGGGATCTATGGGGCACCCTGGGTTCCCTCTGGGGCCCCTTGGGGGATCTGTGGGTCACTCCGGGGGGCCCCGTCCCCTCCCTCCCAGGCGCAGCGGCTGGACCCACATTAAAGGACTTTGGGGACATCCCGGCCTCCTCCTGCTTGGCGGGGGGGAGCGCCGGGACCCCCATCAGCTCCCAGTATGGACTGGGACAGCTCCCAGTACAGACTGGGTCCCCCGACACCCTCCCAGTACAGACTGGGCCTGTCCCAGTATAAAGTGAAGCCTCTGATCCCCATCCCAGTCCAGACTGGGCCCTTCCCAGTACAAACTGCTCTCCTTGGTCCAGTCCCAGTACAGACTGGGCCACTTCCCAGTCAGAACTGGATTCCCTCCCAGTACAGACTGGGCCCATTCCCAGTACCAAGTGGAACCTCTGAACCCCTCCCAGTGCAGAATGGGCATCGTCCCACTACAGACTGGGGCCCTTTTTTAGTACAAGCTGGTTCCCCTGGCCTCTCCCAGTACAGACTGGGCCCATTCCCAGTACAAACTGCTCCCCTTGGTCCACTCCCAGTACAGACTGGGCCACTTCCCAATCAGAACTGGACCCCTTTCTCCCCTCCCAGTACAGACTGGGCTGCCTCCCAGGAGAAACTGGATTTCCAGTGCCCTCCCAGTACAGACTTTTCCCCATCCCACTACAAGCTGCTTTCCTTGGACCAGTTCCACTACAGACTGGGCCACTTCCTGGCCACAACTGGATGTCCCGGCTCTCTCCCAGTATAGACTGGGCCTTGTCCTAGTACAAACTGGATCCCTTTAAATGCTCCCAGGAGAGACTGGCTGGCTTCCCAGTCCAAACTGGATACCCACATCTCCTCCCAATCCGGAACGCGGTGGGTCCCAGTACAGACTGGGCGTCCTCCCAGTCCCAAGAGGATCCTTGGATCTCATCCCAGTCCAGGCTTGGCCCATCCCAGTACAACCTGGATCATCCTCCTTCCCCCCCCACCTCCCAGTACAGACCAGGCTTCTTCCCAGTACTAACTGGTTCTCCTGGTCCCTTCCAGTACAGGCTGGGCCCTCTCCCAGTACAAACTGGATGCCCTAGTGCCTCCCAGTCCAAACTGGAGTCAGCCCCTGTACCCCCGGCCTCCCAGTACGACCATCTTGGAAACCCAGTTGAAGGTTGAAAGGGAATTTATGGGCAATATCCTCAGATTTTACTATTTTGGGAATAAATAACGATAATTGTTGGTCCCAGTTGGATTTAGTAAAGGAGTTGTAGAGAAATCGGAGATATTTCACCTCCTTTCCGCCTCATTATTTTACAGTTTTCCCTCATTTTGCCTCAAAGCAGGGAAAAAAAAAAAAAAAACAACAAAAAACACAACAACAAAAAAACAGCCAAAGGACTCAAATCAGGAGCTACTTGAGTAAAATTAAAGATGACTGCTCAAAACGAACGAGAATTATGAATTTTTTTATTTCTGGGAGGGTGGGTGTGTGACGGGTTCGTTAGAGCGAGAAAAAAGTAACTTTGAGACGAAAAATGAGCATTTTCACAGAAAATTGGTGGGTTGGACCCTAAAAATGGGGGGTTAGAGGAGAAAAATGAGGATTTTGACACGGAGAAGGTGGGTTTTGGGTTTGTGACCTAAATGTGAGGGATTGTCTGTGAAAAATGCTTGGAGTCTAAAAATGAGATTTTTTGGACCCTAAAAATGAGGGTTTAGCGTAGAAAAATGAGGATTTTTTACCCAGAATTGGTGACTGGGTTTGTGCGGCAGAGCTGAGCACGCACACGACCAATGGGATCGGGCAACGCCCGTTTATTCCAACTGATTCAGCCCTTTTATAACGTTCTCCCGCGCGCGTGAGCGACACGCGGTACAAGTCCTCGGGATTGGACGGTTAACTCAGCCCGCGCTTTAAACCTTCTTCTGATTGGATAAAAAGTGCCACATCAGCCGTGCCAGGCTTCTGCCTTGTGGAACATCCTCTTCCGTCCCAACCCCTGCCGGGGGTTGTTTGTCCCGTCGAGTTTCTCCCCCCTCACTCAGGGTCACGTCCTTATCGCGTTCTTGCTCGGCGGAGGCTCTTATCACTCTTGTTCTCACGCGGGATTGCTGACGCGGCCGTTCTCTCGCAGAAAGCCCTCTAGAACCCCAACACCGTGTGTGTCTCCGATAGGCCCATTTGTAATTAAGAATGTTGGTCAACAACAATATCTAATCCAACATGGTCTCTTAAACGAGTTGAGCTCCTGATGCAAAGCAATATTTCAGAGATCCAGCCAGCCCGTCCATCTGTCTTCAAGACCTCTTCCGAAGGATGGACAACCTGGATGCAAAGACGAACCCTTCAGATGGGGCGAACAAAGAGAGACCTAATTGGTGCTCCAGGGGCAGGACTGGGAGTTGTAAATAGGATTGATTCGGAAATACTAATGAACAACCTCGCTACAGTAACCAGCGACCTGAACCAAATACCATACCCTCTAAGATCCTCCCCCCTAACCTTGGGCAACAATCAGTGGCTTCTGGCAAGTGCATTTCCACAGTGGGAGAACCTTAATGAAAGGGATCATCAGATAAGTGTAGAAGCATTAGACACCATTCAAACCAGCGTTTTTACAGCCCTTAGTTGTGTCCAGCTCGATTCTGGATACAGTCGACAGCAGCTGCAGTCATCAGGGACGGTGAGGACGGAATCCTGCCAAGAGAATTCCGAAAGGTAATAGGGGATAATGCAGCAGAATTTGAAAGAAGATTTCAATCACGGTGGCACTCAGTTAATTTTACCTTTGACCCCCTCAGGAACACGGCCACAGCTTTTGTATTAACGACAAATCGAGCTCGGGTGTATAAAACCTATCCGATTGTTGCGTTAGGATTGAATCATCATGGAACTGGGATTTATCCCTTAGAGCACAGGGAATGGGCTATAAAAAATCAGAAGAAATGGCAAACTATTGCTGTCGAGGCCTGTGCTGTGCGAGACCAGCAAGGATTCATTTGTGAAGATAACACCATCGGAGCTCCTGACATCTGTCTGGACACTGAACAGAACGTTTGCCAGCTGGAGATGGACCCTAATGAGACTCGAGAGACTATTATAATTTACATGGCCGTGGGGTGTGTTTGTCTAAGAACCCTGCGTGATTCTGCACAAGTCGATGACCTTATAATAGACACAAGTCATCATTCCAACCTCTGTGTCTGCAATCTCGTTAGTCTTACCGGGGGTGATTTCAGTTACACCGCTCCTGTCACAACTTATCGGTGGCTGAGATCTAATTATAAATTAGTCCAAGATTGGCAGCCCACGCCTATTGGAAGGATCTGACCCTAATAAGAAAGCTTTTGCACCACGAAAATGTAAAAATCTTGATGAAATCTTATCTTGTGGTGTAAACCTAACAAAACAAATATGGCCCTTCCAAACAGTCACCAAATATAATGAAATCCTTTTGACTGCAAAAGAATTTGCTTAGGGAAAAGAAAAGGGGGGAGTTGATCCAGAGAAATGATTACTTGTTTGGAGATTTATTTACTCATAGAAAACTGCTTAGCAACTTATTTATTTACTTATAGCAAGTTATAGTATTACTTATAGTATGTTTGAATATTGCTAAGAATCCTGCTTGCCCAGACTGCTCTGTGGAATTTTACCCAGGACTGCTGTGTTCATCAGAACAAAGCAGCTCACGGTGAAAATCCACCAAGACCTGCAGTGTCCAGCAAAATATTATGGTTTTGCTCTCAGCAGCTGGGTCTTGGTAACGAGTAAAGATAGCCCTGTACGGGTGGTAGGAGTGCTGTCGGTTCTCTTAGATAAGACAGAATGAGTAAACCGGCGGAAAAACGCTCTTGTTATTCAAGAAATCGGGCAGGAGAATCTGCGCACGCTCCGGGGAGAAAACAAGGTGAGAAAGACTACGAGCCTTCCTCCCAAAGCCCCCGAGACGCCCCCCAGGAGGCAATGGGCAGGGCGAAGAGAACGCCAGCTGCTGCCAGCAGCCTCTAGAGCTAACGCAGCCTCACCCTGCACGCGGGTGTTTGTGCGATGGACCCCAATGAACGTGGACATCCACACTCGGTGAGGTTGGGGTAAAATGTGCGGCGGGGGTGCGGGCTTTGTGGCGGAATCCCCTCGCGCCCCGGCGCAGGAGTAAACATCCCCGCTGTGTAACTCTGTTGGAGTTGCAGAGTCTTTTTTACACGAACCGCTAGAGCACGGCTCAGCCAGGCAGAGCCTACTCAGAGGCGTCTTGGAGCCCAGCTTGCCAGCCAGATCCTACTCAGGGTTGTCTTGGAGCCCGGTGTGCCAGCCGGAGCCTTCTTCGAGCCCAGCTGGACACCACCTGGCCAGCCAGAGGCGAACTACATCCCACCTAGAGCACAGGTCGGCCAGCCAGGGCCTACTCACAGCCCTCTGGGACCCTTGCTGCCCAGAGACCCTACCCAGAGCCCCTGTGCTAGCACACCTGGGCCCCTCGCAGACTAAAGCTGGCCACTCAGACCCTACTTGGAGTTGCCTGAGAGCCTGTCTGACACCCAGAGTGTACTGAGAGCCAGTCGGCTGTCAGCTGGCCATCCAGAGGCAGCCGAGAGCCCGCCGACAGCACAGGTCAGCCGGCCACAGCCTCCTCACAGCCCCCTGGGACCTCAGCTGCCCAGGCAGAGCCTCCTCAGAGCCCTTTGGGCCTTCAGGCTGCCAGCAGAGCCGACCTGGAGCCCTTGGTATAGGCCCCAAATGCGAAACACTGGCGAAGAAAGCAATTTAAAATGCTCAAATGTAATTCCCGTCAGTGTTTAAGTATCTGGGTGAACTGCTCCTCCGTCCTGGCTGCCAGCTCTTGCTACAAGGAGGATTCATTTCCCTGCATCCTGCATGCGGCTCCTGCTTCCAATACTGAGCTGAGTCAGCAGATCCTGTCCTGGAGGAACAGGTAACCCTGTTCAGATCCTCTCTGCATCACACAGCCCCCGTGTGTCTCTGCAGATTATGGGATAGAAGCAAAACGCAAACAGGACAATGCACCAGCTGGCAGAAACTGCTGGGTTTGGAGGCCTGGTGTCCCCCTCCCAGAAGACGCGTCCCAAGACACCCGGGCTAAAGGATGGTTCCTTCAGGCACAAGAGGCCCTACAGCCAAGGCCCTTGTTTTGTCTGGGGTTTGGTCACCAGAGAGCTGCCCACCAGCCCCTGGGCAGAAGAGCACACATCCCAATTAAAGGCAACAGGGAAAAGGCCAAAACAACACAAGTCGAGATTCACTGGTGGCATCTGGCAAGTGGCAAAGATACAGCAGCCTCTGGTAACAGTTCCTTGAAGGGAAAGCCAGAGTTGAGAGGCATCCCCGCTGGGAGGCTCTTACAGAGGAGAGTGTCAAACAGCGCCAGCTGGCAGCTTTGGCATTGTCTGGGAAATGTCCAACCCTGTCGAGGTGCCACAGAGCTCTCTGCAGCCAGGCCCCGGCGAGGGACTCCTGTGGGCTCACCTCTGAGAACACAGAGCGATGGGCCCCCCGCCCTGCCGACAGAAAACACCTTCTGAGCAGCGGGCGCAGAGAGTACAGCGCCCTCAAACCACCAAAGCAGCCGGGTCAGCCCCCGGACACCCAGCGTCTCCCCGCAGCACCTGCAGCCACGTCTGCAGCCCAGCCCTGCTGTCAGGAGTCCGCTCGGGCTGGGCGGGTCAGCGCCCGCACGTGGGGGTGCTGATGTCACCGTGGACACGGTGACCCGCCAAGGGTGTCCCTGCCCATGTATGGGGTGCTGATGTCACCGTGGACACGGTGACCCGCCAAGGGTGTCCCTGCCCATGTATGGGGTGCTGATGTCACCGTTTCCACGGTGACCCGCCAAGGGTGTCCCTGCCCATGTATGGGGTGCTGATGTCACAAGGGCCGCTGTGCCCCACGGCAACAAGCCTATAACAGGGGTTGCTGGGCTCCAGCGGAGCGTCAGTGCGACCTGGGAGGTGAGGAGAGGGATGGGGCTGGCCGGGGGCTGCCGAGGGAGGAGCGGGGGGTCCCACGCCTCGGGGCGCCGGGGCTGTGCTGAGAGCTGACCCGCGCCCCGCTTCTCAGAGTCGGCCGAGGAGCATCTGGGAGAGACACCCCGGTGCTGCTGGGACAGGGACGCTCCCAACGCTCGCTGTGGACGTGTCCGTGGACGAGAGGCGAGAGGAGGCCCCCGACTCGATGGAGCAGGGTGAGAGCAAAGTTTCCCTCCCGCAGCACAGCAGAGGGGCTGGCGGGGGTCAGCGTGGGGCCGAGCGCGGCGGCAGGCGGAGGCAGCGCCTGCGATGCCCCTTCCTCGCCACAGCCCCCAGCCCTGCCCCTCAGCCCCTCAGGGACGGAGCAGGGCCCTGGGGACGATCCCTCAGGGACGCCTCCCCCAGCCCCCAGAGTGCTCATTCCCGCCGGCGTTTGCTCTCTCCCTCCAGCGTGCGTGCTGTGCGGCCAGGCAGCGGCAGACACGGATCTCTGCGGGCAGAAAGTCGATCAGGATGGGTTCTGTACCCACCAATTTTGCCTGGTGAGCGCCCCGGGGCTCCCTCCAGCTCGCCGACAGGCACTCCCGGCCACGCTGTGCTCATCAGCTCCTCCGCTCTTCTCTTCTCTTTGCAGATTTTTGCCAGCAAGCTTTTTTACTGTCAGGATGAGGGTTCAAGGCTGGTGGGAATTCTCATTGAGAACATTCGCAGCATAGTTGAGCGGGCAGCGCAGAAGGTGAGGACCTGACAAGCTCAGGGACATTTGTGCCAGGAGAGGTTTGGGGGAGCTTAGCCCAGAGCCCAGGAAGGAAATCCCCGCCCCTCCAAGCAGCTCCGGGACAAAAGCCTTGCTCCCCGCAGCTCCACAGAGCTCCAGCCCAGGAGCCTGGGGCGCCGGGCGGATCTGTGGGCTGTGGCCCGGCAGCGGCCACGTGCTGCGCCCTGCCCGGAGGCGTGGGGCTGGCTGGGGAGGCCCTGGGGCTGCCGCTGACGGGGCTGCTCTGCTCTTTCCAGCGATGCTTCGTCTGCGGGCAGAGCGGGGCCGCCGTCACCTGCTGCCGGCAGGGCTGCGACCGCAGCTTCCACCTGCCCTGTGCCGCGGAGGGTGAATGCGTCACCCACTACTTCCCTCCGCACAGGTACCTCCTGTCCCCTCCTCGCCCCCACCGGGGAAGGACCCAGCGCTTCTCACCTCACCCATCCCTTCCCTCTGCCCCCCAGGTCCTTCTGCAGCCAGCACCGCCCAGAGCAGGAGGTGGAGGCGGCTCCGGACAAGGGCACCACCTGCCTCATCTGCCTGGAGCCTGTGGAGGACAGAAAGTCCTTCCGCACCTTGGTGTGCCCCGCCTGCAAACACGCCTGGTTCCACCGGGGCTGCATCCAGGTAGGAGCCGTTCCCTCGCCCCGGGGACACGGCAGGCGCTGGGCAGCACCAGGAGCTCACTCCTGCTCCTTTTGTTCCCGCCGCAGGCCCAGGCTCGGTACGCTGGTACCGTTTCCTTCAAATGCCCCCTCTGCAGAGACAAGCATCGGTTTCACCGGGACATGTTCACCGTGGGCATCCAAGTCCCCTTGAGGTTGGTGTCCTGCCGGCCCACAGCACAGGAGGCTGCGAGCCCTGTGCCATGCCCCGGGCTGCCCCTGCAGTCCTGCCCCTCCGCTGTCCCGTCTGCCTGGGCTTCGGCTTCACGGAGGAGCTGGAAACCGGGCAGGGGGGAGCAGCAGGGCCGCCCTGCATCGGCCTCATGCCGGGCAGCAGGGGCTCAGCCATTTCCCTTTCCCCATCAGTTCGCCATCGCAGGGCAGTGAGCCTGTAGTCGAGGCACTAATGCCGAGGGACCCCGGCTGCGATGCCCGTGAGTGCCTGTGTCCCGGGGGCAGGGAGCACGCAGAGCAATGGGGGTAAGTTGGCAAAGCGACACCCTGGGCTCTGCACGGGATCTCTGTGTCGCCAAGAGCTCGAAGCGGAAGGACCGAGAACAGGAGCTGTGCCGCACAGCCCCGTGCTGCGGTCACTTTGTCCTCACAGCCATGAACCCTTTTGCTTCCCCAGGTCCTGGGAACTGATCCTGTGCAGCTCCTGCACTGTGAGAACCCACCGGCGCTGCTCCAACGTCAGCACCAGCAGGGTCATCTGGGTGTGCGAGAGCTGTACTGGCCAGGGCACCGGTAAGAGGCAAAGCACCGTCATGCCCCTGGGCTGGGGCCAGGGCCCAGGCAAGGCCCGGCAGCGGGTGCCCAGGCTGGGCTTGGCAGAGCCTCTCTGCCCCAGGAGGGCTGGGGGCACCGCTCTGGCCTCTGCACTGTGGCCTCTGTGCCCCTGACCTTCCCGCTCCCCCTTACAGCCTCCAGTGACAGCTCAGGGGTCGCTGGCTCTGGCACGGGTGGCGGGTCAGGACCGGGGTCACCCCACGGCTCGGCAGCACCGGAGAGCAGCAGCGCCAGCACTGGGAGCCAGGCGGCGTCGGGGCCGTCCAACGGCTCCCAAGTGCTGCAGGGCAGCAGCAGCTCCAGCTCACCTGGGCCCGAGCACAGGCAGCGCCGCTCCCGGGTGCAACGTCAGGCGCAGACGCCCTACAGCCGGCCCAGAACACACCCGGAGAGGAGCCGCGCGCTGGGGCCGTCCCAGGGCTCCCCTGTGCCGGAGAGCAGCAGCCCCAGCCCCGCCAGCCAGCTGCCAGCGGAGTCCTCCTGCCCCTCCCCAGCGCTCGAGGGCAGCAGCTCCAGCTCACCTGGGCCCGTGCGGAGGAGGGACGGCTCCCGCCTGGAACGTCGGGCCCAAACCCCTTACAGCCGGCCCGGACGCAGACGCGGGACCGGCCGTGCGCCGTCCCCACGTGATGGCCCCGATCCCCCTCCACCGGCTCAATAAAGTTGACCGTTGATCTCTGCCCTGGGAGATTCCCCGCTCATCTGTCACCTTCCTCCTCCTCTCCCTGTCTCCAGGGGCAGCGTTAGGGGCCGGGCCCAGAGGGTTTCTTCCCCCGGGGCCTGGCAGCCCCTGGCCCAGCCCTCCCTCCTTGCGGGCTGGCCTTGGCCGGCCGCCCAGCGCCATGGCCGTGTGCCTCGGGCCTCGCTGGCCCCGCAGCCGGCTCAGTCTCCCCGGGGAAGGGTCACACCGGGGGCAAAGCTCCTTTACAGGTTCCGCTCAATGTCACGGCTGCAGTTGTGACATGGAGATGGCTGTACCGAAGGGCATTCCCGTTGCCCAGTTCTGGTTCCTGCTGCCCACCCTAAATTTCTGCTGTCCCAGACCCATCCAAACACACCACCAGCTCCGGCCACACAGAAGCTCCGAGGAAGAATGTTGTCCCCGGCCTTCACCGGCCCTCGGCACCTGTTCAGCCCAAGAGCAAACCTGGGGCTCTGCGCTTGCTCAGCCCCTGTCGTGCTTTGAACTCGCCCGGCAGCCAAACCCCACGCAGGCAGTCGCTCACCCTCCCCCTGCCGGGAAATGGGGGACCGATTGCAGGGAGAAAGGGAGACTCACGGGTGGAGATAAAAGCAGTTTAGGAATTGCAATTAAACCGTAACAGTGATGGAAAGTACAAACGGGTGGCGCACCCTGTGACTGCTCAGCACCCGCCGCCTGATACCCAGCCCCTTCCCAGCCAGCGATCCCCAAAAACCGAGACCCCGCACTCGCAGTCCCAGGTGCAGGAGAGAACCTCCTGCTTCCCAGCCGCCCCTCCTGGACACCCTGAGCACGACGTTACAGGAGATGGGATATGCCGCCGGCTAAGCTGGGGCTCTGGCTCTGCCCCCTCCGAGACCTCGATCTCTGACATCAACCCCTGTAGGATCAGCATTCTTCTCATGGCAAATCCCGTACGGAATCCAAAACACAGCGCTCTTCTGGCTACTAAGGAGAAAAATTAACTCCATGCCAGCTGAAACCAGGACAGGCTCCGCCCCTTACATGATACCATTTAGACACCATTTACGTTAGGCTCAGGTTTCCGGTACATTCTAAGGAATCCCCGTCCCATTCCCTGCTCTCAAATGTCTCCACAGACCTCATTCCCTTCGTCTGTGGGCCATCCCTCCAAAATGTGCAGTGAGATCATTTGCTCCATAACTTCGGCTTCCACCTCTCAGGACAGGCTTTGCAGGCAGGAGGGAGGAGGCGGAGTTGGCTCCGTCGGCGGAGCGGGTGTCCTCGGGCTCAGCGGGACGATGGCGTGAAGTCTCTGCCACAGGTGGAGCCGGTGCCTCTGGCGCGGTCCCCGCTCGCAGTCTGCAGGGCGAAGGTGTCCATCTGCAGGGCGCTGCCGGGCACCAGGTGCTGCCCCCAGTGCTGCCCCTGCCAAGGTTCATCTTTTCTATTCCTGCGAGGCCATCAGTGTAAGATCTATCAGCCAGAGCGATGACGCAGGGCAATAACAGGCTTAGCTGGCAGGTAACATCCTACAGTTCGATTCATCAGCTCTTTTCACCTAAAATCCATCCCCTCGAGGCACACATTGGACTTGTCCGTCCTTCTGCATCACCCACCACGTGCACCCAGGTCCTTGGGCAAAAGTGACCCCACGCACGGGTTTACCTTTCCCTGCTGCAGGAGGAACGCAGGCTGCCCGCCCCGGCATATTCGTAACGCGCATTACGGGGGCTTTATCCCCAGCCCCAGCAGGTGGAGGTTTGGCTGAGCAGGCCCAGCCTGCTCGGCAGATCCTCTGGATTCCCTGAGCAGGTGGCTTCTGCGAAATGCACGAACCAGGGTTTGAAAGTCCCACCCCCCGTTGCTCTGTCGGTTTTAGCAACCCATTGTACCGCTCCATTTTCCCAGAGGCTGTCAGTGTGCCAGAGCCTTTTGTTAGAAGCGTTCGTGGTATCAGCCGGTCACAATGTCCGTCGCTTGGCGCCTTAAAATTCCCTCTCCTCACTTGCTGTATGTAGTCCCCGTGCTGCTGTTGACCACCCGTGGGAGTCGGATTAGGATTTTTCGTTTGGCTGAACTGCGTCACACTGATTGATGGCGCGATGAAGTCGTCGGTCCTAAGGCTACTCACAGTTGTGTTTGAGAATTTGGGGAGTTGTGAACACCCTCGGAATGCTGAGCCTGACACTGTCATCTTCCTGCTGGGAGCCCGCGTGTTCCTGCAGGGTTCAGGCTGTGTTCAGGGTTAAGCAGCTATTGAAGAGAATCACCCAGAGATCTACCCCAAGGCTGGAGAATTCTGAGAGGCTGGGGGTGTGGGACAGCACGGGCAAGTGCCCAGGACAGTGGCACCGCCGGGGTATTGGAACTTCACTCCCCAACAGGATCGGGGGGGTTGGCAGTGATAGGGGGAGGGTTTGAGGTGATTTGGGGAGATGTATGTGGTTTAGGGAGGATTTAGGGGGATACGGGGGTTTGGGGGATATGGGGAGGTTTTGAGGAGATTTGGGGCATATAGAGGAGGTTTGGGGTGATATGGGGGGGTGTGAGGGAATATGGGGGTGTTTTGGGGAGATATAGGGGTTATTATGTGTTTTGGGGTGAAATGGGGATGTGGAGAATTTTGGGGGTGATTTGGGGGATGTGGGGGATTTTGGTGTGATTTGGATGGATATTGGGATTATTGGGGAGATGGGGGGGTGTTTTTGGGGAATATGGGGGGTTTTGGTGTGGTTTTGTGGGATATGGAGGGTTTAACGGATGTGGGGATTTTGGGGTGATTTGTGGGAATATGGGGCGTTGCGGGGATAGGGGCAGGTTTTCAGGAGATTTGGGAGTATTTGGGGTGATATGGGAGATTTTGGGGGATATGGGGAGGGATTTTGGGGTGATTCAGGGGATGGGGGTTTGGGATGGTTTGTGGGATATAGAGGATGTTTGGAGGGGATCAGTGGGATTGGGGTGCTATAGGGAGGTTTGGTGGTTGTGGGGAGGTTTGGGGGTGATTTAGGGGATGTGGGCGTTTTGGGGTGGTTTGGCAGGATACGTGTGGTTTTGGGATAATATGGGGGATATGGCTGTGTTTTAGCGTGATTTGGGGGAATATGGGGGTTTGGAGTGATTTGGGGTAATGGGTTGGTTTAGGGGAAATGTGCTTTGGGGATTATCGGGGATATAAGCGGTATTTTGAAAGGATATGGGTGTTTGGGGATTATAGGGGGGGTTTGAGGTGATTTGTGGGGATCTGGGGAGCTATGGAGGGTTTAGGGGGGATTTGGGGGCATATGGGAGGGTTTGGGGTAATATGGGGAGGTTTTGGGGTGATTTGGGGGATATCGAGGAGGTTTGGGGGTATAGTAATTTTGGGGGTGATATGGGGGTCTGAGGGGATATGGGGGTTATGGGGGGTTGGTCTGGGGGAGCCCTCGGCATTGGGGTTCTTGTGCCATTTCTGGGGGAAGCTGCGCCGCGTTTTGAGCAAGGGCTCCTGAGGACGCTCCAGCCCCGGGGGCTTTGTTTCCCTTGGCCTGTCCCATGCCACCCTCTCCTGTCCTTCCCAAGCCCCTCTCTGGTGTTTCAGAGGGAACTGGAATCCCCTTCCACTCCCTGTTTGGATGGATTCGTTAGCAATAATCCACTTCTCCCCCACTTTTCACGGTGCGTTGGAAGGGATGCAAATTCCAGGAGTATTTTCCCGTGACGCTTCACCTTTGCACATCGAGGTGGCAGAAAGTCCAGCATTTTCCCAGTGCTGTGCTTCGCTTTGCAGGAGACAAATCCCTTTTGAGCAGGTTCTGCTAAAATTGAGAACCTCCTGAGACGTCATCCCCAGCACATCTGGTCCTGCCAGGGCCAGGGGCGGGTGTCTGAGCCACGTTTGCTGATGGCACTCGAGGAATCAAAACCCGGTGGGGAGGGTTCAGCTCCTCCGCCGTGGGGTGAGGTGTCCTGCCCGCAGGGAGAGCGGGTCGCTGGGACTGTCCCGCCGTGAGACGCCCCCGAGCAGCTTCACTCGGGTCCTTGCCCCCGGCAGGAGGGAGCCTGGCCGGTGACAGCCCAGGGGACCCGGAGCTGTCCGTGCGGTGCTGCAGATCGTGACCTTCCTCCCCGTGCTGGCCTTCGGCACGGCGCCCTGGCTCTGCTGCGACGCCTGGGTACGTGCCCCCGTGCCCCGCCGAGGAGGACGCCGTCCCTCCTGTGACAAACACTCCCAGAAGCCCTTCAGGCGCTACTGGGGGAGGCTGAGGCTGAAAATCACGGTCCTCTTCTCGCTACCCCCAACCTCCTGCGCTCTGCCCCAGCGCCCCGATCGCTGCACGCCCTCAGCAGTATTTTTGCCGCAAAATTAACGTCCCTTTTTTGTGGCTTTCTACTTGGTGGCTCTGCAGCCACGGCGCCGGTACCTGCAAGGCCTGTAGAAGTGAGGGGAGCAATTGTCACGTGTGTCGCCTTCCCTTTTGCTGAGGGAGCTGTTGAGTTATGGTTTGCCCAGCTGGTGTCTAGAGCAGGGTGAAACCTGCAGATTGATGTTCAAGGTCTGTTTAAAGAGTGGGAGGCATTTTTGCCAGGGATGTGCCCTTTAGGGCAATAAAAGGGGAGAGCGAGTCTTACAGCTGGGGGCACAGGGGGAAACGTCATTAAATGTCTTTGCCAGCAGCAGAGGAGTTTGTTGCTTTGGTGAGACCCCAACACCCCGGTGGATCTCACCTGCCAGCCGCTGGCCCCGGCTTTCACACCTAGATGGGAAGAAATCCGCTGTGTCAGCCCTGATTGCACCTTGGTAGCTGCCAGTGCTGGGTCAGGACATGGCCATTTGGTAATCTCTCTGCCCAAGGCGAGATAGATAATTCTTTTTTTTCTTCTGCTTGCTTTGCTGTTCATTGGATGAAGGACTTGTGGCTCAGCCCCACGGATCCAACCGCTTGCACCGTAGAGGATGAATTTCTCCTTGCAGATGAGGTAGGAAATGCGGGGAGCGAATGTGCCCCCCAAGGGTAAGTGGGGGCAATAAGGTGCCCCCTGCGCTGGCCCGCCCGCCCCTCTGCATCCTGCCTGAAGACAGCGCCCACCCAGAGGTGGGGGGAGACCAAAGGGCTGGGGGGACCCTGCTGGCTCCGCCAGGTTTGCCGTTTGTTCCAAACGAAGAGTCAGCGAGACTTGTTTGTTTGTTTGCTTAATCTCAGGTGTCTTTCGGTGCTTTCTGCCAGAAGACGCCTCCTGAGGATCAGCACTGCTCCTTTCCCCCCTCTTTTCGGCCTGTGAATCCCATGCCGTGGAGCTCCAGCCCGCAATAACCGCGGAGCAGCACAGCGTGCAGCTCCCTGCTCCTCTCAGGGAGCTCCTCCCGCCACGTTTTGGGGTCTTTGGGTCCAAATCAAATGCAACCCAGCACAGATGGGGACCGTCAGAGCACAGGCCCTGGGGCCCAAATTCAGGCTCCCACGTCCCAGCTGAGGCCAAGCGTTTCTGACAAAGCACGATGGGAACCTGGCACACAGCTCGCCTGATTATTTTAATCTTTTATTTCTATTGTCGGGAGGTGCCCAGGTCCCGCCGGGGCCCGGGGCTTCCCCGCAGCGGCCTGAGGTGGCTCCGGTGCTGCCACTTGCTGCCACCATCTCCAGAACCGCGGAGCACAGGGACCTGCCTGGGGGGGCCCTGCCACCGCCGGCCCCGAGCGGCCCCCCCAGCCCCGAGCAGCCCCGTTCCTCTCGGCGCTGGAGGGTGCTGAGCCGGGCGGTCCCAGGAGCCCGAGGCCGAGGAGATGGCCGCTGTCGCTCGCGGCGCAGAGTCCGGCACCCACACAGAGACACGCGGGGTGGTGGCATGTGCGTCACAGTGACACCTCTGTGACGTCACAGCCCCGCGGCGGGGACACCTCTGTGACGTCACAGCCCCTGGTCCCGCATCACGCCCCCTCGCTGCTGGTCCCCAGTATAAAAGCAGCCGCCCAGGGCAGGAGCTCCACAGCTTCAGGCAGGCTGCTGCGCACCGGCTGGGGCTGCCATCGCGGCCAGGCCAGGAACCGCTTTCCTGCCTTCCCAGCTCCTGCCTGCACGTGTCGCAGAGCTCAGGCACTGCCCTGCCCCGAGGAGGGCAGCGCTTTGACCGGGCGCTCGAGAAGCCAGAGGAAGGAGAGGAGCCGTCGGGGCAAGGTGAGTAGTTTGGACTTTCAGTCAGCCCTGACGGGCACAGGCCGTGGCACTAGATGGGCATTGTGGGCCCTTTCCAACGGCACCATTCGATTTGATTCGAGTCGGTTCTGGATCTGCCCGGCAATGGAGAGAGTTGAGAAAAACTCCCTGGAGGTTTTGTCCTGCGTGCGGCCAAGGCACGTAACCCCCCCTGAGCATCAGCTCTCTCCGCCCTTCCTCTCCGGAGAGATGCTCCCGTCCCTTCGGCATCGCTGTGGCCCTGTGCTGGACTCCAGTATGTCCACGTCTGTCCCGTACTGGGCAGCCCAGCGCTGGGCACAGCAGACTTGCCAAATGGGGCTTTTTTTTCCCACTTTGGTGCCCAAGAGCCCTGCGATGTCCAGGGAGTCACTGTGACCCCGCTAGAGCAGCATCACAGCAGGTGGGGGCACCGGATGGGACCCCCATCGCGGAGGGGGATCTGCCGGAGGGGGACACCGGTCCCGACCTGCCACACCCCCACCCTCGTGCCGCCATCGCGGCGAGGCCAGGAACCGCTTTCCTGCCTTCCCAGCTCCTGCCTGCTCATGGCGGAGAGGTCACTGCCCTGCCCGCAGAGCAGGAGCACACAGAGATGCCCCCGGTGTCACTCGTCTGCCCCAGGACAGTCCCTGGCATTGGTGGCAGCACCGGCACAGCCCCCGGGCAGAGCAGGCGCCTCTTGAGCAGTTCTGCTGAAGGTGACGAGCTTTGTCTCTCTCGTTTGCAGTGCAAGATGCCATCGGGGGAGAAGCACTTGGCAGAACAGGGCCCCTCGTGCTGTGCTGGCAGCACCAGGCAGGCACCCCAGGCCTGCGGGAGCGGGTGCGGGCCCTGCCTCTCCTTGCTGTCCTGCATACAGGAGTGGGCCCGCAGCCACATCACCTGCCCCAAGTGCCGCCACGTCTTCCGGCAGGTCTTCCCGCAGCTGAGCCAGGAGACGCAGCACGCCCGGGGCTACGACACCCCCAGGAGCAGGAGCCGGTCCCGCAGCACCGAGCGCCACGTTCACTGGGCGTCTCCGTGGGCCCCGCGCAGACATCGGCGGCGGGCGGACAGGGAGCATCCCGGTGGCAGGGACAGTGTCCGGAGCAGGTCTCCCAGGCAGGACCGGGAGGTCCCCACTGGGCAACCAGGCACCGCGGCCCGTGACTCCACGGCCAGGCAGAGGAGCGGGAGCAGGGGCAGCAGCAGCAGCAGCTGCTCCACAAGGAGCCAGTCCCGCGGCACCTGGGGCTCAGAGCAGCGGGAGCGCCGAAGGAGCATGGACATGGAAGAGGGCCAAGCTCTAAGGCGCAACGGGAAAACCCCAGCTGCTGCTGGGAGAAGATCCCGTCGCCAGCTGAGAACCCGCAATTCCTCTGGACGACGGTGAGCGGCAAGGAGCCGGTCCCGGCGCAGGTCCCGCAGCGCTGCCGGGCGTAGGGGCTGGTAGCCCAACCTGCCAAGGGGGGACACGCAGCGCTGAGCCCCTGAGCGGGAGCTGCCGGGGCAGCGCAACCAGCCCGGGGACGCAGAAGGCCTCGAGGGGGCGGTTGTGCGGCACGTGGACGGCGGCAGTGGCACAGTCACCCCGCTGCTGCTCGCAGCTCGCAGGACGGACCCTCCAGAACCCCTCTGGGCAACTGTCCCAGGGCCTCCCCTCCCTCCAAATAAAGACGAGTTTTGCACCGCACTCAGCGCGAGAGAGGTTCCTTTAGTTCCATTTGTGCCCGTTGTCTGCTGTCCTGCCACTGGATCCCCCTGAGAAGGGGCGGGAGCCCCTCGGCCCCCACAGGCCTTTTCTGCACAGGACCCCGGTCAGGGCAGAAGGGAGCGGATTTCTCCAAGGCCGCAGGGCTGAAGGGGACGAAGGCTCTTAAGTCTTCAGGCCCCGGGACACAGCCCCTGCCCCAACACTGGAATCAAGGCTGGGGGGAAGAATTCCTTCCCCTGGAGAGGGGGTTAAAGGGACAGACTTTCTTCTAGAGCGCTCCCTCCTCAGGCACAGTCAGGGCCAAGCAGGAAGGCTGGTGCAGGGCTCCATAAACCAGAGGGTGAGAGGAACCTCCCCAGAGCAGGGCCTTGGGCTGAGCAGCCCCACACTCAGCAGGGCTGGGGCAGGGCCTGTAGCGGGCTCACAGCACCCCGCAGCCTGGCCCTGCTGCGGCCGAGCGAGCTGCCTCCTGCGGGAACGGCTGCCTGAGGGACCCCGCCCCAGCCCCGGCACCGTCCCGGGTCGCTCTGGGGCCGTCGCTCTGCTCCTGCCGCCACGACTCTGGGCGGACAAGGTCAGGGGCCGCGGTCAGGGCCGCGGGCCGGAACCGTGCCGGGGCCGCCGAGGGGCCGGGACCGGGGCCTCTCCATCCCCTGCCCCGCCCGGCCCTCGGCACCGGGGGCTGTCGGCGAGCGCAGAGGGCGGCTCGGCCGCGGGGCTGCGGTTGCTGCTCTGCGGGTGTTGAGCTGAGCGGTCGCTCCACGCGCCCTTTGTAAAGGCCATCGCTGCCAGAGTGGCCTCTAGATGGATCCTGTGTGTTTGACAGCTGACAACCATTGTGCTAACAGCTATTGTACTAAATATGTTTGTCCTGAATATATAGATCTCCTTATTTTTCCTTACGTATAGGCAAGAGAACAGATGGAAGTGCTCGGGCCTGGACAATAGGCCCAAGCCAGAGTCAATCCTTAGATCAATCCTGTCTATTTTATAGCTGACAGCCATTGGATTAGTAGGGATTGGACTGAACGTGTTTATGCTAAATATATACCTATCTCTCTCCTGATCTTCCCTTGTGTGCAGGCCAGGTAACAGGGTCACAGAGACAGCTGTCTGGCCCTGTGACCTGGCGTGAGACCTTGCCCATAAATCAATTCGATGAGCTGGGAAACTCCCTGAGCTTCTCCCCTGAGCCCTGGCCCGGCTCTGGGAGAATCTAACGTGGGAACGGAAGCAGATATTTCCGCTTCAAACAAAGGTGCCAGCTCTTCTGCCTTGCTGATTCTGGGCTCTGCAAGGCCGGACCCGCTCCCAGCGACTCTGGAGGCCTCAGCTACGGGTGGAGGCACCGCGTAGGATTTCCCCCTGGCAGGGAAAGGCTCAACAAACCCTCGGTGTAACCGGGGCTGCCAGGGACTGCGGGAATGGGGGATGGCAACGTCTGTGAGTGGGGATGGATCTTTCTGAATCACCGTTCTCTCTCTCTCAGGCAGGGATGGTTTGTTGCGTCACCCTGTACCTTCCTATTTGTTTACGCGCGCTGTTCTGTCTTTCCTTACTGTATGGTTTCTGTCTTCTTCTGTTACCTTCTGTGGTTCTTTTGAGTACAATATGCCTGCTCTTTTCCCTCTGGTGTCTGAGTTAAATTGGTATCCCTGCTGAGCAAAACAAGCCCCCCGGTGCTGTGGTTTCTGCTGGAGCTGCAGGGTGTTGGCAGCACCCTGGTGTGGTGGCTACTGCTGCGTGGTGCTTACACAGCACCAGGGCTGCGCTGGGACGGGGTGGGCGAGATCTCGGGAGGGGACACAGCCAGGACAGCTGACCCCAGCTGACCCAAGGGACATTCCAGACCCTGTGACGTCTGCTCAGTATAAAGCTGGGAGGAAGGGGGAAGGGGGGGTCACCCTTGTTCCTCCGAGGCAACCACTGCGCGTATGGGAGCCCCGCTTCCTGAGACGGCCCCACAGCGCCTCTCCGTGGCAAGGACAGAATAAATCTGGGTCCTTTTTTTGCTTCCGCACACGGACCTTTGCTTCGCTTTGCTTCTATTAAAACTGCTTTTGTTTTACCCATAAGGGTGTTTTGGGGTGTTTTTCCCCTGTCCTATTTTCTATCCCCTCTTTGCCCTGTTGAGGAAGAAAGGCGAAGGGGGGAAGGGACAGAGCGACTTGGGGGGTACCTGGCATTTAGCCAAGGTCAAACCACCACAAACTTCATTGCCACTGTTATCTGGGGTATCTAATGTCTTTAATCTTTTATGTCTTTTCACCTGTTCCGATAGAATGACCCTTTCTGAAGTCACCTTTTCAGATGCAAACTCTCTAGAAAAAGGCCCTTTCCATTCCCCTTTAGTGTTCTCATGCCCTTCCTTTTGGTTCATTCAGATTCCTCTCAGCTTGCGAGCTGCTGCTTTGAACTTCAGGTGGTTAAAAGCTTGCCTGTCTTTCAGGAGACTGATTGTCTCCTTCGCTAACTCTTTCATTAGGTTTATATCTACCTTTTCCTATCTGCCAACCTCAACTCTTTCTCCTGAGATTACCCTTGTAGAAAGGCAGCCTCACTGGAGACAGCTTGTCCTTCTGGGAGAGGGATGTGGTTTGTTAGATATGAAACTTGATTATTTTTGACGTTTCCTTGCTTGAGAAAAGCAGAAATCCTTCTGCGCCCGTGTGCAGCCGGTTCTCTAAGGAGAGCAGGTGGGAGATTGTGCAAAGGAGCTGTAACCTCCCGCTGCAGAGATCAGAGGAGAAATCTGATGTAAGGAGAGATGATGCGAGTGCCAGGCGGCTGAGGAGAGCAATGCTGAGCCGGGAGGTGAGGACACAGGTTGTCCGTACGGTGTTGGACCCCAAGGGACTGTCCAGGAGACCTCCTGAGGAGATGCTCTGCACCAATACCAATCAGAGAGTGCTGCTATCGCCTCTTCTCTCAATGTAAAGTAAAACAATGTGCTCTTTAAAGTACAGATTGATTTTTATTAGGTGCACTTTGAAATCGTCATTCTCAGCTACACTCTGGAATTAATTCAATTAGCTGTACAAGTCTTGAAGGCTTGAAGAAAATGACAGCAAGAGAAGTGACTCATGAGGGCGTTCTGTATTTTAATGAGCACCGTGGTGCGTTTGGCCCCATGTCCATGATCCTCAGGGAGTGAGAGGAGACTGAGCAAACTACTCAGCAAGTCCCAGTCAGAAGCAATCCCAGAGTACCCTGAAGCCCTGACTGGCCCCACTGAGGGCCAGCACTGACAAAGCCTCTGCAGGGACTCGTTAGAGCAGATAATTGGAGGCTGTGATTGCAGGCAGGCAAAGGCCCCGTGCAGGGGGCTGTAGTGCTGCCAAACCCTTGGTTTGTTTGCTGCAGCAGAAAGTCCAAGCCCTGACCCTCAGCCCTGGGAATCCACACCAGTCTAGAGGTGGCCTCCCCAGCGCTGAGTCAAGGGCGATGATAACGCCCGGGTTTGCTTTGCCACGCTCCCTCTAACGCAGCCCTGTAGGCAGTTGTCCTTGCTCACGGTGACCGTGCACCACTGACTCCTATGGAATCCCTCTTCATGCCCAGGCCCTTCCTCTCCTGAGGGTCAGTCCCGGGCTGTTCAGGTCCCAACTGCCCTCACACCTGGGGTTCAAAATCTTTCATCTCTGTTGGTCAAACCCCTCTTCCCTCCCCAAATCTGACATCTCTCTTGTCCGAGTCCTGCAGGAGGCCTTTCCCCAGCACCTTCCCCGGGGCTGAGGTGAAGGTGGCCCGCCTGCAACTCTCCCAAACTCCTTTCTTGCCCTTCTTAGGTGAGGCTTGGTCCTTGCCTTTGCTGAGTACCATGGAACTTCCCTGCTTGCTCTGGCTTTTCTGAGATGATTGAGAGAGGAGGTCTCACAATAACGCCAGCCAGCTCCACCACCACCGCTCTGCCCTTTCCCACACCCAAAGCCTTCTAACTATCACATACTTCCAGAGGCATGCCCACAAAACAGCACACACTTGCCCTGGTCCTCTGGGCCTGTTCACAAGGGAACCAGAGAGGATTTCTTTGGCAGGCCCACAGCTCTGATGGGGTCTCTGTGCAGCTCAGAGCTTTCCGGAGAACTTTTCTCAGTGCCCTCCTTGTCCCCCACAACATCTCTGGCCCACAGGCTGTAGATGAGGGTATCGAGCAGTGGGCTGAGGATGGTGTAGGAAAAGGGGTTTGTCAGACTGCGTCAGGAGGGCTGTTCTGGGCATCGCACAGACAAGGATGAGGGTGTCACGGGGACAGTGACACTGGTGAGGGGAGAGGAGCAGCCGGACAAGACCTCCTGTCTGCCCACGCTGATGGCAGAGCTGCCCCAGGCCGGCAGCTCTGACGCACAGACAGGGTGCCCGTGTGAACAGGAAGGGCAGGCTGGCCCGAAGAAGAAGGTTATGGAAGCAAACACCATGAATGTCACGGTGCCACTGCAGGAGAGCTCCACTGAAATCACGGAAGAGGTGGCCCACCCCACTGGGGCCACAGAGCTCTGTCTGTGACAAGAATGAAATGAGTGCTGCCGATGACAGAAATACCCCCAGCTAAGGTACAGCTGCCTCCCCAGGACAGACCTTCCAGTCTGGGCATCTTGCAGAGAGAAGCGGGCGGCACACAGCCCGGTGCTGATCTTTGCGTGCGGCCGCCAGTGGGAAACACTCAGCACATGCAGAAGGTGCCCAAACTAGCACGCACACTGCTGTGAGCAGAGGGGATTCCAGCGAGGAAGAACATTTGTTTCTCTGTTGGTTGATGAAGCAAATCGGCAAGGAAGTTCAGAGAGGGGAAGGGTGAAGGTACGTGTGTCCCTGAGTGCATTCATTGCCCCTAGATGTGCTCTGCCCCTTCTGAAACCTGAGAGATGACTTCTTCTACAGGGCACTGTCCATCAGGCCCAGAAGGTCTGCCAGGGTGGGGCTGGGGATGTTCTACATGTGCCCTGTGTGGGGTGGCTGAGGGAGCTGGACACCGTTTGCCCAGCGGTGTGGAGGCTTCAGACACTCTAGAAGTAGCCTGAGAGGGAGCGAGGGGTGAGTTCAGAGATGGGGGAGTTCTCTTTGTAGGGAGATACAGCAGGAGCAAGAACTAATGCCACAGAGTGCAGGTGGGGAGGCCCAGAGCGGGCACAGAGCAATGTCCCTGGAAGGGCAGTGCTGTGGTGGAACAGGTCACCCCGAGGGAGACTGGAGCAGCCCCAGGCTTTGTGTTTCACGGAGCAGGCAGGGAGGACGGGGAGATCTCAGGAAAGGAAGGGAGATGCTGAGGTGAGAGCAAGGTGTGGCAGCCGGGTGGACATCTCCAGCCTGCAGAGAAAGAGGTGCAGGTGTGGGACACGGTGGGACACCTTGGGGTGGGGACAAGAGAGGGATGAGGAAACTCTGACAGTGCCCCAGCAGAGCTGAGCTCTCTCTGCCCTTGGCTCTGGCTGGTGTCTCTGCCACTGGTGGCCATGAGGAAGCCCCTTCCCCTCCCAGCACTGGGTCTCGTGGCCTCCCCTTCCCCAGCCGAGAGCCTGGGAGGTGCTGGACCATGGTCCTGCCCTTGGCATTGCCCGTCCCCACATGACACTGCCCCAGGAAGGGCCCTGAGCAATGGGGCAGGGACGGGATTCCCCCTCCCAGGGGCTGGGGTCAGGTCTTGGCCCTTGTGTTTAATGTAAGACATGGAGGGTCACTCAGAATCTGTTCCACCTTGCCATGGCCTTTGTTTACCTGTCAGCTCTGCCTGGCGCTCTCAGCTCTAAGCAGCCCTGGGGAGGCTTTGTCAGTAATGGTCCTCACGGGGACACATTAACACTGCCATGGCCTGGGGAGTTGGCATCAGAGTTTCACTTTCTGACAGGCACCCGCCTTGTTCTGCCACTGCCTGAGGTCCCTGGGCTCGGCACCAAACCCACCCGCGGGGTCCTTAAAATGCCTGGGGCTGGTCCTGTGCTGCGGAGCTGGGCCGGGCTCCTGGGCCGGAGGGAGCTGAGGGCAAGTGGTCAGCGCTGCAGAGAGCCAGCTCTGCCCAGGAGCAGCTCCTCTGCAAAGGGCAGCAGGGCCGAGGGCACTGCCTGCAGGCACCGAGGGCACAGGAGCCGGGCACAGCGAGGGCAGAGGCAGACGGCCCTGGGAGGGTGCTGAGAGCTCAGAGGAGGAGAAACCTTGCCAGCCCGTGACACCGTCGGTCTGTGGGTGCGGGGCAGGGCAGCTGCAGGTGGCGGAGGGATGTGGTGCAGCCGGCACAGCCCCAGGAATGTCCCTCCTGTCCAGAGGAGGAGGCCGTGCTCCCGAGCAGGGCTTCCCTGCTGCGCTGCCAGAGGGACAGGCCACGGCTCTGCCTTCTCCCGGGGACGGCTGCGGGGGGGTGCAGCCGCGGGTGCAGCCGCGGGTGCCCAGGGCTGTCCTTCCGAGCAGGGTCCCTGCACCCCCGGGGCTGCGTGCTGGGGCAGGGACTCTGCCGCCGGCCAGGGTCAGCACTCAGCCTGCCCGGGGAGCTGCCCGCGGCGCCGGGGGGAGCAGCTGTGGGGGGCAGGAGAGACCCCCGGCAGGGCAGGGTCCTGCTGCTGTGGAGAGAGAGGCTGCTGCGTGGGGCAGGGCTGCTCCCAGCCCCACATCACCCCCAGGACACGGGCAGAGGCAGCATTTCAAGAGGAAGCCCAAGGCAGGGATTACTACCAAGAGAAGGAGCTTGCTTATGGCTGGGTTTACAATCTCCTGCTTTTGCAGAATTTGGGGAGAGAAATGGAAAAGGAGTTCTCGCGCTTGCAGAAGGCACTGAGACACCGGAGCTGAAGCCCCGAGTGAGCAGCATCTCTGACAGCAGCTTCCTAAAGTGCCTTCAGCCACTCCCCCGCCTCTGGACAGCACCAGCATCACCCATCAGGGTTGCTCTGACCTGCCCTTTTCGACCTGGGAACAGGAATATGCGCCCAGGCAGTGCCCTGCCAACAGGCAGGTTTCTCTAGCGCCAAGGTGAGTGCACAGAGCTTGGGACGGGGTCTGTCCGTGCTGACAGGGAAAGACCTGGCACAGGGAAGCACCTTCCAGGGGGAAAAACTGCAGAGAGCGGGGCTACGGCCCGGCAATGAGAGGAAATGCAGACAGAAACGTGGGAGGGAGAGTTCAGAAATCTCCATCTCATCCCCTCCAGCGCAGAGCCCTTCCTCTGAGCAAGCCCCCTGCCTCCTCCTCTCCCACCAGCGAAGCCTCTGCTCTCAGGGCAGTGGGGTCCAAGGCAGGACCCTCCTCCTCTCAGCCCGAGCTGCAGCAGAGCTGGGGTGCAGCTCTGCAGCCCCGTGCCCAGTGCCCTCTGCAGAGCTCCGGGGCTGGGAGCAGCCGCCCGGCAATGTTGGTGTCTGGGAGGAGGCAGCACAGCGGTGGAAGGGTAACGCTGTCCTGGGGCTGCCCTGCCCTGGCCGCTCTCAGCAGCACCCTCACTGCATTTCACTTGTCTCCCACTTGTCTGTGTTACGAGCCGTGTGTGTCCTTGCCTAGAGTTGGGGTGCTGAGACTTGGAGAGGGGGTGACACATGTAGTGCTCTGCACGGGATCCCTCTGCTCTCAGCAGTGTCTGGTTGTGTTCCAGGGTCACGTAAGAATGTCATTGCCCTCCCTGTCATCAAAGACAAGCCCAGGGCAGCTCCGAACAAGCTGGTGGGACAGAGCAGCTGCCCGCACTCTGCGCTAAGCCGCAGGCTGTGCTCCTTCCCTCACAGGACTTGCTCTGATCTCCCTGGGTGCAGCAGAAATGCTGGGCGTTTCTCACCTCCAAGAACACTCCCCAGGTCAGATGGGGGAGATCTAAAACACCCAGACCTCTCAAACTCGTTCCTTAGCCCTGGGAGTGCAGGTGCTGACATCCCTTCTGCATTACAAAGGATTGCATCTGAGAAAGTCAGACCCCAGCTCTGGCTCCTACCCCCCATCCCCACAACTCCACTGCTGCATAGCAGGGCTGGCTCCTGGGCAGCCAGCAGGCAGAGGCCCCGCTCCCCACGGCACAGAGTACCAGCTAGAGATCCAGGCACGGAGCTGACAGAAGTTCCCCGACAAAAGGAAAAATGAGATGTGTGGGTGTGCAGTGGGGACAGGGGTGTTGGGAAAGGGCTTTGGTTTTGCTCAGAAAAGTCTGCTCTAACTTGTTAACCACACTGTAAATAACACTGTTGTTTCCCCCTTGGTCAGTCCCCATGTCCAGAGGTAGCAGATGTCCAACGGCAGCTCCGTCACCGGGTTCCTCCTCCTGGCATTCGCAGACAGACGGGAGCTGCAGCTCCTGCACTTCTGGCTCTTCCTGGGCATCTCCCTGGCTGCCCTCCTGGGCAACGGCCTCATCATCACCGCCATCGCCTGTGACCACCGCCTGCACACCCCCATGTACTTCTTCCTCCTCAACCTCTCCCTCCTCGACCTGGGCTCCCTCTCCACCACTCTCCCCAAAGCCATGGCCAACTCCCTCTGGCACAACAGGCACATCTCCTACCTCGGATGTGCTGCCCAGCTATTTTTCTTTCTCTTTTTCATTTCAGCAGAGTTTTCTCTCCTCACCATCATGTCCTACGACCGCTACGTTGCCATCTGCAACCCCCTGCACTACGGGACCCTCCTGGGCAGCAGAGCTTGTGCCCACATGGCAGCAGCTGCCTGGGGCTCTGGGTTTCTCTATGCTCTCCTGCACACAGCCAGCACATTTTCACTGCCACTCTGCAAAGGCAACACCCTGGGCCAGTTCTTCTGTGAAATCCCCCAGATCCTCAAGCTCTCCTGCTCACACTCCTACCTCAGGGAAGTTGGGCTTATCTTGGTTAGTGTCTGTTTACTTTCTGGGTGTTTTGTGTTCATTGTGGTGTCCTATGTGCAGATCTTCAGGGCCGTGCTGAGGATCCCCTCTGAGCAGGGACGGCACAAAGCCTTTTCCACGTGCCTCCCTCACCTGGCCGTGGTCTCCCTGTTTCTCAGCACTTCATTTTTTGCCCATCTGAAGCCCCGTTCCCTCTCCTCCCCAGCCCTGGACCTGGTGGTGTCATTTCTGTACTCGGTTCTGCCTCCAGCTGTGAACCCCTTAATTTACAGCATGAGGAACCAGGAGCTCAGGGATGCCTTGAGGAAGGTGTTTTCATGGACATTTTGCAGCAGTGACAAGCAGCCCATCTCTCTCCACAAATGAATTCCAGTGGATCCCAGAGCAGGGCTGAGGGGTTTATTCTTTCCTGTGTTATTAGCAGTACTACTACTGCTTATGTTTTTAGCATCATCATATCAACCACATCATTATCATTAACCTTGACAAGGATAATGTTCCTACACAAACATTTTCATTCATCCCCATTCTGCTGAGGCATTAATCACTTCTATTTCACTTTGAATCCACGTAAATTTGTTTCTAACTCTCTCACAGCATCTCTGTAATAAAATGAGATCTCCCCAGTAGGGCACTTGAAGGCTGAGCTCTTCTTCCAGTGTGGATGTCAAGAACAGATCTGAGGAATTACATTCTGAAAAGAGATTTTTTATTGTGATTCTCCACGGCTCCTGGCGCAGAGAGCTCCCAGTCACCTTGTGACACATTGAGGCTGTCAGCCGGACTTGAGGCTCCTGTGCCAGCGCCTTGTGACAGTGAAGATGGTGAGTGGGCACTGAGGAACGTACTCAGGCCGGTCCCACGTGGGAGGTGGCAGGTGATGTCCTTCAGGAGGGGCACCTGGGGCTGGCTGGAGCGTGGGGGGGATCTCTAGGGTCAGTGTGTCTGGGGTGGGCAGGGAATGGAGCCCCACAGAGCGTGAGATTCTCTGAGGTCGAGTCACCCAACAGTAAAGTGTTCAGTCCCGGTTTCTGCAGGTGAACCAGGACTCTGCAACCCTGCGAGAGGACAAAGAGACCCAGCAGGCATAGGGAAGGGAGGCTGGAGAGTGATTCATGTCACCATTAGTAAGGTACAGCTGATGGAGCTGGAGCTGCCCCTGGTGCCTTTGGAAATGCTCCCCAGTGCCCCCAAGCACCGCTGCCAGGCCCTCAGGATTCCACCCACCCGCAGCCAGACAGGGCCCTTCCCTGCTCCCTGTGAGAGCTCCAGGAGCCAAGAGGCTCCAGGGGCGGCGGGGAGGGCAGGGCAGGGCCCAGCAGTCCCTCTGGTGCCAGAGCAGCTCCCAGTGGTCGGGATGGGACCCACTGAAATGTCCAGTGAGCTTGTGGGGAAATAAAATCTCCGTGCTAGTGATCTCCAGCTCAGCTGGAGAAAACACAGGCCAGCTGCATCTGGCTGTGAAACTGAACCTGCCCAGAGCAGACGGTGGTACTAGGCACGTCCACAAGTCCCTTCTGACCCAAATGAAAGGCTGTAAAGTAGAGCTGGGCACAGGGGACGCTGCTGTCAGTGGCTTTTGCTGACGTTGGTCAACCCTGTCCTCAGGATTTCACCTCCCAAGAGGGGACACTGTCCTGTGGGTGACAGAAGTCAAGCAGGTGTGGGGAAACTGCAGAAAAGTCCTCAGAAATGCTGCCGGGCGTGGCAGAATCCCAGACGAGGGTGAGGCTGGACGGGATTGCTGGAGACAGTCTAGTCCAACCGCCTGCCCAAGCAGGGCCAGCTGGAGCAGATTTCCAGCACCACGTCCTGTTGGGGTGTGAGTATCTCATGGGATGGTGCCTCCCCATCCTCTCTGGGAAACCTGGTCCAGTGGGCAGCATCCATGCTAGGAGACAAGTTTTTTTCTTCTGTTCAGCTACAATTTCCCATCTTTCAGTTTGTGACCGTTGCCTCCTGACGTGTCAAGAGCCGGGCTCCCTCTTCTTAACAGCTTTCTCGCAGAGATTTAGAAACAGTGACAAGCTCCCCCGGAACCTTCTCTTCTCCAGGTGGAACAGGCTCAGCACTCGCAGCCTTTCTCCCCATGAAAGGCACTTGTACCCCTTAGCTGCCTTTGTGACCCTTGGCTAGACTTGCTCCAGTATCTCTTCTGTAGGGAGGAGCCCAGCACTGGACACAATACTCCAGGTGTGGCCTCATCAGTACTGAGTACAGAGGAGGGATCCTCTTCCTCGGCCTTATAATAACTCTCTATTGCAACTCAGGAGCCCTCGGCCTTCTTTAACACAACGGTACGTTGCTGTCTGGTGGTCACCTTGGTGTTCACCAGGACCCCTGGGTCCTTCTCTGCAGAGCATCTTCCCAGCAAGGTGCCCCCAGCAGGTGCTGGTGCCTGGGGCTGTTTCTCCCCAGAGGCAGGGCTTCACAGATCTCTCCGTCAGACTTCACCAGGTTCCCTCAGCGCAGTTCTCCAGCCTCTCCCGGTGCCTCTGAATGACAGCACACCCGCCCTGTGTCTTACTCACTCCTCCCAGTTTGGCGTCATCTGCAGGCACACGGACTTGTGACCTTGGGGACTTGCTGCGAGGGCGCACTCTGCCGTGTTGTGCAGGTCAGTAGCGAGGAGGTTAAACAGGCCTGGACTCAGGATTGGGCCCTGGGGTTCACCACTGGTGCCGTGCTCCCAAGGGGACTTTGTGCCCTTGGCCGTGACCTTCTGGATCCGGCCATTCACCCTGTTTCCATCCCACCTCTCTCGTGTCTATCAGGGTGTGATGGGATGCAGCGTGAAAAGAATTGTTAATACTTGGTTAAACACCTTCCCCGCTCCCCCCTCACCCACCAGCCGAGGCAGCTTATTGCCGTGGTGGGTTAACCGTGGGTAATCACCAAACTGCCACCCAGCTGCTCGCTCACTGCCTCTCCCACCCCAGAGAATAGGAGGAACGGGGATGAGAAAGCTGCTGGGGGGGACAAGGACAGGGAGATCACTTCCCAGTTCCCACTGCGGGCAAGACTTGACCTGGGGAACGCAACTCAGTTTATTGTCAGTTAGAAAAGAAGAGTTAATTATGAATTCAGGTAGTAATGGAAACAAGACAAGCATGAAAACAAAACCTTTCCTCCTCCCTGCCCCAGGCTGAGCCTCACTCCTTCACTCCAGGCTCCTCTCCCCCGTCCCGAGCAGTGCAGGGGCGTTTGGGACTGGGGGTCACAACCAGCACACAACAGTTGGTCTGGCTCTGGGCAGCGGAATGGGATATTTACCCTCTGACACAGAGGTACCTCTCGGGCAGAGCAAAATACTAAGTGATTTTTTTTGGTGAATGTTCATTCTCGTTCTGATTTCATTCTGCCTGAACTCTTTCGTTGAATCCTGACTGTTCCCCGCAGCTGTCCATCACCCACTCTCATGTTTTGATGGCTCTTGTCACAGACAGCCTGGCAAAAAGTTGTTGGTTACTTTCCCTTTCCTCTTTTTCCCCTTTGAGAAGTCCCATGCCCTTTTTGCAGCTGTCCTGACTCTCCCCCCCTGTGCTCCCTGGGCAGCAGTGTGGCAGTGAGAGCTGCCCCCCGGGAGGAGGTGTGCTCTTCTGCCCAGGGGCTGGTGGGCAGCTCTCTGGTGACCAAACCCCAGACAAAACAAGGGCCTTGGCTGTAGGGCCTCTTGTCCCTGAAGGAACCATCCTTTAGCCCCGGTGTCTTGGGACGCGTCTTCTGGGAGGGGGACACCAGGCCTCCAAACCCAGCAGTTTCTGCCAGCTCATTCTTTGGTCTGTTTCTGTTCTGCTTCTGGCCCTTAACCTGCAGCAGCAGTTTGGGGCTGCACAGGGGTTCAGGGCAGGGTCACCTCTTCCTCCAGGACAGGATCTGCGGATTCAGCTCGGTATTTTAAGCAAGATGGAAGCAAATGTATCGTCCTTGTCGCAGGAGCTGGTAGCCAGGGTGGACGAGCAGTTCATTCACAGTTACTTAAACACTGAAGAAAACTCGATTTGTGCATTTAAAATTTCTGTCTTAACCAGTGTTTGGCCTCTTGGGTTCTCAAGGGTTAAAATTCCTCCGGCACCTTGGATCGGTGTATGGGGATTTAAAAGTGCTCCAGATGAAGCAGCAAATGAGCCGAACTGCGTTTAGTTAATTCCCTGGCTGTCACTCATGCAGCCAACCCTGTGCTGAGGACATCTGGGGCTCGCCTGCTGTTCGTAGGGGAGGTGTCGGGCCCGTTCTCAGAGATGTCCCCGCTCTGTCAGGGACGGCTTTACTGACCAGAGGGCAGGAGGCACTTTGGGAGTGGCCCCTTCGGATGGAGGCTGGAGAGCTCTGCTCTTCTGGCCTGGCCGTCAGGCCGTGGCTTTCCCAGTGCTCCCGTCTCTCAGCTCAGCTCTGCTTTCTGTCCTTAGGACACAGCTTTGATTTGCCAGGGCTGAGGGAATTGGGACGTCCCCCACTGCCCATCTGCACGAGACACCCCCCTCTAGCAAGGGACAGGACAACCTCTCACATACAGAAAGCGAAACCTCCCGCTAATTACTCCCTGGCAATGAGCCGGCAGAGCTTTTTGTCCAGACTGCGCCCGTGCTGCTGTCAGCTTCAGGAGCCCGGTGCTCCCAGCACGGCATCTTCCTCCCCGTTCCCCCTGCCCGGGGCAGATCTCTGCCTCAGGCCTGGCCCTGCTGTTTCATGAGCTGTGCCCTCTGGGCGCGGTTATCGAGTGTTAGGACCGACTGTGGGTGCTGCGCCGTGTTACACGGCGGTGGTTGTGTCAGTCAGATGAGGACGAGTCCCAAGTGCAGATGTGCGGTGACAAGTGCCCGTTATCTGGCCCTGACTCCAGGAGAACTGAACCCCTTCAGCCTTCTCACTCTGGGTGGAGATGAGGGATGGAGAGCAGCTGCAGACTGTCAAGGGGGCAGCGACAGGAGGATCCTTTGCTCTGCTCCCTCAGCTAAACTGCTCTGCTGGCAAGCAGCAGCTCTGGTTTTCCCTGATTTTTGCAGTGACCGCTTGTGGTGTCTGATCTGCTGCGCTGTTCTAAGCATCTCCCTGCGAGCAAGAAGCTTGGGAGTGGCTGAGCTGAGATTTCCAGGTTCCTGATCCGAGGAAAGGCTGTCCCAGCCAAATCGGAGTTGGGTCCCTGACTGCATCCAGACAGAAAAGATTGTTCATACAGTGGGGAAAAAAAAAAAAAAAAAAAAAAAGCCAAACCAGCGCTGCTGTTTTACTGAGTGTTTGACATCTCTTAGCTGAGCAAATCCTGGCGCTCAGTACGAGTTACAGCTCTGCTTTTCTGAGCCCATGAGCTGGGCTCACTCACAGCTGCCCTGACTCTCAGCAATGCTACCTGCTTCCTGACTTTCCCTGCCCCGTGGGGTTTGGGGGCTTTGGGAACCCTTTTCCTCTTTCCATCAGCCCCTTTCCCACATGCTCTACTCTCAGGTGGTTTGGGACTCTGGCCTCTCCTCAGTAGTTTCTGGCTGAAGCCCTTTGGTTTGCACCAGCCCCTGTCTGTCTGGATGTCCATCTCGGACTCGCTCTGTCTGTCCTCAGCTGACAGACCAGGACGTGGGACAGGCATCGGTGCTTCCCAGGTAACCCCCTGCTCCCCCTGCCGGGAGCTGCGGGGGGCCTTGGGGGACCAGACCTTCCCATCCCTACAGCGTAGGGACCCTGACCGAGCCTGGGACGTGCCCCTTCTGTGTTACTGCTCCAGCGACCACCTTGAGTTTCTCCAGGAAAGGGAAGCACAGAGAGATGTAGCACCAAAAAGATGAAACTCTTCCTCCTGTCTCTGTGACGAGAGGCAGTTCAGCCAGGATCACTGACATGCTGACCTCTCTCTCCCCTTCTGGCTGGCACAAGCCTGGCAGCCTGTGTCTCCAAGGGCTTCTTACTGAAAAGGCCCCGGGCAGGCGTTAGCCCTTCAGAGTACCTCATCTGCTCGGAGCAGACCGAGTCTGCACCCCTTGGCTGCAGTCACCCCTGTGTGAAGCAAGGGGTACCCGTTCACCTTGCAGCAGCCGCAGGGCTGAAGGAAGTGCCCTTTCAAAGATCACGGGAGCTGTGGGGCTTTGGGCGGGTGGTCCCCCAGCTTCCTCGTGTCAGTGAGAGAGCTGCCACCTTAGTGGGGACTCTGTGCGAGGGGTGAGGAGCGGCAAGGGTGCTGCTGGCTGGGGAGGGGTTTAGTGTGCCGGGACCTCTGCAAGACACCGAAATATCTGTCTTTTATGCTGCAGGCCTGACTATGACAGAAATGTTTGGAAAATGTCAGTAAAAATGGAACAAAGAAGAAATGAGGAAAGAAGACGATCAAAGAATAGTTTTTATTATCAGCTTTTTTCCCATTTTTTCTGTGTTTGCTGTCCTTGTTTAGCTTTGCTTTGTTTTGCTATACCAATCTTTGAAGTACTTCATGAACATTTTTTTAATTATGATTTTAAGTACAAAAATATTTCCAGAAGCAGGGAGGGGTGTAGCTGCAGGACACCGCTGCCCTAAGTCGCAGGGAAGGAGATGCCCGGGGGCAGGGCAGGTGTCCTGGGCCCCTCTGCCCGGCCTCTCCCAGCAGCTCCCCAGGGGCTCTGCTCTCCTGCAGGAGACCTCCTGGCCTGGGTGACAGCGGCCAGTCCCAGGGAAATCCGCCAGATCCCCCGGGGCGTCTGCAAGGGGCACTCGATGTCCATGGTCAGGCAGCTGAGCTCTGCCTGCAAAGGGAAGAACTGCCTGACAGTTCTAAAAAAATTGTTAGCAACTTTTCCTCAGCTGAGGTGACTGAAAACTTGGAATACGGTGATGATGGTTTTCCACCGTGACCCAGTGGGAATGTCTAGGAAGTGCGTTAACAGAAACTGAAGCTCTGAGCTTCAGGGAGCTAAAGCCTGCCCTTGTCTCTCAGCAGTCTCATTCTCTCCTCAGCACCTCCTCCATGGGGTTCATGTCTCTCATGTCCCATGGATCTGTCTGAAACATTGCTAGTGAGGTTCTCCCCCGGGGATGGTGACCCGCAGTGGAGGCAGCTTCCCCTCAGCACACAGCTGAGCAGTGGCGGTTTGTGTTTAGTAAATAAACTTCCCCATGTTTTCCTTCTGTTTGTCTGCAAGGGAGAGAAATTCTGCTGTGCCCGTGTGCAGGCGGGTCTCTGAGGGAAGCCAGTGGGAGCTGGTGCAGAGGAGCTGTAACCTCCCGCTGCAGCTGGGCTGGAGAGGTCTGATGTCAGGAGAAGGGCTGCAAGTGCCAGGGGCCGGTGGGAGAAATGGCCGGGCTGGGGGGTGAGGAATCAGGTTGTCCATGGAGTGTCTGACCTGCAGGAGCAGCGGGTCCTACCCCTCCCGACAGCAGGAGGAGACCCCCTGCAGCAACATCAGTTAGAGAATGCTGCCATCGCTCCTGCTGTAAACTGAAAATACAAGAAACTAAACATAAAATCAAACATACTCCCGTATTAAATGCTCAGTGAGAAATTCAAGGTGTTCAAGGAAACCCCTCCCAGTGCCGCATTCAGGTGGTTTCCCAGGGGATGTTACCGTCAGTGTGAAGTGACCTCATGACACTGTTTGTCCCACACACCCCCACGGCAGCCCCGGGAACAGCTGCTGGTATTTGTGCTCCCTCACCTCACACACATGGTGTGCATGCTTACATCTCCTTGTACACCGCAAATGGGAACGTCTGACCTGTCATTTGTGTCCCTCTGCGGAGGGAGAAGGAACCTCCCCCGGCTGGGGTGAGCGGCCAGTGCTGCACATGGCAGCGGGAGGTGCTAGTCTGTGATGATCGCCCTGGGGCAGCGTCACGGTTTAACCCAGCCAGCACCCGAGCCCACACAGCCGCTCACTCACTGCCTGGGTGCGATGAGGGGGACAATCCAAGGCGTCAGGGTGAGGACACTCGTGGTATAGAGAAAGACAATTCGTTAGCAGGCAAAGAAAAAGCCACACATGTAAGCGAGGGAAAACACGGAATTTACGCCCTTCTTTCCGTTGGCAGGCAGGGCGTCAGCCATCTCCAGAACACCAGGGCTCCATCACACGTAACGGTGACTTGGGAAGACAAAAGCCACAGCTCTGAATGTGCCCACGTTCATCCTTCTTCCCCAGGTTTAGATAACTGAGCAGGATGCCGTAAGGTACAGAACATCCCTTTGGTCAGTCGGGGTCAGCTCTCGCAGCTCTGTCCCCTCCCAGATCCCTGTGCACCCCCGGCCTGCTCACTGGTGGGGAGGGTGAGGAGCAGGAATGGCCTTGACTCTGTGTAAGCCCTGCTCAGCAATAACGGAAACAGCCCTGCCTTACCAACACTGCTTAGAGCAGGAAAACAAACCACAGCCCCAGACCAGCTCCCAGGAAGGAAATTAACTCTGTCCCAGCCAGACCAGCACAGGCAGCTGCCCCAGTGTGTCCAGTGAAGACGGGCACCGGCCAGACCCTGGACCTTCAAGTCTGTCCCCGGAGGCCTGGCTGTGCGAGGACACTGCTGCGTGCCCCCACCCTGCAAATCACACCGGTCACCTGGTCACTGGGGTTGTCCTCTGCGGGCCAATTGCTTGGGCGTGTTCTTGACACCAGGTTTGGAGGAAGAGCTCAGCCTTCAGGCGCTGCCCTGAGCAGATCCTCTTTCATGACGGAACTGCTCTCGAGCAGCCTGGCTCTGTCACACAAGTGCCCAGTGCCTGTCCCTGCCTGCGTCACAGGACTGCCGTGCAGCAGGAGCGTGACCGAGGTGCCAGAGCCCTCAGGCCTGACGCCGAACCCAAGGGGTCAGAAAGAGAGTATGGGAGTGAGAAGAGAACATCTCTGGAAGACCAAGCGCTCCCTGGCAGGGCAGCCACGCGGGAACTCTCTTCCCCTCCACCTCTCACACAGGAATTGTCCCTGCAGCTCCAAAAAATTCTCAGAGGAAGGAACTCAGAAGAAAAAACATCACTGCAAGCACTTTACTTTGTTAAAACACACACAGATCATGGCTCCTCATTTACGCAGCCACTCATTCAGAACAGAAAAGCAGACAGTGAATTAGGAAGGGGATGACAACATCATTACAAATAAAATACCACCAAAACCAACAGAAAAAGCAGACAGGCTGAGTTTATACAGAGTGATATTATAACGGCTATGAAGAAGATGAGCAGTTTATTGCTTCAGAATACCATCTGGCTACCAGTTTCCTCAGGGCATCAGTGAGATCCTGGTTCCTCATGCTGTAGATGAGGGGGTTCAGTGTTGGGGGCACCACCGAGTACAGAAATGACACCACCAGGTCCAGGGCTGGGGAAGAGACAGAGGGGGGCTTCAGGTAGGAAACCATGACAGTGCTGACAAAGAGGGAGACCACGGCCAGGTGAGGGAGGCACGTGGAAAAGGCTTTGTGCCGTCCCTGCTCAGAGGGGATCCTCAGCACGGCCCTGAAGATCTGCACATAGGACACCACAATGAAAACAAAACACCCAAAAACTAAACAGACACTAACCACGATAAGCCCAACTTCCCTGAGGTAGGAGTGTGAGCAGGAGAGCTTGAGGATCTGGGGGATTTCACAGAAGAACTGGCCCAGGGTGTTGCCTTTGCAGAGTGGCAGTGAAAATGTGCTGGCTGTGTGCAGGAGAGCATAGAGAAACCCAGAGCCCCAGGCAGCTGCTGCCATGTGGGCACAAGCTCTGCTGCCCAGGAGGGTCCCGTAGTGCAGGGGGTTGCAGATGGCAACGTAGCGGTCGTAGGCCATGATGGTGAGGAGAGAAAACTCTGCTCCAAAAAAGAAGACCAAGAAAAAGACCTGGGCAGCACATCCGAGGTAGGAGATGTGCCTGTTGTGCCAGAGGGAGTTGGCCATGGCTTTGGGGAGAGTGGTGGAGAGGGAGCCCAGGTCGAGGAGGGAGAGGTTGAGGAGGAAGAAGTACATGGGGGTGTGCAGGCGGTGGTCACAGGCGATGGCGGTGATGATGAGGCCGTTGCCCAGGAGGGCAGCCAGGGAGATGCCCAGGAAGAGCCAGAAGTGCAGGAGCTGCAGCTCCCGTCTGTCTGCGAATGCCAGGAGGAGGAACCCGGTGACGGAGCTGCCGTTGGACATCTGTTCACTCTGGATCTGGAGGGTGTTACAGGAAGAAAAGGCAGTGGAAGGGTGAAGACAATTCTCTGAGGAAAATCTGTGCCATTTCTTTGTAGACCCTCCCCCTTCCCCCCCACAACTCTTTTTTTGCCTCTGGGAGACCCTTCATTCACCCTCCTGACCTGAGCTTCATTTTCTGCAGCTAACGCTGTGATTTCATGCTGTGACGGGCAGGGCCTCTGCCCATGGGTCCCTGAGAAGGCAGCCCTGCCCCACGGCAGTGGGGACGTGGGAACGTGCCAGGAGAGGAGGGGATAGGTTTGATATCAGAATTAGTCCGATGAAATCACTCCGCATTTAGAAGGGTTTATCAGATTCCACACTCCTAGTGCAAAGGAACATGGGTGGCAGAAAGTCATTTTAGGCAATCTTGTATTCCTACCTCCCCCATTATGCCCTCTGAGCGTTCTCTGAAACCAGAGACCCTGAGAATTTCTCCTGCACTCCGAGCCAATGGCTGTGAGACCGGAGGAGCAACAGGACAGCGTTATCCTTCCGTCGCTGTGCTGCCTCCTCCCAGACACCAACATTGCCGGGCGGCTGCTCCCAGCCCCGGAGCTCTGCAGAGGGCACTGGGCACGGGGCTGCAGAGCTGCACCCCGGCTCTGCTGCAGCTCGGGCTGAGAGGAGGAGGGTCCTGCCTTGGACCCCACTGCCCTGAGAGCAGAGGCTTCGCTGGTGGGAGAGGAGGAGGCAGGGGGCTTGCTCAGAGGAAGGGCTCTGCGCTGGAGGGGATGAGATGGAGATTTCTGAACTCTCACTCCCACGTTTCTGTCTGCATTTCCTCTCATTGCCGGGCCGTAGCCCCGCTCTCTGCAGTTTTTCCCCCTGGAAGGTGCTTCCCTGTGCCAGGTCTTTCCCTGTCAGCACGGACAGACCCCGTCCCAAGCTCTGTGCACTCACCTTGGCGCTAGAGAAACCTGCCTGTTGGCAGGGCACTGCCTGGGCGCATATTCCTGTTCCCAGGTCGAAAAGGGCAGGTCAGAGCAACCCTGATGGGTGATGCTGGTGCTGTCCAGAGGCGGGGGAGTGGCTGAAGGCACTTTAGGAAGCTGCTGTCAGAGATGCTGCTCACTCGGGGCTTCAGCTCCGGTGTCTCAGTGCCTTCTGCAAGCGCGAGAACTCCTTTTCCATTTCTCTCCCCAAATTCTGCAAAAGCAGGAGATTGTAAACCCAGCCATAAGCAAGCTCCTTCTCTTGGTAGTAATCCCTGCCTTGGGCTTCCTCTTGAAATGCTGCCTCTGCCCGTGTCCTGGGGGTGATGTGGGGCTGGGAGCAGCCCTGCCCCACGCAGCAGCCTCTCTCTCCACAGCAGCAGGACCCTGCCCTGCCGGGGGTCTCTCCTGCCCCCCACAGCTGCTCCCCCCGGCGCCGCGGGCAGCTCCCCGGGCAGGCTGAGTGCTGACCCTGGCCGGCGGCAGAGTCCCTGCCCCAGCACGCAGCCCCGGGGGTGCAGGGACCCTGCTCGGAAGGACAGCCCTGGGCACCCGCGGCTGCACCCGCGGCTGCACCCCCCCGCAGCCGTCCCCGGGAGAAGGCAGAGCCGTGGCCTGTCCCTCTGGCAGCGCAGCAGGGAAGCCCTGCTCGGGAGCACGGCCTCCTCCTCTGGACAGGAGGGACATTCCTGGGGCTGTGCCGGCTGCACCACATCCCTCCGCCACCTGCAGCTGCCCTGCCCCGCACCCACAGACCGACGGTGTCACGGGCTGGCAAGGTTTCTCCTCCTCTGAGCTCTCAGCACCCTCCCAGGGCCGTCTGCCTCTGCCCTCGCTGTGCCCGGCTCCTGTGCCCTCGGTGCCTGCAGGCAGTGCCCTCGGCCCTGCTGCCCTTTGCAGAGGAGCTGCTCCTGGGCAGAGCTGGCTCTCTGCAGCGCTGACCACTTGCCCTCAGCTCCCTCCGGCCCAGGAGCCCGGCCCAGCTCCGCAGCACAGGACCAGCCCCAGGCATTTTAAGGACCCCGCGGGTGGGTTTGGTGCCGAGCCCAGGGACCTCAGGCAGTGGCAGAACAAGGCGGGTGCCTGTCAGAAAGTGAAACTCTGATGCCAACTCCCCAGGCCATGGCAGTGTTAATGTGTCCCCGTGAGGACCATTACTGACAAAGCCTCCCCAGGGCTGCTTAGAGCTGAGAGCGCCAGGCAGAGCTGACAGGTAAACAAAGGCCATGGCAAGGTGGAACAGATTCTGAGTGACCCTCCATGTCTTACATTAAACACAAGGGCCAAGACCTGACCCCAGCCCCTGGGAGGGGGAATCCCGTCCCTGCCCCATTGCTCAGGGCCCTTCCTGGGGCAGTGTCATGTGGGGACGGGCAATGCCAAGGGCAGGACCATGGTCCAGCACCTCCCAGGCTCTCGGCTGGGGAAGGGGAGGCCACGAGACCCAGTGCTGGGAGGGGAAGGGGCTTCCTCATGGCCACCAGTGGCAGAGACACCAGCCAGAGCCAAGGGCAGAGAGAGCTCAGCTCTGCTGGGGCACTGTCAGAGTTTCCTCATCCCTCTCTTGTCCCCACCCCAAGGTGTCCCACCGTGTCCCACACCTGCACCTCTTTCTCTGCAGGCTGGAGATGTCCACCCGGCTGCCACACCTTGCTCTCACCTCAGCATCTCCCTTCCTTTCCTGAGATCTCCCCGTCCTCCCTGCCTGCTCCGTGAAACACAAAGCCTGGGGCTGCTCCAGTCTCCCTCGGGGTGACCTGTTCCACCACAGCACTGCCCTTCCAGGGACATTGCTCTGTGCCCGCTCTGGGCCTCCCCACCTGCACTCTGTGGCATTAGTTCTTGCTCCTGCTGTATCTCCCTACAAAGAGAACTCCCCCATCTCTGAACTCACCCCTCGCTCCCTCTCAGGCTACTTCTAGAGTGTCTGAAGCCTCCACACCGCTGGGCAAACGGTGTCCAGCTCCCTCAGCCACCCCACACAGGGCACATGTAGAACATCCCCAGCCCCACCCTGGCAGACCTTCTGGGCCTGATGGACAGTGCCCTGTAGAAGAAGTCATCTCTCAGGTTTCAGAAGGGGCAGAGCACATCTAGGGGCAATGAATGCACTCAGGGACACACGTACCTTCACCCTTCCCCTCTCTGAACTTCCTTGCCGATTTGCTTCATCAACCAACAGAGAAACAAATGTTCTTCCTCGCTGGAATCCCCTCTGCTCACAGCAGTGTGCGTGCTAGTTTGGGCACCTTCTGCATGTGCTGAGTGTTTCCCACTGGCGGCCGCACGCAAAGATCAGCACCGGGCTGTGTGCCGCCCGCTTCTCTCTGCAAGATGCCCAGACTGGAAGGTCTGTCCTGGGGAGGCAGCTGTACCTTAGCTGGGGGTATTTCTGTCATCGGCAGCACTCATTTCATTCTTGTCACAGACAGAGCTCTGTGGCCCCAGTGGGGTGGGCCACCTCTTCCGTGATTTCAGTGGAGCTCTCCTGCAGTGGCACCGTGACATTCATGGTGTTTGCTTCCATAACCTTCTTCTTCGGGCCAGCCTGCCCTTCCTGTTCACACGGGCACCCTGTCTGTGCGTCAGAGCTGCCGGCCTGGGGCAGCTCTGCCATCAGCGTGGGCAGACAGGAGGTCTTGTCCGGCTGCTCCTCTCCCCTCACCAGTGTCACTGTCCCCGTGACACCCTCATCCTTGTCTGTGCGATGCCCAGAACAGCCCTCCTGACGCAGTCTGACAAACCCCTTTTCCTACACCATCCTCAGCCCACTGCTCGATACCCTCATCTACAGCCTGTGGGCCAGAGATGTTGTGGGGGACAAGGAGGGCACTGAGAAAAGTTCTCCGGAAAGCTCTGAGCTGCACAGAGACCCCATCAGAGCTGTGGGCCTGCCAAAGAAATCCTCTCTGGTTCCCTTGTGAACAGGCCCAGAGGACCAGGGCAAGTGTGTGCTGTTTTGTGGGCATGCCTCTGGAAGTATGTGATAGTTAGAAGGCTTTGGGTGTGGGAAAGGGCAGAGCGGTGGTGGTGGAGCTGGCTGGCGTTATTGTGAGACCTCCTCTCTCAATCATCTCAGAAAAGCCAGAGCAAGCAGGGAAGTTCCATGGTACTCAGCAAAGGCAAGGACCAAGCCTCACCTAAGAAGGGCAAGAAAGGAGTTTGGGAGAGTTGCAGGCGGGCCACCTTCACCTCAGCCCCGGGGAAGGTGCTGGGGAAAGGCCTCCTGCAGGACTCGGACAAGAGAGATGTCAGATTTGGGGAGGGAAGAGGGGTTTGACCAACAGAGATGAAAGATTTTGAACCCCAGGTGTGAGGGCAGTTGGGACCTGAACAGCCCGGGACTGACCCTCAGGAGAGGAAGGGCCTGGGCATGAAGAGGGATTCCATAGGAGTCAGTGGTGCACGGTCACCGTGAGCAAGGACAACTGCCTACAGGGCTGCGTTAGAGGGAGCGTGGCAAAGCAAACCCGGGCGTTATCATCGCCCTTGACTCAGCGCTGGGGAGGCCACCTCTAGACTGGTGTGGATTCCCAGGGCTGAGGGTCAGGGCTTGGACTTTCTGCTGCAGCAAACAAACCAAGGGTTTGGCAGCACTACAGCCCCCTGCACGGGGCCTTTGCCTGCCTGCAATCACAGCCTCCAATTATCTGCTCTAACGAGTCCCTGCAGAGGCTTTGTCAGTGCTGGCCCTCAGTGGGGCCAGTCAGGGCTTCAGGGTACTCTGGGATTGCTTCTGACTGGGACTTGCTGAGTAGTTTGCTCAGTCTCCTCTCACTCCCTGAGGATCATGGACATGGGGCCAAACGCACCACGGGGCTCATTAAAATACAGAACGCCCTCATGAGTCACTTCTCTTGCTGTCATTTTCTTCAAGCCTTCAAGACTTGTACAGCTAATTGAATTAATTCCAGAGTGTAGCTGAGAATGACGATTTCAAAGTGCACCTAATAAAAATCAATCTGTACTTTAAAGAGCACATTGTTTTACTTTACATTGAGAGAAGAGGCGATAGCAGCACTCTCTGATTGGTATTGGTGCAGAGCATCTCCTCAGGAGGTCTCCTGGACAGTCCCTTGGGGTCCAACACCGTACGGACAACCTGTGTCCTCACCTCCCGGCTCAGCATTGCTCTCCTCAGCCGCCTGGCACTCGCATCATTTCTCCTTACATCAGATTTCTCCTCGGATCTCTGCAGCGGGAGGTTACAGCTCCTTTGCACAATCTCCCCCCTGCTCTCCTTAGAGAACCGGCTGCACACGGGCGCAGAAGGATTTCTGCTTTTCTCAAGCAAGGAAACGTCAAAAATAATCAAGTTTCATATCTAACAAACCACATCCCTCTCCCAGAAGGACAAGCTGTCTCCAGTGAGGCTGCCTTTCTACAAGGGTAATCTCAGGAGAAAGAGTTTAGGCTGGCAGATAGGAAAAGGTAGATATAAACCTAATGAAAGAGTTAGCGAAGGAGACAATCAGTCTCCTGAAAGACAGGCAAGCTTTTAACCACCTGAAGTTCAAAGCAGCAGCTCGCAAGCTGAGAGGAATCTGAATGAACCAAAAGGAAGGGCATGAGAACACTAAAGGGGAATGGAAAGGGCCTTTTTCTAGAGAGTTTGCATCTGAAAAGGTGACTTCAGAAAGGGTCATTCTATCGGAACAGGTGAAAAGACATAAAAGATTAAAGACATTAGATACCCCAGATAACAGTGGCAATGAAGTTTGTGGTGGTTTGACCTTGGCTAAATGCCAGGTACCCCCCAAGTCGCTCTGTCCCTTCCCCCCTTCGCCTTTCTTCCTCAACAGGGCAAAGAGGGGATAGAAAATAGGACAGGGGAAAAACACCCCAAAACACCCTTATGGGTAAAACAAAAGCAGTTTTAATAGAAGCAAAGCGAAGCAAAGGTCCGTGTGCGGAAGCAAAAAAAGGACCCAGATTTATTCTGTCCTTGCCACGGAGAGGCGCTGTGGGGCCGTCTCAGGAAGCGGGGCTCCCATACGCGCAGTGGTTGCCTCGGAGGAACAAGGGTGACCCCCCCTTCCCCCTTCCTCCCAGCTTTATACTGAGCAGACGTCACAGGGTCTGGAATGTCCCTTGGGTCAGCTGGGGTCAGCTGTCCTGGCTGTGTCCCCTCCCAAGATCTCGCCCACCCCGTCCCAGCGCAGCCCTGGTGCTGTGTAAGCACCACGCAGCAGTAGCCACCACACCAGGGTGCTGCCAACACCCTGCAGCTCCAGCAGAAACCACAGCACCGGGGGGCTTGTTTTGCTCAGCAGGGATACCAATTTAACTCAGACACCAGAGGGAAAAGAGCAGGCGTATTGTACTCAAAAGAACCACAGAAGGTAACAGAAGAAGACAGAAACCATACAGTAAGGAAAGACAGAACAGCACGCGTAAACAAATAGGAAGGTACAGGGTAACGCATCAAACCATCCCTGCCTGAGAGAGAGAGAACGGTGATTCAGAAAGATCCATCCCCACTCACAGACGTTGCCATCCCCCATTCCCGCAGTCCCTGGCAGCCCCGGTTACACCGAGGGTTTGTTGAGCCTTTCCCTGCCAGGGGGAAATCCTACGCGGTGCCTCCACCCGTAGCTGAGGCCTCCAGAGTCGCTGGGAGCGGGTCCGGCCTTGCAGAGCCCAGAATCAGCAAGGCAGAAGAGCTGGCACCTTTGTTTGAAGCGGAAATATCTGCTTCCGTTCCCACGTTAGATTCTCCCAGAGCCGGGCCAGGGCTCAGGGGAGAAGCTCAGGGAGTTTCCCAGCTCATCGAATTGATTTATGGGCAAGGTCTCACGCCAGGTCACAGGGCCAGACAGCTGTCTCTGTGACCCTGTTACCTGGCCTGCACACAAGGGAAGATCAGGAGAGAGATAGGTATATATTTAGCATAAACACGTTCAGTCCAATCCCTACTAATCCAATGGCTGTCAGCTATAAAATAGACAGGATTGATCTAAGGATTGACTCTGGCTTGGGCCTATTGTCCAGGCCCGAGCACTTCCATCTGTTCTCTTGCCTATACGTAAGGAAAAATAAGGAGATCTATATATTCAGGACAAACATATTTAGTACAATAGCTGTTAGCACAATGGTTGTCAGCTGTCAAACACACAGGATCCATCTAGAGGCCACTCTGGCAGCGATGGCCTTTACAAAGGGCGCGTGGAGCGACCGCTCAGCTCAACACCCGCAGAGCAGCAACCGCAGCCCCGCGGCCGAGCCGCCCTCTGCGCTCGCCGACAGCCCCCGGTGCCGAGGGCCGGGCGGGGCAGGGGATGGAGAGGCCCCGGTCCCGGCCCCTCGGCGGCCCCGGCACGGTTCCGGCCCGCGGCCCTGACCGCGGCCCCTGACCTTGTCCGCCCAGAGTCGTGGCGGCGGGAGCAGAGCGACGGCCCCAGAGCGACCCGGGACGGTGCCGGGGCTGGGGCGGGGTCCCTCAGGCAGCCGTTCCCGCAGGAGGCAGCTCGCTCGGCCGCAGCAGGGCCAGGCTGCGGGGTGCTGTGAGCCCGCTACAGGCCCTGCCCCAGCCCTGCTGAGCGTGGGGCTGCTCAGCCCAAGGCCCTGCTCTGGGGAGGTTCCTCTCACCCTCTGGTTTATGGAGCCCTGCACCAGCCTTCCTGCTTGGCCCTGACTGTGCGTGAGGAGGGAGCGCTCTAGAAGAAAGTCTGTCCCTTTAACCCCCTCTCCAGGGGAAGGAATTCTTCCCCCCGCCTTGATTCCAGTGTTGGGGCAGGGGCTGTGTCCCGGGGCCTGAAGACATAAGAGCCTTCGTCCCCTTCAGCCCTGCGGCCTTGGAGAAATCCGCTCCCTTCTGCCCTGACCGGGGTCCTGTGCAGAAAAGGCCTGTGGGGGCCGAGGGGCTCCCGCCCCTTCTCAGGGGGATCCAGTGGCAGGACAGCAGACAACGGGCACAAATGGAACTAAAGGAACCTCTCTCGCGCTGAGTGCGGTGCAAAACTCGTCTTTATTTGGAGGGAGGGGAGGCCCTGGGACAGTTGCCCAGAGGGGTTCTGGAGGGTCCGTCCTGCGAGCTGCGAGCAGCAGCGGGGTGACTGTGCCACTGCCGCCGTCCACGTGCCGCACAACCGCCCCCTCGAGGCCTTCTGCGTCCCCGGGCTGGTTGCGCTGCCCCGGCAGCTCCCGCTCAGGGGCTCAGCGCTGCGTGTCCCCCCTTGGCAGGTTGGGCTACCAGCCCCTATGCCCGGCAGCGCTGCGGGACCTGCGCCGGGACCGGCTCCTTGCCGCTCACCGTCGTCCGGAGGAATTGCGGGTTCTCAGCTGGCGACGGGATCTTCTCCCAGCAGCAGCTGGGGTTTTCCCGTTGCGCCTTAGAGCTTGGCCCTCTTCCATGTCCATGCTCCTTCGGCGCTCCCGCTGCTCTGAGCCCCAGGTGCCGCGGGACTGGCTCCTTGTGGAGCAGCTGCTGCTGCTGCTGCCCCTGCTCCCGCTCCTCTGCCTGGCCGTGGAGTCACGGGCCGCGGTGCCTGGTTGCCCAGTGGGGACCTCCCGGTCCTGCCTGGGAGACCTGCTCCGGACACTGTCCCTGCCACCGGGATGCTCCCTGTCCGCCCGCCGCCGATGTCTGCGCGGGGCCCACGGAGACGCCCAGTGAACGTGGCGCTCGGTGCTGCGGGACCGGCTCCTGCTCCTGGGGGTGTCGTAGCCCCGGGCGTGCTGCGTCTCCTGGCTCAGCTGCGGGAAGACCTGCCGGAAGACGTGGCGGCACTTGGGGCAGGTGATGTGGCTGCGGGCCCACTCCTGTATGCAGGACAGCAAGGAGAGGCAGGGCCCGCACCCGCTCCCGCAGGCCTGGGGCGCCTGCCTGGTGCTGCCAGCACAGCACGAGGGGCCCTGTTCTGCCAAGTGCTTCTCCCCCGATGGCATCTTGCACTGCAAACGAGAGACAAAGCTCGTCACCTTCAGCAGAACTGCTCAAGAGGCGCCTGCTCTGCCCGGGGGCTGTGCCGGTGCTGCCACCAATGCCAGGGACTGTCCTGGGGCAGACGAGTGACACCGGGGGCATCTCTGTGTGCTCCTGCTCTGCGGGCAGGGCAGTGACCTCTCCGCCAAGAGCAGGCAGGAGCTGGGAAGGCAGGAAAGCGGTTCCTGGCCTCGCCGCGATGGCGGCACGAGGGTGGGGGTGTGGCAGGTCGGGAGCGGTGTCCCCCTCCAGCAGATCCCCCTCTGCGATGGGGGTCCCATCCGGTGCCCCCACCTGCTGTGATGCTGCTCTAGCGGGGTCACAGTGACTCCCTGGACATCGCAGGGCTCTTGGGCACCAAAGTGGGAAAAAAAAGCCCCATTTGGCAAGTCTGCTGTGCCCAGCGCTGGGCTGCCCAGTACGGGACAGACGTGGACATACTGGAGTCCAGCACAGGGCCACAGCGATGCCGAAGGGACGGGAGCATCTCTCCGGAGAGGAAGGGCGGAGAGAGCTGATGCTCAGGGGGGGTTACGTGCCTTGGCCGCACGCAGGACAAAACCTCCAGGGAGTTTTTCTCAACTCTCTCCATTGCCGGGCAGATCCAGAACCGACTCGAATCAAATCGAATGGTGCCGTTGGAAAGGGCCCACAATGCCCATCGAGTGCCACAGCCTGTGCCCGTCAGGGCTGACTGAAAGTCCAAACTACTCACCTTGCCCCGACGGCTCCTCTCCTTCCTCTGGCTTCTCGAGCGCCCGGTCAAAGCGCTGCCCTCCTCGGGGCAGGGCAGTGCCTGAGCTCTGCGACACGTGCAGGCAGGAGCTGGGAAGGCAGGAAAGCGGTTCCTGGCCTGGCCGCGATGGCAGCCCCAGCCGGTGCGCAGCAGCCTGCCTGAAGCTGTGGAGCTCCTGCCCTGGGCGGCTGCTTTTATACTGGGGACCAGCGGCGAGGGGGCGTGATGCGGGGCCAGGGGCTGTGACATCACAGAGGTGTCCCCGCCGCAGGGCTGTGACCTCACAGAGGTGTCACTGTGACGCACATGCCACCACCCCGCGTGTCTCTGTGTGGGTGCCGGACTCTGCGCCGCGAGCGACAGCGGCCATCTCCTCGGCCTCGGGCTCCTGGGACCGCCCGGCTCAGCACCCTCCAGCGCCGAGAGGAACGGGGCTGCTCGGGGCTGGGGGGGCCGCTCGGGGCCGGCGGTGGCAGGGCCCCCCCAGGCAGGTCCCTGTGCTCCGCGGTTCTGGAGATGGTGGCAGCGAGTGGCAGCACCGGAGCCACCTCAGGCCGCTGCGGGGAAGCCCCGGGCCCCGGCGGGACCTGGGCACCTCCCGACAATAGAAATAAAAGATTAAAATAATCAAGCGAGCTGTGTGCCAGGTTCCCATCGTGCTTTATCAGAAACGCTTGGCCTCAGCTGGGACGTGGGAGCCTGAATTTGGGCCCCAGGGCCTGTGCTCTGACGGTCCCCATCTGTGCTGGGTTGCATTTTATTTGGACCCAAAGACCCCAAAACGTGGCGGGAGGAGCTCCCTGAGAGGAGCAGGGAGCTGCACGCTGTGCTGCTCCGCGGTTATTGCGGGCTGGAGCTCCACGGCATGGGATTCACAGGCCGAAAAGAGGGGGGAAAGGAGCAGTGCTGATCCTCAGGAGGCGTCTTCTGGCAGAAAGCACCGAAAGACACCTGTGATTAAGCAAACAAACAAACAAGTCTCGCTGACTCTTCGTTTGGAACAAACGGCAAACCTGGCGGAGCCAGCAGGGTCCCCCCAGCCCTTTGGTCTCCCCCCACCTCTGGGTGGGCGCTGTCTTCAGGCAGGATGCAGAGGGGCGGGCGGGCCAGCGCAGGGGGCACCTTATTGCCCCCACTTACCCTTGGGGGGCACATCCGCTCCCCGCATTTCCTACATCTGCAGGGAGAAATTCATCCTCTACGGTGCAAGCGGTTGGATCCGTGGGGCTGAGCCACAAGTCCTTCATCCAATGAACAGCAAAGCAAGCAGAAGAAAAAAAAGAATTATCTATCTCGCCTTGGGCAGAGAGATTACCAAATGGCCATGTCCTGACCCAGCACTGGCAGCTACCAAGGTGCAATCAGGGCTGACACAGCGGATTTCTTCCCATCTAGGTGTGAAAGCCGGGGCCAGCGGCTGGCAGGTGAGATCCACCGGGGTGTTGGGGTCTCACCAAAGCAACAAACTCCTCTGCTGCTGGCAAAGACATTTAATGACGTTTCCCCCTGTGCCCCCAGCTGTAAGACTCACTCTCCCCTTTTATTGCCCTAAAGGGCACATCCCTGGCAAAAATGCCTCCCACTCTTTAAACAGACCTTGAACGTCAATCTGCAGGTTTCACCCTGCTCTAGACACCAGCTGGGCAAACCACAACTCAACAGCTCCCTCAGCAAAAGGGAAGGCGACACACGTGACAATTGCTCCCCTCACTTCTACAGGCCTTGCAGGTACCGGCGCCGTGGCTGCAGAGCCACCAAGTAGAAAGCCACAAAAAAGGGACGTTAATTTTGCAGCAAAAATACTGCTGAGGGCGTGCAGCGATCGGGGCGCTGGGGCAGAGCGCAGGAGGTTGGGGGTAGCGAGAAGAGGACCGTGATTTTCAGCCTCAGCCTCCCCCAGTAGCGCCTGAAGGGCTTCTGGGAGTGTTTGTCACAGGAGGGACGGCGTCCTCCTCGGCGGGGCACGGGGGCACGTACCCAGGCGTCGCAGCAGAGCCAGGGCGCCGTGCCGAAGGCCAGCACGGGGAGGAAGGTCACGATCTGCAGCACCGCACGGACAGCTCCGGGTCCCCTGGGCTGTCACCGGCCAGGCTCCCTCCTGCCGGGGGCAAGGACCCGAGTGAAGCTGCTCGGGGGCGTCTCACGGCGGGACAGTCCCAGCGACCCGCTCTCCCTGCGGGCAGGACACCTCACCCCACGGCGGAGGAGCTGAACCCTCCCCACCGGGTTTTGATTCCTCGAGTGCCATCAGCAAACGTGGCTCAGACACCCGCCCCTGGCCCTGGCAGGACCAGATGTGCTGGGGATGACGTCTCAGGAGGTTCTCAATTTTAGCAGAACCTGCTCAAAAGGGATTTGTCTCCTGCAAAGAGAAGCACAGCACTGGGAAAATGCTGGACTTTCTGCCACCTCGATGTGCAAAGGTGAAGCGTCACGGGAAAATACTCCTGGAATTTGCATCCCTTCCAACGCACCGTGAAAAGTGGGGGAGAAGTGGATTATTGCTAACGAATCCATCCAAACAGGGAGTGGAAGGGGATTCCAGTTCCCTCTGAAACACCAGAGAGGGGCTTGGGAAGGACAGGAGAGGGTGGCATGGGACAGGCCAAGGGAAACAAAGCCCCCGGGGCTGGAGCGTCCTCAGGAGCCCTTGCTCAAAATGCGGCGCAGCTTCCCCCAGAAATGGCACAAGAACCCCAATGCCGAGGGCTCCCCCAGACCAACCCCCCATAACCCCCATATCCCCTCAGACCCCCATATCACCCCCAAAATTACTATACCCCCAAACCTCCTCGATATCCCCCAAATCACCCCAAAACCTCCCCATATTACCCCAAACCCTCCCATATGCCCCCAAATCCCCCCTAAACCCTCCATAGCTCCCCAGATCCCCACAAATCACCTCAAACCCCCCCCTATAATCCCCAAACACCCATATCCTTTCAAAATACCGCTTATATCCCCGATAATCCCCAAAGCACATTTCCCCTAAACCAACCCATTACCCCAAATCACTCCACACCCTCCATATTCCCCCAAATCACTCTAAAACACAACCATATCCCCCATATTATCCCAAAACCACACGTATCCTGCCAAACCACCCCAAAACGCCCACATCCCCTAAATCACCCCCAAACCTCCCCACAACCACCAAACCTCCCTATAGCACCCCAATCCCACTGATCCCCTCCAAACATCCTCTATATCCCACAAACCATCCCAAACCCCCATCCCCTGAATCACCCCAAAATCCCTCCCCATATCCCCCAAAATCTCCCATATCACCCCAAATACTCCCAAATCTCCTGAAAACCTGCCCCTATCCCCGCAACGCCCCATATTCCCACAAATCACCCCAAAATCCCCACATCCGTTAAACCCTCCATATCCCACCAAACCACACCAAAACCCCCCATATTCCCCAAAATCACCCCCCATCTCCCCCATACCCCCCAAAAACCCCCAAATCAACCCCCATAACCACCCAAATCACACCAAAAATTCCCCATATACCCCCATATCCCCATATCACCCCAAAACACATAATAACCCCCAAAATGCCCCAAAACACCCCCATATTCCCTCACACCCCCCATATCACCCCCAAACCTCCTCATATCTCTGCAAATCCCCCCTAAATCTCCCATATCACCCCAAATACTCCCAAATCACCTCAAAACCCGCCCATATTGTCCCGAACCCCACATATCCCCCAATAGCACCACATCCCGTTAAACCCTCCATATCCCACAAAACTACACCAAAACCCCCCATATTCCCCAAAATCACCCCCCCATCTCCTCAATACCCCCGATATCCATCCAAATCACACCAAAATCCCCCACATCCCCCAAATCACCCCCAAAATTCTCCACATCCCCATATCACCCCAAAACACATAATAACCCCCAAATCACCCCAAAACACCCCCATATTCCCTCACACCCCCCATATCACCCCAAACCTCCTCTATATGCCCCAAATCTCCTCAAAACCTCCCCATATCCCCCAAACCCCCGTATCCCCCTAAATCCTCCCTAAACCACATACATCTCCCCAAATCACCTCAAACCCTCCCCCTATCACTGCCAACCCCCCCGATCCTGTTGGGGAGTGAAGTTCCAATACCCCGGCGGTGCCACTGTCCTGGGCACTTGCCCGTGCTGTCCCACACCCCCAGCCTCTCAGAATTCTCCAGCCTTGGGGTAGATCTCTGGGTGATTCTCTTCAATAGCTGCTTAACCCTGAACACAGCCTGAACCCTGCAGGAACACGCGGGCTCCCAGCAGGAAGATGACAATGTCAGGCTCAGCATTCCGAGGGTGTTCACAACTCCCCAAATTCTCAAACACAACTGTGAGTAGCCTCAGGACCGACGACTTCATCGCGCCATCAATCAGTGTGACGCAGTTCAGCCAAACGAAAAATCCTAATCCGACTCCCACGGGTGGTCAACAGCAGCACGGGGACTACATACAGCAAGTGAGGAGAGGGAATTTTAAGGCGCCAAGCGACGGACATTGTGCCCAGCAATTGATCAGCCAATGTAATGAATGCTTCTAGCAAAGGGCTATGACACCCTGACCCGATCTGCCGTTATCTCGACCCTGCGAGCCCCTCGCTGGGCCCCAAAATAAAACAGTAACAGAAAGTACCAACGGGTGATGCCCAAGGCGACTGCTCAGCACCCACCGACCGATACCCAGCACGCTCCCGGCCAGCGACCCCGACAGAACGCAGACCCTGCCACTGCAAAGCTGGAAGCAGGAGAGAACGCACCTGCTGTATATCCTGAGCATAACGTCACGGGAGGGGGAACACTCCAATGGCCACTCTGGGCCTGGCACTCCGGCTCTGCCCCTCCCAGCTCGAGAACAGTAACTCTATCCCAGCTGAAACCAGGACACCCTTGTAGCAGATTAAAGCTCCTCTCTGAGTGCGGGAGAGAACTGGACACGGGCGAGCAAGCGCCTCAGGTGACCGCCAGGGAGAGACGGGGCAGGCTGGAGTGTTTCTGTCGGGACCAAAGCAGAAGGCCCGGGGGCTGTGCCGGGGTGTGTGAACCCTCTGGGACGAGCCTGAGGGTACAGGAAGGTCCTGAGGGGACATGATGGGGGCTGGGGGCACTCCGAGAGCAGCCATGGCCAATGGTCCCCACCCCCCGCAGCGGAACCCTGCCCCACCCGGCCTGGGTGACGGGTCACTATGTGACCCCCCTTGGTGACACGTCTCCGTGTCACCCCCGGCACCGCATCTGAGCAGCGCAGCCCCGCAGGCTCTGACAAGACGGGGAAGGGACAGGGCGGGAGCGCAGTGAGGACACTCCTGAGCACAGCCCACGTCTTCCCCACCGCCCCCGGCATTTAAGCTGAACCCCTCCACGGTCCCTCAACCACTTTCCTCCATTTGTGAGGATGGCAGAGGATGGCCCCCCAGTGCCCTCCAGTCCCCTCCCAGCACCCCTTCTGGTGACCCTCATCCCCCTCCCAGTTCCTCCCAGTACTCCCAAGACCACCTGGAGTGCCTCCCTGTTGGAGAACGGCTTGCAGAGAGCAAGGCCGTGGGTCTGTGCAGGAGCTGGTCACAGCCGCCTGAGGTAAACAGAGGAAAAACCCCGGGTACAGTTCTGCTGACAACAGACTGTTATGTTAACAGAGAGAGAAACTGAGGTACACAACGGCCTTGATGGTAAAAACAACCTTGGGAAAGGAGGCAGGCCAGAAGAGGGAAGATGTTGTGACATGTCTGAGATGCCACAAGGGGCTGGGATTTTATAATGTGGCCTTTTACATGTACCCAATAGATCTGTGAGTAGTGTGCATGGTTAGTGTAGAGCGCTTATATAAGGGGTGATTTCTCTCAATAAAGTTGAAGCTTGCTCTATCGTTCACGTTGAATCGGCTGCTTGCTTCCTCCGCCCGCCGCACCTCCCAGCACTGCTACTGGAGTTAGTCAGGGCTGACACGCTCAGGGTACACCTGAGGCAGCAGCATCTGCTGAGGGGGCACACATCGAGGCGGGGGTACCCCTGGGGTACCCCTGGGACCCTCAGGGACCCCAAATCACCCCTGTGGCCTCTCCAAACACCATTTACACCCTCCCCCCCTGCCCTGGTCCCTCCAAAACCCCCTTACCCCCCGCCCAGATCCCACTGGCCCCCATTTTTCCCCCAAGAACCTACCGGCCGCCCCTTGTCCCCCTCCTCCTCCAGGCCGTGGGGCACCTGATGGGGAACGGCTGCGCCTCCTCCTCTGCCCCTCGGCGTCAGGAGCTGAACACCAGCCGGGTCCCCGCTGCCCGCGCAGCCTCTGCACCCGCTCACAGCCGTGATGCTCCTCCTGCTCAGAGCGCAGGAGGGATCTGCCCCAAGGAAATACCCAAGAAATGGGCTTGTTTTAAGAAATCCCGTGGCCGTGAGCGTCTGGGCAGCGCGGTGTTGGGGAACGTCACCCCTTGGCTCCAGCTCCGCTCTGCAACAAACAGATGAAGTTTGTGGTTGAACTGACGTTTGCAGGGGTTACACTCAGAGCTTTAGTGCCTCCTCCCCTTCTCCCTCTTCTCCTGGTGGTCCCCACACCCCTCCTCCCCGGCTCCTTTCCCACGGCCCCGACCACCTCTGTCCCTGCTCCAAAGGCCGCTGCTGAAATCAGCTGTTCCATCCCCGGGTCGGGCTTTTCCTGGCGGGGATCAACCCACCACAGCCGGGCGCCTTCTCTCCCCGGGGAAGGCACAAACCAAAGCAATCCTACCGGGAACGACCAGAGCACCAGGAGGAAAGGGTCTCTGAAATTTAGTGACGTCTGAAAATCTCGACGACGTCTCTGTCCCCAAAATGAACAGCCATGGCCCATGGTCCCCACCCCCCGCAGCGGAACCCTGCCCCACCTGGCCTGGGTGACGGGTCACTATGTGACCCCCCTTGGTGACACGTCTCCGTGTCACCCCCGGCACCGTATCTGAGCAGCGCAGCCCCGCAGGCTCTGACAAGACGGGGAAGGGACAGGGCTCAGGGAGTTTCCCAGCTCATCGAATTGATTTATGGGCAAGGTCTCACGCCAGGTCACAGGGCCAGACAGCTGTCTCTGTGACCCTGTTACCTGGCCTGCACACAAGGGAAGATCAGGAGAGAGATAGGTATATATTTAGCATAAACACGTTCAGTCCAATCCCTACTAATCCAATGGCTGTCAGCTATAAAATAGACAGGATTGATCTAAGGATTGACTCTGGCTTGGGCCTATTGTCCAGGCCCGAGCACTTCCATCTGTTCTCTTGCCTATACGTAAGGAAAAATAAGGAGATCTATATATTCAGGACAAACATATTTAGTACAATAGCTGTTAGCACAATGGTTGTCAGCTGTCAAACACACAGGATCCATCTAGAGGCCACTCTGGCAGCGATGGCCTTTACAAAGGGCGCGTGGAGCGACCGCTCAGCTCAACACCCGCAGAGCAGCAACCGCAGCCCCGCGGCCGAGCCGCCCTCTGCGCTCGCCGACAGCCCCCGGTGCCGAGGGCCGGGCGGGGCAGGGGATGGAGAGGCCCCGGTCCCGGCCCCTCGGCGGCCCCGGCACGGTTCCGGCCCGCGGCCCCGGCCTCCTGCTCCGACGCCTTCTCGCTGAGCCCCAACAGGCCGCGGCGGCCCGGCTCCGGCAGCTCCTCACCCAGCGCCATCGCGGCGCCGCCCGCCGGCCCCGCTGCCCCCGGCCCCGCCGGGAAATGGCGGCTGCCCCCGCCCGCCGCCACCGCCCGCCCCAGGGCGCCCCCCCGCTCCCAGGGGCCGCCGCGGCGCGCGGGGCACGCTGGGAATTGTAGTTCCGGGGCGGCCGCAGCCGGCGGCGGGGGCGGCCCGGGGACTACAACTCCCGCCGGGCCTCGTCCGCCCAGAGTCGTGGCGGCGGGAGCGGAGCGACGGCCCCGAGCGACCCGGGACGGGGCCGGGGCGGGGTCCCTCAGGCCGCCGTTCCCGGAGGAAATGGGGCTGCCGGCCCCGCCGCTCCGCTCAGGCCGGTCCCCGCGGCGGAGGCGGCGGCGGCAGCCGCGGAGGTTCCCGCCGGGGCCGGCGCCGGCGGGGGGGGTCGCGGGCAGCGGCGGCGGCGGGGGGACGCAGGACGCTGAGCCCCGGGCGCCGGCGGGGGAGCGGGGCGGGGCGGGTCTCTCGGTGCCGGCGGCGGCGAACCGGCCGCCTTTGCCGGGCGGAAGCCGCGTCCCGGCCCCGCGCCGAGAACCGCCCCCCGCCGGCCCCGCAGCCCCGGCGCCGGGAGGGGGGAGCGGAGAAACCGCCCCCCCCGCGCCCGGCGCCCTCCGCGGGAGCGAAGCGCCGCTCCGTCCTGCCCCCCCCGGCCCCCCCGCGGGCACCCCCGGGAGGAGGGCGCCTCGCCCGGCCGCTGCGCGGGAGCAGCCGCTCGGGGTGAGTACAGCGGGACCCCGGAGCGGCGGGAGCTTCGGGCGGGAAACGGGAAAAAAAAGAGAAAAGCGGCTTCCCCCCCCCCCCGCGGCCCCGCGGCCTGTCCGGTGTCTCGTGGTGCTGAATGCCCGGGGAGCTGAAGCGGGGGGAGCGGCGGTTCGGGGCGGGAAGGCACCGTCCTTCAGCCCGCCCGGGGGAGCAGCGGCCCCGGCGGATGGGGCCGGGTTAATCCCGTTCTGCCTCTCGCTGCAGATCCGAGCCCTGAGGGATCTCCAGCGGGGCCGTTAGTGACAAAGGGCTTCGGGTGGGTCCCGGCGTGAGCCCGGGGCTGCCGGGACAGCCCTAACGTCAGCTGCTCTGCTGCCAGAGGGCCGGGGCACCGGGAGCAGCTCCCCGTCCCCACCCCGGCACGGGCTGGACAGCTGCGGGGGGAAGAAGCCGTTTGGTGGGTGAATCCCATCGCTAAGGGCAGACAGAGCCCGAGAGACAAACTGCCTGGGCTGCTGCTCCTGCCGCAGCTTGGGGCAGAGTTTGTCTAATTTTTTATGGCATCGCAAAACGTTTATGGCATCAGAGTCTAAGTAAGAGCTTGAATTTACTTCTAGAATTTAAAAGCCCAGAGGACAGGAATAACAAAATCCCTGCCGATGTCGCTGTGACAGCGGGATATATCTTTTCCCGTTGGTGATCCAAAACACCGCCACGAGAGTATTTCACTCTGGTCAAAAGTGCAAATGGCTCTGTGCTCCGTCCCTGCGCAGCAGAGCTCCGTTCCCAGCTTGGGGAGGGACAGACGCTCCCTCTCAAGGCCCCAGGGTCAGACGCAGCCCTGCCTGGCTGGGTGCTGGGCGTATCGCTGCCCAGGCTTCAGCCGCTCACGGACCGAGGCTCAACTTGCACTTCAGACCCTAAAAACCAGGCACTTCTGAAGCTTCCAGCGAAGGCGAAGCTCAGAACGTGGTGTCTGTCCACAAGCTCGGCAGCATTTGTGCCCCAGACAAGTGAATTTAGCAGCGTACTCCCCTAGTACGCATCACTTGGGCCGTGTAGGGTTTTCTAAAAATGTTCTCCTTCGTGTTTGTGAGCACACAGAGGGGTTTTGGGGGGGAATTTGCCGTGTCTGACAGACTTCTCATTAAGCCTACAGCTGTGTTAATTGTGTGTGAGTCTCTGGCTGGAAGGAGCCAAGGGAAAACAATTCAGACAACAGCAGTTTTATCGATTATTTGCAGAGTGTCCTGTTACCATTTCCAGTTCCAGACAGCTGAGGTCCAGAGGGAGTGGAAAACACCATCCACAGGAGTTGGCAGGTGTTTGTGTTCTGAAAGGCTCAGTCCACCTTAAAACCAGTTTCATTTCCAACAAAACTGAGGGAAGGAGAAGCCACAGGGGATATTGCAAACAGGCGTGTGACCTCACAGAGAAGCTCCGGGAAGCGTTTGGAGCTTGACAGCAAGGTTAGCGGCAGAGCAGGAAAAGCAGAATGCCTGTGAATAAACAGTTATGCAGGGGACCCCCTATTTTGTCGATTTTTGTTTTGCACTGGCTGTGTCAAGGCTGGAGAGCCGTTAGCAGGGTCTCCTGAGATTCCCTTCCCTTCCTGAGGTGTCTGGCAGGCGGAGAGGCTGTGGCAGGGCACATGCTCTGGTTATTTTCTCCTGCTGCATGGAATCTTTCAGGTCATTGCTAAGTCTTGGCAGGATCCTTTAGTCGAGGCTCACTCTTCCCCTCCAATCTCGCAGGCTTTTGTGTGGTTGCTGCTGTTGCTCTCATTTTCTATACATGGTTCTGAGATGAATCTTGTTCAGAATGTCACCTGAGCTGCCTTTCTCGGCAGACGTCAGTTAGCCACACAGTTTCATGAGGACTTAAAATCTTAAATGCTGAAGTCCACGCTGTGTATCGCCGATGCAAGAGATCAGGAGGAGTATTAGGCAGCCGACAAATAACCCTCCTGGCACTTCTGTCACGCAGCTTGTACAGAAGCTTGATGTATGTGTCAGCTGTGCAATAACACATGAAAAGCTGACAGCGAGTGAGCCTGTCATTCATTCTGTCTTATCGTGGCACAGAGAAATAACCATCAATTGTAGAAGATCCTTGCTGTATGAGACCGACATACTACATACTTTTTTTTTTTTTTTTTTTTAGAGGACTGAGTGTGGGAGGAGAGGCCACAGCTCAGACATGTCCTGGGGAAAACAAAAACTGTTTTAGGGAACCCAAAACCTGGAGGTTTTTCATCAGTCAACCACTTTCTCCCTCTCGTTGCTTGAGCACCCGACTCCTGAGTCCCTGGCGTTGCTTCCCTGTCCAACAGCAGATGGTTCCAGAGTTCCTGGGTGAATTCCTTCCTTGCTCTTGCAGACCTGCTCGGGGCTGCACGCTGGGCAGGACTTGCCCATTTGACTTGTCCCTTGTGCTGCCCCGAGGTTGGGGGCATCTGTTGGATCTGCAGACTCTGGCCCCTGGGGAGAGGCGGTGGGTGCAGGCACTGCCAGGGCCCCCAGCCTGCGGGGGGGCTGCCTGCTGTGGCGCTGCTTTGGCAGAGGTGGGAGAAGAGCCCTGAGACCATCTCCCCAGCCTGACTCGCCGTGTTTAACATCGTGGTTCAGGTCACCAGCTGTAGCTGTCTGACTGCAGGGCAGCCCTCAGCGCTGTTTTGGGCATTAGAAGATGCGAGGTCAGTTCGGGGCAGTGTGGATCTGCTAGGCTAGGCATAGTTTTAAATTGAATGAAAGTGCCTCTGCGCTTTTTCTTGAGATTTTTTTTTTCCTCCCCGTTGAGCTTTGCTGCACTCTCTCTCTGCTCTGTCACTGGGAACACTGCTGAGTGATAAAATGCCTCTTGCCTTTGAGGTCAGGTCTAATAACACCAATTTTTAAACCAGTTTGAACTCTTTAGTGGCCGAAGATAGGACAGTGATACGGCAATCGCTAGTTCCTTGTTTCCCCCTAATCTGGTAGAATGTGTCTTGTTATGGCCTTTGATAACTGTAACCACAGCAGCAACTAGTGCTGGGAATATTGCGTGAGGATCTTCCATCTCAGTAACCCTGTTCTGCTTCCAGGCACCTTACAGGTCACAAAGGAAATTATCATCCAAGGGCGGTACATCAGGATGGGGCAGAAAATTCCCTCCTCCCTTTCCGAGAGGTGATGCAGGCTGTTGGGGACCTTGGAGCAGGAGCTGACTTTCCCAAAGTCCAGCAGTACCCCAAGCTGAGCGTTCCTGAGCAGGCTGCTGTGTAAGGGTTGATGAACTTGTCTGCCCGGAGGAGTTGGAGGGGCCGCACCGGGATCAGCAGGTGGAATGAAATCCAGTCTGTACCAGCCGAAGAGTGGGAGAGTGACTGAGGGGAACGGGGGGTGCTGGAGCTTTGGTAGCAGGGCTCTCCCTGTTGCGGGGTGGAGGTTTTCTGAATCCAGAAGCCTTTTAAATTTAAAGATGTTTCTATGAGCAGTATTTCTTTGCTGCTGGTTTTCATTCCAAACTGGGGCATAGGAGCCAAACAGCACGGGGTGGCCTTTGGAGAGTAGTGATGGTGCGGGCAGGGAGGTGAGTGTAACACTGGTGTGCCCTGGAATCAGAGGGAGGCGTGCGGGTGCGAGAGGTCTGCGGGGAGTGTAAAAGCAGTTGTGATTGCGGAGGAAGTGGAAACGTCCAGCTCTTGTTCCCAGCACCTTGTAGGAAAGGCTGAAAAGAGCAGCAGAAGTGGTGCGCTGGATGCAGCGCAGAACAGCTGCCCCCGATCTGAAGAACAGACGTCATCGCTCCTTCTTTGGAGGGTGGTTTAAATTACTTTTGGCCTCTCTGAAATGGGGAAGGTAAGCGTGTCCAGTTGCCTTTCCCCTTTGCTGCGTGCATAAACACCTTTAGAAAAGTGGATCCCAGCCCCAGGATGTGCTGAGATGAGTATGAGAGCGCGTGGGACAGATTGCTTCTGAGGAGTGCCTGTCGCTCCCGAGAGAAGTTAAAAAGACATGTCAGCTTTCACATGTCTAAAGTCAGGAGAGATCTCAGTCTTTGGGGAGATTTTGTAAAGCATTTAAGAGGATGGAACAGAGGAGTGGTTAAACTGATGGGTGAGTTACCTCCTCAAATGGCAGCTGTGTGTGTTGTTACATCTCCTGGGCACTGCAGAAGGAAGCTGCCCCCCCGTCCGAGCAGACCTTTCGGACGAAGGGAGGGACAGAACTGAAAACTAACGAGATAGCGGTAATTGCTTCTCAAACACCAGTTGCCCCTGAACAGAACTTGATTGATTTAGGGTCGGGAAACTGGACGTGCCATCCCCAGTAAGTGAGCCGGGGGATGGCGGGTGAGTCCACTTAAGGAGGCTCACAGAGAATACTAAAGGGGAGTTGTGGATTACTCTTCTGCTCGTCCCCCTTAAAACTCCAGTTACATTTCTAGTAGATACGGGTGCTCAGGTCTCAGCACTCCAAACCGACGTTGCCAAGCGGAACGGCATAATTGCTGGCAAAAAGCAGATTTGGGTTAGAGATGTTTTCAGGGACTCTAAGCCACAGCTGACTGCTCGGGTTACCTGGGAAGGAAACTGCAGCAGAAACTATTATGATTCTGGGAAATTTTCTCACAAATATCCTGGGACTTGACCTATTGAAGGGACAAGCCCGGGTAGATTCAAAAGGAAGAAAATGGAAATTTGGGTCCCCAACTGCCTCTATAAGACTTTTACAGCAAGCGCCTGCACTTCCTCCTTCTAAAATTGTTAATGTGAAAAGGAGAGTAAAGACTCTGCAAACCCGCTCCATTATCCTGGACAAGCTGTTCTAGTAGACTTGCCCACTGTGGGGCAGGTACCCCTAACCCTAAAAACTCCCACCAGTCCCTGTTCATGGGTGGCTGCTGATGCCCATGGGAAAGAATACCGTATCGATACCGGGGGGGTGTCCCTTCTCTCTAACCATCGTTGTTTTGTTACGCGTGTATTTGTTTTACAGGCTATTGATCCTGGACGACCAGAGACCTCTGTTACTTTTAGTGCTTTCAATAGTTATAGGCATCATCGGCTAGTTATTAGTTGCAATCTGCTTACATCGTTATGTAATTTGTGGAATCGTGCCTGCTGAGTGTGGAGAGTCCACTTATTGGAAGGGTAACCTGGAGTTGTGCCTTGAGTTACCTTATTGGGAATCACCTCCAAAACTAAGGCAGCCTGTGAGTCACCTGTGACTGCACACTGGTGCTTCCAAATATCATACAACCAACAGCAAGACGAAATAATCAGACTAGCTGAAGGGGTCTGGTCCCACAAATGAAGCATTAACAAATTGTACCTGAACATTAAATTGTATTCTCATTTAAATCCTCGTTGACCTTCTGATGTGATTGTGTAACCTCAAATAGTTTTAGAAACTTTACCTTAGCATTTGTATGTACTAACAAGGTATGCCTTTAAGGAATTAAAGGTGCAGACCCACCCAAGCATCCAGGATGGCGTTGCAGAATCCAGCTGGCATTGCTGAAGGAACAGGGACTGTGCGGGGTGCTGAGTCTGACTGAGGGAGAACGCTGCATCCCCACCCACAGTGCACCTCTACAGCACCTCTGCAGAGGAGACCCGTGCCGAGATGAGGGAGATTGCCGACAGGAACAGAGAACTTTTCTGGCCAGTGAACTGGTGTGATGGATGGAACCCTGGGTCATGAGCAACATCACCGGGATCCTCAGGACTCACGGCGTGGGGAGGACGGCTTGTAGGACGGCTTGTAAATATTAGTATTGTAATATTGTGCAAAGTTTTGCTTTTCATAGTATGCCTTGCAGCAGTTAGAGATATACTCTCTTACCTTCTGTCTTCTTTTTCCCTATACCCTTTGAGATCACAATGGTCAAAGAAGAACTTGGAGTGTTTGAGTCACGGGGTGGGATGTGAGAGACGAGAAACCAGGCCTGTGAGAAACTGAGACCAACAGCCTGGGAAAGGAAAAGTTGAGGCTGAGTGAAGAAATGCCTCAAACGCTCCCAAGACCAAACTCTGAGTCCCAGGGTGCGTTCTGTGGAGGCCGAAGCTGATAACGCTGCCCCGTGCAGCTGGGGGAGAGAGCCCTGTGGGGACAGGACGGCTCTGCCCTGGGGCACCTGGGCACATCGCAAGGGCCACGTGTCCGGTGAATGAACTTTGCTTCATTATCCACAAAACGCATATTAAAGCTGACGCCCCTCACTATGCTAACGAGGGCTGTCATGATCATGCTAATGACATCACCCCATGGAACACCTTACCCCTCCCCGTACGTGGGATACGTAGGTCTGTGGGTCGACCTAGGGGACGGACCCAAGGAAAGTGGGTATAATTCGAAGGGGAGAAGAAGGGGCTCTCTCTCTCTCTGCCCCTCTCCCTGCCCCCCCCGGCCCTCTGGAGAGAGCAGTGAAGCGAAGAAGACGGATGCCAGCAAAAAAGACGGCCGCCTCCTGGAACCCTCGCCGGCGGGATCAGCGCAGGAACCCAGACCGGTGATCTGTATTCCCCCGTTCCCTCTATCTCCCTCTTTTCCTTTTTCTATTAAGAAATGCAAAGCATATTATATTGCTCGCCACAACTTGCTCTGTACTTGGCCAATTATCACGTGTTCAATTAGTGCATTGTAGGGAGTTAATAAATGCTTGAACTTGGAGACTTGTTGTCCGCTCCAGTTGGGGATTTGCGAATCGAGTCACTTGTCCCCCTCGTCTGAGCGGGACGTGACATACGGCTGACCTGGAGCCGAGATCTCCCCCCTTTTTCTTTTTGCAAAAGCGCTTTCAAGTTTTGGCGTGCTCTTTCTACGATGGCTTGTCCGTGGGGGAAGTGCAGTATCCTTGCGATGCTTGTCTGTCTGCGATGGTGTTAGCTATGCGGTGAGGATCTTGTTTTGCCTTCTCTGTGAGTGCTTCGGGTGATGTCAGTGAAGGATCTTTCCAGAAAATATCAGATAAGCTGTGCAGATCATCATGAGTTAGGCCCACGACGGCTGTATCCAATTTATGGTTCCCAACAGTGTCTGTAAATCTTTTAAAGTCTTAATAGCAGTTTTAAGTTGTCGCAGGACAATACACACAGGTGATTCGGTTCACAAGGTGAGTGTCAGGGGGGGTTCAGGGTGGGTCGTGCTGCAGCGGTGATTAAGACAAATTTGACCCAATTTGAGTTCCCCATTGAGTCATACAGTCATGACCCCAAAATGCAATAGGGGTTTCCAATAGAAATGGATGA